>NW_028327175.1:23114037-23432941 GCF_987537825.1 Furipterus horrens
CTTATGTAACCATGCAATTATTATTTACTAGTGTCCTCACTTAACCCTTCTAGCCTAACTTGTACAACAAACTAGTTTTGTTGCTATTAATGAAGTTCAGAAGTCTGAGAAGCTTGTTAGTTTAGTGTTAGCATCCTATTTCCCATGACTGTTTTACTCTTTTTAAAAAAGAAAATTGGTAACTTTACCTATCACTATACATTTGGTGTGCTATACTAATAGAGTCCAAGTGCTTAGCATAGATACAATTTTAAAATACTATTCCATTTTAACTTGATTTTTAACAATGGAGAGGCAAGAGTGTTTTAATGTTATTTAGAAAATGAGATATGGTAGTTCTATACCTTATGGAAACAAACAAAATAATATATTTCAGAACAGGAAAATATGGCACACGCTGGAGGTCCACAGGCCTGAAGTGTCAATGTCCTGGTACATTCTGATAAGATGGACCTTGGCTCCCAGCCCTGCCTGTCACTGACCTTGGGCAAGTTATTTAAGGTCTTTGGGCCTCAGTGTTCTCACTTATAAAATTGGGATTTGAAGAGCACCTTCCCAGAGTGCTGATTGCCAGGTAGAATGTAGGTATTTGTCAGGTTATACAAATAAGAATTGCCATGATTATATATGAGGTCCATCTGGAAAAAGTCCAGCCACTGTTAATACAACGAGAATGGTTTGTGCGACATCGAGGTAACCTGGCAGCCAAGGAGCGTGGACTAGAATGCATATGCATCGTGCATGAACAATGACAAATTCACTGTACTAGTCAGTGGGGGTGGTAGACACCACTGAGTGAGCATGTGTACTATGTGGCCGTCCCATTCAAAATGAGCAAGTAGAACAGCAAATTGCATCATATTTTACGTTAAGCTTGAATATTCCTCCTTGAAAACTATTCGGATGATTCAGAAGGCTACAACTATGGGCAACTGGTGATTGACAGCTTCATCATGACAATGCACCTGCTCATGCATCACGTCTCGTGCAGAGTTTGTTGGCAAAACATCAAATCACCCACGTGACTTAGCCCCTCTACAGCCCAGATTTGGCACCCTGCGACTTCCGGCTTTTCAAAAAACTAAAATCACCTTTGAAAGGGAAGAGATTTCAGACCATCAGTGAGATTCAGGAAAATACAACAGGGCAGCTGAGGGCAATTGGGAGAACTGTGTGAGGTCCCAAGATGCCTACCTTAAAGAGGACTGAGGCATCATTGTCTTATGTACAGTATATCTTGTATCTTGTTCAATAAATGCCTCTATTTTTCATGTTACATGGCTGTATACCTTCTGGACAGACCTTGTAGGTATGACTGAATATACTTAGGAATATATGTACATATAGCTTGTCACACACACATGACTTAAATTGGAAGTAGGTTGTTGCCATAGACATTTGAAAGGTAAGGGTGGAGTGGGGAACATGACTTAAGCTGGGCACATGGAAGTCCTGGTGAGGCGTGGAGGCCAGAGCTGAACTGGTCTAGCTGGGTGTGGTTTTGGCTGACTGCCAGGAAGGCAGGCAGGAATTGGCTTTGTGAATGTGCCACCGTGGGCTCAGAGCACAAGAAGAAGGAGATGAAACAGGGCAAATGGAACCAGAATCCATAACATGATTTCCACGAAAACAAGCCTTCAACAGTTTGACAACTGAGCCTGTAGGCCTACTGCCAAATGGTAGCAGGCATCTTATTTGCGCACCAGCAATGCCCATGCTTCCAGGTCCCTTAAACCTGTGCATTATAACTACCTGTCTGGTGCTCACAACAGCCTTGTGGCTGGGCAGGGAGGTATTTTTCTACCTTTGGACAGATTGGAAATGTTCCGAGAAGTGGACCGACTCATGTCAGCTCACATCGCTGAAGGTGACGGGACGCTGTGAGGAGCTGACTTCCCTGGTGGAGTTGATCTCCTTCTGTGGGGAGCACCTTTGTTACAGCACCTTTTAAGGCACTTGCAGGATCATTTTTCTTGTCTGCCCCTTCCCTTGACTGGCTCTCAGCACCTTTTCTCAAATGTCTATTTCCTCAGCTCCTTGAACAGTGCCAGGTATGGAGTCAATACATTTTGGACAAAAGAGCTTTTGGCAAAAGGCAGGTGAGCAGACTTAAACCCCCATCTCTTTCAACACATGCATCAGAAATTACACTTATTTAAACTTCAACAGGTGTGGGCCACATTTTCTAAAGTGTGCATGTCCACGCAGAGGGTTTTCTCCAAGGTGCTGTTTTCTAAGGGCCTACTGGGAAAGCAAGGGTCTGCTTGCCACCTGATTTTCTGTTTATTGAGTAATACTGTGCCCACTCCTAACAATTCCCCCAAAAGATTAGCCTCATGGCTTCATTGATTCAATCCTCTTAGTCTAGGTATCAGATATTGTGCTAATCTCAGCAGGAAACAGGGCTGTCCCCGGGTGTGGGCTAATATGTGCCTGACCAGTTAAAAACACCCAAGGCTCTGAGCTTGCCTGGGTCTAGAATAATGAAGCCAGGACAAAGAGATCATGGGCTTTATTATTAGACACACTTACAAAAAAAAAGGTAATTAATGAAAGAAGAGTTGGCATAGAAGGCAGCTTTCATTGCTACAGGTTCAAATAGAACTTGGCTTTGGTGAAGTAGAGCCTGAATTAGTTATTAGTATGTCAGGGCACAAGGCTGGTCTGTTTTGATTGTCTGTGGAGCTCATGAAACATAACTGTCCTTTCTATCTTAAGAGAAATTTGAAAAATTAAAAAATTTTAAATGAAAATTAATCTTTAGCTCTGCTGTATCATGCTTGCTCATGCATAATTTAAAGGGTGCTAAATTCACAGAGGCAAATTTGTCATCAGTTCAAAGTAAGACATTTTAAGCTGTTTTTCTAAAACCAGAAAAATCCACCAACGGTTGAGTGCTAGCCTACTTAACAGAATTGTTCGCATTGTTAATAATTTGTTCTGACCTTTTGTACAGAGATATTGTCTCTTTTTTAATAGGTTTAGCTCAGTCCACAAAGTAATTACCTATAATATCTCAATTCTTCTACTACACAGTGAAAAGACCTTTAAAACTGAGTTCATTGGAAAACATTCATTTTTCTGAATAATACTTTTGTCTGGGTCTGTCTTTAGGATTATGTAAGCAGCTTCTAAGTGTTTTAAATCACCTCTTTTATTTTTGAAACAAAGCTCTTCATATGTTGAATCTTCTGCTTCCCCAAATACATTGGTTTTAACTTTATTTGTAGCAACCAGATATTGTAAATAAGGGCTTATAGCCTATTTTTTGTTGTACAGTGTTGGCAATTATAACAGCTCCTCTGAAGACATGTAAACACTCGATAGATTGGATTCAGTTGACAGTGTGGGAGTAGTGGTGAGTACTATACCATAGTATTTTTCAACAGGGGCTTCGTAGAGCAGAAGCAGTCAAGTGTTGCTAGTAAAATGTAAAGCAGAGAGCCTCTCAGGGCAGGTACAGAGGCTCTCAGGGCAGGTACACTTAAGTTCTTCTGCGTTAATTGCTGTGTTCCAGTCTGTTAGCAGGAAACCTGATCAGGGATCGTCAGAGCCTCCCAGATTATGTTCACCTCCAGTTCCTTCTCATCCACAGGTCTGCACATCTTCCTTCTGGCCGCCCAGACTCCTACTTTCTTCCTAAACTTGTAATTAACGCACATAGCTTATAACTATTAACAAAGTGGTTCACCAAAGTGTAGGGCTATGGGGGACCTGGGACTTGAACCCTGGACTTAGAGGTAATGTTGAATGTGGGGTTTTTTTTTGTTTTTTTTTTTTTTAACTACATAAACGCACTGAGTTGCTACTAAAATCTCCGAAATCTTCATCCTCCTAGCTTTATGTCCCTGAAATGTACTGTTCGGTCACCCAAGCATGTAAATCCTGAAACGCTTCTTTCTTGCTCTTCAGTTGTTTCATGTCCTATAGATTCTGTCTTATGTGAGGACAGCACCCTGGATTCACATCCACATCTGTTCAAGTTGTTTAAGGAGCCCTTTTCTGCATTCTCTTTCCCCATCTAGACCCACTGGGACACATATGTACCACATCAGTAATAATGATGACAGACCATGGTCTCCAATGCTATTCAGTGGACCCCAGTTACCTGCCTCTCTGTCTTCATAGCTGATTCCAAAAGCCCAGTTTATTGGCTCTATTCCAGACCTCTACCCAGTCACACCCTCTGGGAGAGGGACGCAGGTGGCAGCGCTGTCCACCAATTCTGCTGGTAATTCCTGGACACACGGAAGCTGGAGGATAACATAACCCTCACCATGTCCAGCCTCAGCCTGGCCAGTGCTCTGGGTCTTACACTGTAACCCCTGGTCCCATCCTCTGAGACTGCACTCTGCTCCCTGATTTAATTAGGTATTCAGTGAAATTTCAGAAATCAGTTCAAAAAGCAAGGTAATGGTGCTGATTTTGTTGATAAGTCATAGTGATGGTCGTGCTCCAACACATTGTGGAGTATCTCACGCTCAGACATAGTGTGAGAATTAAACAAGATGCCATGTCTCTGAGTTTTCTTGGGGACACACTGCCCCCCACACAGCTATTCACAGCGCCTGTGTAGGAAAGCTTCCCAGTGACTTCAGTCTAGAGTGCTTCCCAGTGTTTGTCTTCACATTTTGAAGGAGGACATTTTTTGTAAAAACCCATTCAGCACATCGTTGGTGCTTCTTGATGCTCCCACAGTTAATCATTTGGAGTGGCATATCCTCCTCCTCAAGAGGTTTGAGTCCCCAGCAGGATTCTTATCCTGGGAATGAGTTCAGCCTTCTATAATCCTCTGCAGAGTCAACAAAGACAGTGTGAACATTTCTGGGAGTTCTGGTTTTACCTCATTTCTGCTTGAATAAACACTATTTGAGAGATTAGTTCAGTTGAAAAAAAAAAAAAGCTCTATACTCTTCGATTCATGTAGCATCTTATTCACAACCATTAGAGAGACAGAATGTCTAGCAGTAGACAGTTGGGAGGAAAGGCCTATTGGCAAATATTTCGGAAATCAAAGTCCCATTTAACTCCATTTAACGATTTTTGAGGGCTTATCCATTAAGTATTTATTGGTGGTGTCTCTACTAATAGATTAAAGAAAGATCTTTTTCCATATGAAAGAAAACATTTCCCACTGGTAGTTGGATTCCTCTGCCCGGTGCCTTTTGCCCATCTTCACGTGGTTGTATTGTGGAAAGTAGAATTCCATGCGGTTGGAGACATTTGAAAAGAGGTCTTAGCAATGAGCATTTACCTTGCATTATGAATACACACCATTCTGTGCCACCTGTCACTTGTTGTCAGGGGACCTTGCACTGCACTTAGAGTAGAAAGTGGTAGACGATTGTTGTAGCTTTGTGCCTGGGCATCTAGACAGCAGTGACCTGCACCAATTCGCACTCGTATGAAATGCTGGCCTGAAATATTATGAAGCTGAAGTTTATAACAGTTTTGCTTTGCTAAGATGAGTGTTATATTATTTGGGTCTTGTTAATGAAAAAAAATATGTTGTTTTGAGATGTTCCAGTCACCTGAAATAATGGTTAATAAAGTGTGATTCTGAGCAGAGGCCTTCTGTGTCAGCTTTTTAAGGTATAACAAACTCTTCCTGGACGGAGGTCGTGCATACTGCTTTTGCATAGGCCCCATGACCTTGATGTCAAGGATAGCGTGTGTCTTGAGCATTTACTCAAGGGTTCTGCAAAGCGCTTGACATGACTTGGCTCACAGCAGCCATGTGAGGCAGGTCCTCTTGTTCTCCATGGTTTCCAGTTAGGGAGACTGAGGCACACAGTGGGGAGCATCATTCCCAAGGCCACACAGCCTTGATTGGTCACGGCAGCGATGTGAGCTCGGGTTTGATCTGTGGTCAGTGAGAGCCAGGTGTTACAGTGACTCATCCCAATTACAGTATATACTATAGATGAAGCAAGTGATGGCCGGTGACTTAAGCCTTTAAGTGTTCCATTTCATCCCCAGGTAGAGCTCTGTGTAACTGATTTGGCCACGCTGAAGACGCCTTGCTTTATGCAGCCCAGTGCTTTCCTGCCAGAGCCATCATGACATTTAGAAATGCGTGGGGTTCTGTCCTCTTGCCGCTAAAGCAGGCCAGCGGCCTTCAGGGGCCGGGGTCTGGGTGCTAAACATCTTCTGGGAAACAATGAAAGTGTCTCCTGTCCGAATGCTAGAGGTGCCCCTTGTTAGTGTTGCAGTTTTTTACCCAGTAGGTGTGAGACCAGGAAGGGAGGGGTTGAGGCCAAGATGGAGATGTTCATGTTTAGTGACCAGGCTCCTAAGCATATGGCTTCCTGCTGCATTTATTCCATCTTCTCCCCTCTTCCTGGCCTTGTCCTCTCCAGATTGCCTTGGGCTCAGCTTGGCTTCTCTGTGATCAGCCCTGGGCATCTGATTTTTATGTCATGGGTCCACTTGTACTAAGGGTACTTCCCTTGGTCTGCCAGTGCTGGTTTTACCTAATTTCTGCCCTTGGTTTTCTCATGCCCCTTGGACACCTAATTTTTAATCAGTGGGGTGGTGGTCAGCATGACATCTGTGTAGGGCTCCCACTGGTGAGGGACAGTATTGGAGGCAGGATCATCACTGGAGGATATGGGTTTTCGTGTGTGTCACCTTCTGGGCCAAGTACCTTGACTCAGTTGTGTTTTAAAAAAACAACAGCGTTATTGAGATATAATTTACACCCCATAGAATTTGCTCATCGAAAGTGTACAGTACTATGGTTTTTAGTATATTCATGGAGTTATGCAGTCATCACTGCATCAATTTTAGCACATTTGTAACACCTCAAAAGGAAACCTCAGACCCATTAGCAGATACTCCCCATTTCCCCCTTCCTATCTCCCCAGTTCCTGGTAACCGCTAATCTTTCTGTCTCTGGATTTATTTATTCTGGATGTTTGATATAAATGGAATTATATAACATGTGGCCTTTTGTGTCTGATCTTTTTCACTTAACATAATGCTTCCAACATTCATCCATGTATCCACGCTTCATTCCCTTTCATTGCTGAATAATATTCCACTGTATAGGTATACCACATAATGTGTATCAATTCATCTGTTGATGGACATTTGGGTTATTTCTACTTTTGGGCTAATGGGAATAATTCTGCTACCAGCATTCATGTATAACTCTTCACATGGATACGTGTCTTCATTTCTCTGAGGTATATACCTGGGCATGGAATTGGTGGGACACATGATAACTTTATGTTTATCCTTGGAGGACCTGCCAGACTGTCTTCCAAAGGAGCTGCACCATTTTACATTCCCTCCAGCAGTGTATCAACTCACATACTCTTTTTAACAGGAGCATATATAACTATCGAGGGATTAAGAGAACAGAGGATTTTTAAAAATATATATCTATATAGTGATTTAAAATAGTGTAGATTTATTCATTCATTTCTAATGCAGATCTTAAGGCCTCAGAGAATTGACTGCTCTGAGTTTGCCACAACTTTTCTCCATTATCAGATGTCCCCGAGGTGGGGGGCTGTCACTTGGCTCATTTTCCTCATCATGTTCTTTGTCAGTTTCCATCTGCCCATCTCATGCGTGTGTGGGGTCATTGAGTTTCTGGTTTCAGGTTTCTCCGTGATGTCTGTCCCTGGAAAGCAGGGGAAGGTGGAATGGCCTGGATGGCTGAAGACTTGAGAGCAGGGTAGCTGTGCTGTAGTGGGAGGAAGAGTGTGGATTCGAGCTCACAGCATCATATGTCTGCGTCCTGGAGGAGGAGCTGCTCTCTGCTGGAAATATTGACCGTGGGGTGCTGAGCGAGTGGGTGTCAGCTCCCTTTGTCTTTACACAGTGTTTTCATTCTGTTACATTCTAAAATGGAAAGTTGAAGAGATGCTAGCTTACTAAGGACATTACCGGAAAGGAAGGATCTCCAGACTCCCTTTTGGGGAAAGCTCAGTGTTGGATGGGAAGTTATGCAAAGAGTGACAGTGACAAAAACATGGCCATATTTACCCCTCATAACCTTTGCTAAAACTAAGATTTCAACCAGATTTCCAACAGTTTCTCTAAACTTCAGGTACTCTGACTTTTAGACACTTGGACCAGATTTCCTACAGCAGGTGTCCAAAGCTTTTCCATCCTCTGCATGCACAGGGAAATAGCACTTCCCGTTGACACTTTTCAGGGGGAAACAAACAAGCAGTATTCTTTCTAGCCCCCTTATGTTATTTATGGTCCCTACACTCAGAAAAATATATCAGTGATTAGTATTCATTTTTCTTATTAAATATATATTTTAAAAATTGATCCTTGTCACCACTTAGTGACCTATGTTTTTTCACTCTTTTATCTCTCCAGCCTTTTGCCTCTTCCTAATCCTTTCAGTAATTCAAGTACAGCAGTCCCTCTCTATATCGTGGTTCACTTATTGTGGCCTCATTGTATCGCGGGATTTTTAAAAATATTATATTTAATTATTTATTGTGGATTTTTTGCTATATCGCAGGATTTTGCGGTACTGTATACGTATGTTGTTAAAGTTACGTAGGTTTAAGAGTATAGAATAAATGTAAGGTTCCCACTTCGCGGGGGTTTGGGGGGGAGTCTGGAACATAATACCCACGATAAGTGAGGGAATACTGTAGTGTTTTCCTGACATTTTCAGAGATTTCCTTGACAGTGGGGGTTGGGTTAGCATACAGGGAAAGGGTGTAAACTAATCATTGCAAGTTCCAAGTGGTTGTGCTTGGTCCCTGGCCATCTTCTGGATGACTTGTTCCTCCTGCTTCTCAGACCGTAAGTTTAAACCAAGTTGACCTCTCAGCCCCCTGTAAATATTTTACCAAACTAACAGCCAAAGAAGACTTTTGGGTTCAGTCTGGAATCTGGAATCATTCTGATTCTATTATTGTTCCCTGGGTTAATAAATACCTTATGTGGTATCTCTTAATTCTTACTTGACATTTGCAGATAAGTAGCATGCAAAAAAACATAATGCTTAAAGCCAGGATTCATAAAATTGATTGTGACTTTGTTTCAAAACTCCGGAATGTATTCATATTTGGCTCAAGTATGCCTTTTTCATTTAAGAACAGCCAAGGAATTACTGTCATATTACTCAGTTTCAGGCAGTTTCAAAGCAGCTAGTAAATAAAATGTTGATTGATTATTAGGTTTTATATGACAAATGCAAGGTGCTCATTCTATGCTCTTAGCAGCATAGGACAGCTAGCGCTCATCATTTAACAGACAGCTAGTAAATCACTCGTGCCAGACACGTGTCTAGGCGATGAGGACCCAGAGGTCTTCACAGGGCACCATCTAGTTCCTTCCACACTGGTCCAGTACGAGAATGACAGCAAGGTCCTGACTAGTGTAGCCATCACTGTTCAGTCTTGCCCTCCTTCCCACTAGCCCCTCTGGAGCCCCAGATTCTCCTCCCTCTGCTCCAGGAAATAAGCCACTTCCAAGCAGGAGCCCAAAGTTTTGCCACCCCTGGTTCCTAGGAAGAGATGAGAATGAGATTGTATGTATCTGTTGGCCATTTGTGTGTCTTCTTGGGAGGCATGTCTGCTCAGGTCCTCTGCCCATTTTTTAACTGGATTGTTTTTTCTTTGTTCAGTTGGATGAGTTCTGTATGTGTTTTGGATATTAACCCTTTACACTTGAATCCAATATAATTTCATTAACCAATGTGACCCTGATAAATGTAATAAAATTTTTAAAAAGAGTTGACAGGAGAATGTGGTGAGGGACAGGAGAGGTTCTGTCCAAGGTGCTGTGGGAGAGAAGGGCGCTCTTCTCAGGCTGGGTGTGATGGTGGAGGCTGGGGAAAGGGGCGACCAGAGGAACGAAGGGCGGACCCCAGACAAGTTGACTGCAGTGTGGACTGTACGACAGGTAGGAGAGAGGGCAAGAGACAGAGCTGGGGTCAGCTTGGTGGGGGAAGCAGCAGGGCCCCTCAGGAAAGGCACTGTAGGAAACCACATTGAGATTCTTCTTTACCCTGGGAGTGACAGGGAACAAACTGTGAGCATTTCAGTGAGGGCGAGATCAGATTACATCACCGATAACAGTGACAGGACTGACAACGGAAATATTTGAGTTGCTTACTCAGCTCCAAGAGCTATCTTACTCTGTTCTCCCTACCACTCTGTGAGGTGTAGGTGTTATTATCATCCTTTTCTTGTAGATGATGAAGTGGAAGCTTAAAGACCTGAGTGACTGGAGCAAGTTAAGATTGCTTGGCCGATAGGGAGCAGAGCGTGGTTCCAATTTACCAAAGATCATGCTTTTCAGACATAAGCTGTGTCTGCTTAAGGATCCTAGTTAATTCCAGTTTGGGAAACACCAGCCAAAGAAACCAGTTACATGTCTGACAGTGTTTTTCAATACTAAGTTATCAGTGCCATGAAAATTTGTCATTAAAACTAGTTTAAAAACCAAACAGAAAAAGCTTTTTTTAATAATTAAAACTCAGAATTCAGTGTTTCTTGGACTCCAGTTTGAGTACTGTGGATTCATTCATGGGACACTGGAGGCAGAGAAACCAATCAGAAAGCTTTTTCAGGGTCTGGATGAAAAGGGTGAAGAATGAGCTATGGCCGAGGCAGGACAGGAGAACATGGATTCCAGGCTGTGTTGGTCATCTGATCACCAGGATGTGGAATGGGAACGTGGTGGCCAGCAAAGTGGAGGGGTGTCAGGTTGACCTGGTTTCTGACTTGGGAACTGGTGCTGAAGGTGCCATTCCCTGAGGAAGGGATACTTAAGTAAGCATGGTGGGGAGGATATGTAGCGATCTGCGTTGGGTTTTTTTGAGATGCTTGTGAAACATCAATGTAGCTCAGAATTGTAGGAATGGAGGTTCAAGTTCATGTGGTTTTAAATGAAGGGATCATTAAAATTAGAAAAAAGACCAGGGGCTTAAGACAGGAGCAAAGGAACGTCAGAAATGAGAGCTTGTTGACCAATTGTCAAGTGATCTTTGGGCCAAGAATTGGGGTTTCTGGGCTTTTACCCCATTCCTGCTTCTTGCTTCATAGTGGTTCTCTGTGCAGAAACTTACCATGCTTAAGACAAGTGGATTAGAAGAGTAGCCATTTTTCCTTCAATAGTTTGTTCTTAGTAGAGGTTTATAACTCCATTTTGTTTTGTTTTTGTTGCTTTTTGAAAATAATTTTTAAAAATTAATTGAATGAGTTGTATGTATCCCTATATGTCCATTGATAGTGATATCGATTGGACTGATTTATCTTTGTAAGTCTAGAAATGTTGATAATTTTTAGAAAAAAGTCATAGAAAAGTATAAAAAAATCAAAAATACCTACAAACTTGCAAATCATTATTGGAGTTCTGATATATTTTTCCAGTCTTTTTGTCTGTATTTGTAAACTTCATTAGTTTTGAGTTCGTTGTAGACCCACATGCATGTATAAGCAATAGTATAGAAAGATCCCAGGTACCCTTTACCCAGTTTCCCTCAGTGATCTTACGCAACATCACAGCCAGGGCGTTGACACTGATACAATCAAGATACATCAGCTTCCGCTCGGCACAAGGATCCCACGTGCTGCCCTTTTATAGCCACACGCACTTTCCCCGTAGCCTCCGGCAAATGCCAGTCTGTCTCCCATGCTCCCTAATTGTGTCATTTCAAAAATATTATATAAATAGAATCATACAGGATGTAACCTTCTGGGACTGGCTTTTTTAGCTTTTGTGTGTTACAGATAAAGCTTCGGTGAACATTCAAGTGCAAGTTTTTGTGCAGACGTAAGTTTTCATTTGTCTAGAATGAATGGCCAAGAGCACAGTTGCTGGTGTGTGTGTGTATGTGTGTATATTTTTTAAAATGAGCCTAGGATTATACTGTGCGTGCACAGAACAGTTGTGTCATAGATTTTAGTATAACTGTAATGAAAAAAAACATTTGTATATCATGGTCTTTTTTGCACACTGAATTTTTCAACATGGAAAGACTGGCTTAAGGGACACGAACATCTTCCTTTTCTCAGTAGACTTGGTGGTGTAAGCCCCAAAGAAACTTTTTGAGACATGTCCGAGCATACATAGCTGAAACAATAAGAATGATTTCCTTTAGTCAGAATTTCCTGAAATTTACACATATACTTTTCTTTAATGAATAAGTAATGCAGTTTAGCATTTTAAAAAATCTGTACATAATTATTTTATAAAAATCACAGTTGCTAATGTTACATCTAAATTCAGATCTGAAGTCTTATTTCCTTTATATGCAGATAGTCTACTATAGTTTTGTGTGTGTGTGTGTGTGTGTGTGTGTGTGTGTATGAGCCATGCCTTCCAACAATGCCAACTCACTTTAGCAGTTCACTTTTCTCTCAGAAGTTCCCCAGGAGGGGTCAGGGCCAGCATATCATGCAGGGACTTCCTGGTTGGTGAGCTCGCTGCCTTTAGACTGCTCCTCCACCGGCAGGTGTGCTGTCCCCAGATGAGCGGCCAAGGTGTTTCAGACTCCTCAGACTCTCAGTCCTGTGGGTGTGTCTGCAGACTCTGCAGCGTCATTGGAAAGCTTCCTGCTCAGCGGCTAACATTTGCTGTTCAGGGACTGGCCTGCACAGCCTCCGGCTTTCCTGGTTGCGCATATCTTTGCTGATGCCTTCTGTGGTGCATTATCTGTGCCCATGGAGACCAGAAGAGACTCTCCACCTGGCGACAAGAGTGCTAGTAGCGATCATTCCTAGAAGTGACTCAGACATTGCTTTCCGGGGCGGGGTGGGGACTGGAAAGTTGGTCTCATTGAATCGCATTGTATAGTGAAATTTCTTCTTCGTGTCTTGTCTAGGAGAACAGTATCAGTGTCACATTTGATATTAGAGTTGTCCGTGATGATGAGTAGGTAGAGAAGTGTCTGCCCCCACTTGGCTGCTTCCAAGACCCTCAGTTCCTTCAGGTCAGTGGCCAAGTGCCACAGTGGGGCTTAGGGCCCCCACACCTTGCCCAGCCTCACTCTACCAAGCAGATGCCTTGTGCAGTCTGGCCGCTGTGTCTATGCTTCCCTCGTTGTCGTCTGTCCCGCATGGCTGGTTCCCATTGTGCCCTGGGACTGTCCTCTGTTTCAGCACCCACCAACGTGGGTACAAGTGCCGGCTTATTTTTCTGATGACTCAGTGGATGGTGGGCTTTTTGAAGGAGAGGTGTGTAGTTCATCACTGTAGTCCCGGGGTCCAGCTCGCAGCATGGCACAAATGACTGGAGAACTAGAGAGAGTAAATGGAAAATAATGCAACAAATGAAAGAGAAAACCCAGCACACTGGGAAAGCAAGGCACAGCGTGTTTTATCTCCCCCTCTGCACCCCTGCTCTGCACCCCAGCTCTCAAGTTCAAAGGGCCACCGAGTTCTCTCCCACTCACGTCATGGGATGTGCCCAGGGGTGCATGGCCAGTAAGAGGCAGAGCTGGATGCAAAAGGCCATCTTTAATCTAGTGTCTCTCTAAGGTCTCACTCTGACACGCATGCTTTTCTGTGATCCCAAGGAAGTCAGTGCTAGCTGTGCTGTGTGCTGTTGGGCAGGTTTCCTAACTTTTCTGATCCTTGGTGAATCCATCCTTTAAAAAATGAGTAACATTACTTCCTTCCCTGCTGAGAATCAAGTGAGGTGATGTAATCAACATGCCTGTGCCTGCAGCCACCACTCAATAAGTAGCTTCCTCTGCCCAGCCTGCTTCCCTCTTTTGGTTTTATACCCAAACGCTGTGCATGGTTCTACACTGGGCCATGAGAATCTGATGACAATTTAAGTGACTTAATCTCACAAACTAGTTTGAGTCTTTGGAAAGGAAGATATCAGTCTTTGCTTTATCTATATTTAGTAGTCAGTTATCTAACAAACTTACCCAAGGGTGGTCAAAGTAACAGATACTGTATTTATTTATATAATGTTAACCCCCCTGTACCATGGTAATTAGGGTGCTAAGTCTGACAGATTTGAGCTGAAAGCACCCCCCCCCCCATTAGACATATATAATTTTGCTTTTGGTTAGATTTCAGTGGAACTTTCTAGTGGACTTTACATTTTCACGCCCCAAGTACTTTCTCTAGTCTCCCGAGGCAGCAACAAAAGAACAGGCCAGGACAGATTTTCAGTTACGCGGATGGCTTCCTTCTTAGACTTGACCAAAGAGTATAGCTTGAGTCAGTGAAGCTTAACGTGAGGAAGCTCTTTCTTTTTATTTTAATTTACATGATTGCTCATTTTAGCCACATGTGAGTAGGCAAGCGTTTAACCTTTGTCACCAATCATACTTCAATTTATGCATTAATGAGCCAATAAACAAATGAAAGGAGGAAAATAAATTGAGAGGCCTTCCTAGAGATAATGTAGAATTCCAGGGAAAATTGAAACAAGGCCACCCAGATCTGTGCAAAAGGATTAAAAGTAGAAGAAGAAAGTGTTATGTCAAATAGTTTTTCATCAGTGCCCAAGTCAGGAGATCAGGATAGAATGTGAAGAACTAAATGGCACCCCTCCCTCTTGCTCAGTCCCTCCTGCCACACAGCTGGTGTTCAGGCCCTTATCTGAGGAGTGCAAGTTTCTCCATCTGTGCTAAGACTCTTGATTATTTCCTTCTGGAATGTTCTGCATTCCCAGTGTGACGTCTCCCTCACAGAAATAGCTACGTTTATTGAACTTACATGGGTACCAATTGCTGTGACTTTTACCTACATTATTTTCTTTAGTTTTCACAGTGGTTCTATGAATTATTATTATTACCTTTCTTATTTCACAGACCGGGGAAATTGTGGGCCAGTTGTGACAACCAGAAATGCTTACAGACATTGCCACATGTTCCTGGAGTAATGGAGGGTAGGGAGGACAGACAAAATTGAGAACTGCTATAGAGGAAATTCCAAGCTAACATGAGATGAAGTTGCCTGGATTGAGAATACCCTCTATTTCACCTGCTCATCAGGAGAGGACATGAGATTCCACCCGCCCCCCCCCCCCGCGCCTTGCTTTTCAAAAGAAAAGTTAGGTTTTATGACTGAGGGTTCCTAGTAACTTGTAAGGAAAATCTGTCTACATCATTCTGTACTATAGAAACTATTGTGGAAGTGTGGTGGGGGTTTCCTTGTAGTGTGTACTATTCTAAGGTTAAAAATAAAAGGGGGTTGATAATGGCTCAGCTGTTTTTATCTAATTAATTGACTCCATACTTTTTCATACAGAAGTGGACCCAGCCTTGGGCAAGCCTATGTGAAATTGTTTTTCCAAGTGTTAATTAGTTTCCTTTGTTTTCCCTGCTTAATCCAGTCCATCTTGTGACCAGTGGCTTATATTTCTATAACAGGAGCTATTTGTTCTGAGGCCCCATTCTCTCTAAATTGATTTCCTGCCTATTAATCTTCCAGATGTTGTTCCATTTCTTAATCTTACCACCTTTATCCCAGTTATGCTCCACTGAAGTAACTCAGTTTATTCTGAGTTGGGTTTTTAGGGATACATCTTTTTATTGTATTTTGGCAGTTGTCTGTTCCTGTAAAGAGAATTCTATTCTCGAAACCTGGAATTTTCTTTTCTGCTATTTGAGAATAATCTTGCGCAACTAATACCCTGTTAATTGTTGCACATAGAAATGACTTATGATAGTTAAAAATTCTTGAATAAGATTGTGGCTCTTATTTATTTGTTCAAATAAATTCAAGCAGGTGGTTTATTCAACCAGTACAGGGATACCAAAAATAGGTATACAGTTGTGAGTATGCAAAACAGAGTGTATTCTCACATTATTATTAATTATTATATTATTTTTCCAACAAACAACTATAAACCTACTTTTGTCCCACTCTGTACGCATTAACACCCTGAATGTAAGGGGCTGGTTCCATCCCTTATTTCCTTAGGGTTTCTACTTTAATGTTATCTTACCTGTGAGCGCAGTCCCCAAATACCTAATACAAAGTAGCCCTGCTTGGTACTCAGTCTCCTTACCCTCATGATGTCTTCACAGACATTCCTTACCATCTGCGATGCTATATACTTACTTGTATATTTGGATTTTTTTCCCATTCCCCTTATGGAAATGTAAGCTATATCCCCAATGCTTAGAATACACCAATAAAAATTTGCTTAAATGAATGGATTTTCTTGATTAACTTATCAGACAGTACCTTCAGTGTGGTAGACATCATTCTAAGATCTTTACAAATATTAACCTATTTCTGAGTGGATGGTTATCCTTGCCTTTCCTTCACAAATATGTTTTCTCTACCACTCCACTTTTCTTTGAAATAATCATTGTTTTGAGCAGCTGCAGTCCTGTATCTTAGCAGAATGTTTCTTTTTTTCATATCCTCTTGTTTATGTAACTATTATCTTCCTTCATGATTTCCTCTCCTTAAGGCCATGAGGATTGTTTTAGTTCTCCTGATAACCCCTCTCCCGGAATGGGCACGGGCCCACATTATATACTCAGTATGTTCTTGGAAATATCTGAGGAAGTCAATATACAAAGGTGGGGAATTGTATTTACAGGTCATAGCCATTTTTTCAGTGGCCACATGAGCAGCTCTGAGCTGTTTACTTGTGCTCACGAATGGTCTTGCCGCTTCCAGCACATTAAATGTTTACATATAACATAAATATTTAATCCCTATTCATATATATTTCATGTCTAAGTGTTATACAGTGTGTATGATTATTTCCAAAAGGCATAACCAACATAAATACAAACAACAGTTTTAATATTCTAAATTATTTCTGTTCTCACATTCTGGAATTCTCCATCTCCTTAGACAGTTGGTGGACAAAGGTGTTTGTTTTCCTGTTGGGGAGGACTTGTGGGTGGTGAGTTTGTAGAGGGTTGAGCATGAGATGGTTGTGCTGACTTTGTTCCTACATGAAGCATTTCCTGGGAAACTTGGGTAATCTGTCTGTCAGTTGCGTTGGCAGGAGCTGTGGGTGAGGAGTGACCTTCCACTGAGTGCTGAGAGGTGGTGCACCAGGCTTCTGTGCACTCCTCAGCCGGCTGGACGGGCCCCGGGCCGGCCAGGCTCTGCCCGTGCCCACCCTCGCAGTCACTCCAGTGGGAGACCCAGTAACCTGCCCAGTTGTGGTTTTTCTGAAAAGCCTGCCTGGACTGACATCATAGGCATGTAGAAAGCTGAGGAAGGCAGAGTTCCAGCTGTTTGCTTCTGGAATTTTCCAGGTTGCCCTAAAACTATTTGTACTCTTAGCCTATATATCTCTGTTTGACCTTCTTCCATGGTATTTATGAGTTAAAATGCAAGCTTGGGTGTCTTAAGTGTTCCTACACTTTTGAATGTTCCTGTGATTTTTTCTTTAATATGTTGTTATCCTGGCTGCAGTCCTCTGCACCCTGCACTCCTTTCGAGGGCCCCTGGCCCGCCCCAGCCTGCTGGTGCTGCCCCGTGGTGGGGCTGGTGGCCATCTCGCCCTGAGGTGGGGCTTCTGGGGCTGGCCCATCTCCCCCTGGGATCTGAGTACAGGAAGCAGCTGGGAGAGTGGCTGCTGCTCAGAACTGCTGGGTGTCTGCCCTGCCTTGAGCAGTTTCTCAAAACCGGTTTTGAACAACTTCTGTGGTTCACGCGGCAGAAGTGCCACTGCTGAAGTTTTAATTTTTCCCTAGAAAAATAAAACATGCCATTTTCCATGGTGTATGAAAACCATTGAATTGGTACTTTTGCTTTTTTTAGTGTCCTTCTCTTCTGCAATAACATACCATTTGTTGCCATGTAGGCAACTGGCTGATATTTAAAAACAGACTGCCCAGTCAGAAAGTTCTGCAAGTATTCCAGAAAGTTGTTTTACTGTATGTATGTGCACACATATGCACACATATGAAGATTGCTTATTTTTCATTTCTTTTAGGTTCTTGTTTCTTACAGTACATCATGGGTTTTTTTTTTTTTTTTTGAGGATGAACATAATAAAAGTGCAAAGTAATAAATACAGAGTAAACTCCATCATGAAATGATGTTATTACTACATGGGTGTGTTTGTGAAACTTAGGTCAACAAGTGGAGTAGACTTGAAATGGTTAATCCTAAACTAGATCAGGTGTGGGAAAGGAGGACTGAGTAGATTTGAAAGATGCATGCAGATTCAGTAATCAGCCTCACAGCATCAGAGTTGCCTCCTGGACAGGCTGCAGCTTGTATCCAGCACTCACTGCAGGAGTTTGGAGTTTTCAGGAAGATAGGCTGTCAAGCCAACAAACCGATTTTATTTTAAATCTGAGAGGGGATTTGCTTTGCCTCAAAATTACATGAATGCTGTATATCCTGATAGGGGATAATGTCCAAGGATATTTTTCAGACATTCCTGTGCAGATGTGTTCCAGTCTTTGAACAACTCTATAGACATACAGTGGATTTATGTAACACTTAAATGGAAGAATGTTATTATGAAGCTTTGAAATATATGATCTGGTGTGAAATATTGTGTAGTGAAACTAAATTTCCTTCTAAAAGCTTGGTTAGCCAGTTTCTTAACTGATTTATATCAGTTGGAGAAATTTGCAGAGAAGTGAACTATAAATTTCTAATTTCTGTGGTTCCCAAAGGATGGTTAGCACTTGATAACGTCTTGTAAGATTACCTAGCAGCCATTGTTGAAATAATGGCTTCCTTTAAAAAGAGAGGGGTGGCAAAAAGAACATGAAAAAGTTCTCTGCGGTTGATTTTTTCTTGGCCAATTCAGGATCTTGTTGCTGAAATTGTACTGTGTTAGTATTGTTTGTATTGTATATTCAGGAAACTTCTAGAAACTCTTTGTTGCTGATAACTAAGCAGTTGAATGTATTGCCCCTCCATCAGGTGTTCACATACAAGCAGAGCACAATTACACAGCAGAAGGTGACCGCTATGCACCCCATGAACGAGGAGGGCGTGGACGACATGGCCACCTTGACAGAGCTCCACAGCGGCTCCATCATGCACAACTTGCACCAGCGGTATAAGAGAGATCAAATTTACGTGAGTGCCACTCTGTGCCCTTTAAAAGTCCCTCAAGTTTGACTGTTGTCCTGTTTTTCTTTTTTTTAATATTCAATTACAGTTGACATCAGTTGACATTCGATATTGTATTAGTTTCACGTGTACAGCATAGTGGTTAGACATTTATATAACTTACGAAGTGATCCCCCGAATAAATCTAGTACTGTTTTACAAATTATTGTTTTTTCAAAGAGTATTTCCTGCCTTCTGAGAATCTCTAGTTAATGTAAGTAAAACTGTGTGTTCAGGTGTTTTGCCAACGTGGCTGAATAAATCATGTTCTGTGTGTTTATTGCCTTGATTTTATTAGAGGAATTACTTAAATTGAAGGGTAATTTGACCTCTTCTTGTGAATGTATTCTGTTTGTAAGTGTTCTGTTATAAAAAGAAGTCACGAGCAGTGGTTTGACTTCCTCAATTAAGGGCCGGGAGAAAATGTGGATTTGCAAACCAGTGTACCTGAGTCCAAGCTTTTATCTTGTTTTCTTGTTTTTTTCTCCTTTTATGGACTTTCTTTTTTCTTTTTTCTTTTCCTGGCTTTGGATCCCACCCAAGGGGATATTTGAATTCACAGGAACCCTGCATCTTTCTTATTTGTGGGATCTGTTTTGAATGGAGACATGTCTGTAAAAAGCAGACACACAACGTGTTTCTCTCAACTTTTATGAAATGTGATTATTTCTATATTATAAAGTAATATTTAAAACTCCTATACAGTAATAACCACTTTTTACATTAAAGTACATATATTACATTGTCTATCAAGATTGGCCTACAGATTTTATCTATTTTTTATCTACCTGTTTGCAGGTCTTTACGGTAAATGAGGTGACTGCTTAACAGGTGTTTATTTTTCTTGTCAAGTCCAGATTCATACAGTTTTTTAAAACACAAGTTTTAATATTGTAGAGTTCCTTCATCTTTGAATAATTTTTGTCCTTTTGGAGCTACATTTTGCTAATACATTTGTGATTATGATGAAAAGCAGTATCAGCTTTTACAACAGCTAGTAGGCACTGATACTCAAGGCTCCCTTAGGAGTTAGGGTCCTCCAATTTATCTCTTGTACTTTAGGTCAGGACAGAAGAGTTGGGAAGAGGAGGAATAAGAGATTTGGGGGGGTCTAGGCTTAATTTTATTCATATTTTTTAAAAAATATATGTTTATTTGCCTTCTCTTTACATTGTGAATGTGTCATTTTTGCCAGATTGACCTAATGTTTGCCAAATGTTTTCAAACAGCTCTGTCTAGAAAAATTTCATCATGTTGTAGTCCTCTGACTTGCTGAGTTTGCTTATACTAAGTCTTCAGATTTAAAATGTTTTCCATATGTTCTTCAGAAAAGGTAACATTCATGCATGTTTATGTAAAAGTTGCTGTGTAGTCCGTGTCTTGCACATGCTGGCAGAACATTCTTTCTTCCTCTGCTCCCATCTCAGAAATCTCATAGGCAGCAGTGAACTCCCTCTTCCCACCAATACTCACTACACAGGTGTCTGGGTTACCATGCACTGTGCCTGTATTTTTAGTGTTAAGTATTCAACAATTCTATGTAGCTCTTTCTTTACATAGCCCTTTCCATCCTTGGTTTGTCAAGGAGTTACTTATTTTGTCTTCCTGGAGCCAAGGACATCACCAGGCACCTGGTAGTTGTGCAATAAATGTTTGTAAAATAAATGCCATACATATTAGAAGGAACTGATTCTAGCTGATAATGAAATGTGAAGCCTAGATTGAAATTTTTTTTATTGGTGTATGTTTCTTGTAGGTGAGTATTTCAGAACACACATATCTTTACATGCAAGTTCTTACTATACATTTAATAGTCAAGAAAAAGTAAGTCAATTAGGAGGAGAAATAAAACACCCAATGGATTTAAAAGACAGACCTTTTAACAGTTATTTTCCTCCTGCATGATGATGATGTTAAATCTGATAGCTAAACTGTCCATAAACCCTGTGAATAGGATCTTGTTCTTTTTTTCCCAAAATGAAGATTTTTTCCTCTCCTTTGAGGGCAAAACACAGGATTTTGCAGTTCAGTTCAGTTAATTTTGCCCTTATATGCCTTCCTTTTGAGACTGGGATAATTATATTATTACCCATAAAGCAGCCACCATGGTTTTCTTACCATCGCTGAAGCTGTTGGCAGTGGCTACCAGTACCTGTCAGTTTGCCCCATTGAGAGAAAACCACCATCTGTCAGAAAAGCACAGCTTTTCTGCCTTTTATCCCAGCTCTCAATGATGCCTGTCTATATGTTTAAAAGAGGGAAAAAATGACCTGACTTGTAACATAGGTGCTATATTCACTTTAGTCTTTCTGAAGGCTCTAGGGGAAGATCTGTTTCCTGCTCATTCCTGGTGCTGTCAGAGTTTTGTTATTTGCAATTGTAGGACTGAGGTCCTTATTTTCTTGCTGGATTTCAGCTGAGGGCTGTCGCAGTTTGTAGAGGTCCCAGAGGCGGATTTACAGTGGGCATACCAGGCATGCGCCCTGGGCCCTGACTTCTGAAAGGCCCCGCAAAACCCCAACTTTACACTTTTTTCTAATGACACCAAGTTTGGTTTCATTACTACGCTGCATAAAATATGGTTATTTTCCCTGTCTCTCTCTCTCTTTTTAAGGGGCCCAATATTTTCTTCTGCGCCCAGGGCCTCAACCAACCTTAAATCTGCCTCTGAGAGGTTCCCTTCCCTTCACCTTCAGAGCCAGCAGTGGTGGATCAAGCCCCTCTCAGTTTTCAGATCTCTCCTTCCTTCTCTCTGTCTCTTCACTGCAGCCAAGAAAGGCTCTCAGCTTTTAAGGATTCATGTGATTGGTTTGGGCCCACTATCTCAGAGTTAACCACTTTAGTCAAAACTTCTAAGTCCTTTTGCTGTGCAACATCACACAGTCACAGGTTCTGGATATTCAGCATGGACATCTGGGGATGGGGGATGTTCTTCTGTCTTCTTAGGTCCCCTCTTTGAGTCATGTTATTGAGAAGTAACTCCTCTGGGTCTGTCCCCCCACTCTGGGTATTATTTGTTGGCTTTCTAGTTTGAGTTTGCAGGTTACACAGCTGATTGGTTGAAGGGACCCATCTCCAGATAGAGAAGGCTCTTGTTGTGTGCTATGAAGGACCGTCAGCTTTATTCTGCTAGGGACCAGCCTTATTGTCTGAGGACTTTACCAGGTCCCAGTAGAATCTTTATTTCCAGCCCCTGGCATTCCTCATGAAAATTGGGGTAGAGAGTGATAGAGGGATAAAGCATTCAAGAGACAAATTAAGGTTGACCCCCTCTTTTCTCCACTCACCTTCTCTTGGGCTCTGTATTAATCAGTTCATCTTTTTGGTTGTCAGTTCTTTAAAAGGTCAGTTGTCATAACCCTCCTACCTGACAGAGCTCTTTACAATGAAATACAAGAGAAGGCTTTGGACACTTGGTTAACCTTTGCACCTTTCTCCCCTTCTTAGCGGATACCACCAAGGCTTTATTTACAAAGCTCCCGCCTAGCGCTTTGGCTCCCTGTCCTCGGGCGTACAGGCTGTGCACACAGTACTGCCAGTGTCTGTCGGTCTGCCTGACTCCCCTTGTTGCTGCTCCGCACTTTGAGGAGAGCAGATGCCTTCATGCTTGAGTCCCTTCCTGGAGCTCCAGGTTCCTCCTGCTTCAGGCTCCTCTAGCGACTTCCCAAGTGGAAGCCCAGCTCAGCGTTCTAGCTCCTCACCTGGGACCCCATCCCAGACTTGCGCCTCGAATCTCTTATCTCCGGGATTCCTGCCGTGGAGGCTGCCTACTAATGGTCTCCCTTCCTTGGAGACTGTCTGATGAGGGTCCCATCCTCCCCTGTCTCTTCCTACCACTGACGAGACCTGGTAAAGACCAGGATTCCTGTCTGTAAGTTCCTGAAGACCCAGGGAGTGCAGGGGCAGGGTGTGTGTTTGTGGTACAGAGATAATAGGTGGGTGGAAAGCCTGAGTTGGCCATAAAAAGCCCTATGGAGCAGGGGACAGTAATGACACCACAAGGAGTTGGTGAGAAGGCAGGGCTGGTGAGACACCACACAGGAAGATGGAGAGATGAGAGTGAACTTGGTGCGATGGCCCCACTGAATTGGGAGAAGCTTCTTTGCTTCTGGAATCTGGCGTGTGTTGGGAATCTCTGAGCAATGAGATATATTTAGGCAGGCTGGGGTCAGGGCAGCCCAAGGCAGTGGTTTTCAAGCAGGTGATGCTGTCCCCCAGGGGACATTTGGCACTACCTGGAAGCATTTTTTATTATTGTGCTAGGGCAGAGAATGCTAATGGTGTCTGGTAGGTGGAGGCCGGGGATACTGCTAAGCCTCCCGCAGTGATAGGACAGCCCCATGACCGAGACTTACTGGGTCCAAGGTCAGAAGTGCCCAGGCTGGGAGACTTTGCCTTCCTGAAAACTAGTCTGCAAAGTTTGGGCTCGGTGGTATACAGACTACACTGTGTTCGTTAAAGGTTTTGAAGAGAAAATTTCCCTGAGAAAAATTTTAGAAGTTGATAGGGAAGTAATACGAGATGAGACTACGGAGTCGGTTGGATTAGTGAGTGTTGCAGTGTCTCGAGGGTGAGGAGCTGAGGGTTTTGGACTAGGGTACACATGGTCGCGAGCACAACAAGAACAGATATGAGGGGTGTCAGGGAGGAGGTGAAGGGGAAAGGATCAGCTTTAATGACTCCCAGCCTCACCAAGCCCAAACGGGCCTGAGAGCAGGGCGCCAACGGTCCCAGCAGCTTCTTGGGGAGAGGAGGGTGGGAAAGAGGAGTGGGGTTTTGGATGCCTGGCGTCGGCATTCTCTGGAGCCTGGATCATTTCCAGTTGTTATGTACCCAGGACCTAAACGCAGTGTCGGCAAGAGCAGATGAGGTGCCTGTTGTATGAAGGTAAGCTCTGAGTCCAGAAGCGGGGGCTGCCAAACAAGGCTGGTGGTGTGGCCGGTTTTCCACCGCGTGGAAGGGAAGCCCGTTCTCGGCATTATAGGGTTTGTTACACGCTGCGTCAATTGCACAGAGAAGACTTCTGTCCCGCCTGGAAGGAATGGCTCCAAACCACACCAGGGAGGGAGCCACAGGGAACTTAAAGTTACGCCTGCAATTACGGGGTTGGAGATGGCTCCAGAGGAAGCCGTGCTCTGTTCCACCCAGCCCTTCGGTTAGTTTGTTGGTCTTGTTGAACAAACAGTGCAGAGATCAGAATCAAACAAGCCCATTTTAAGACATGGGGCTGTGTCTAAAGATAAATGCTCATGTCAGCACAACAGAGTCTTCACAGCTAATGTATTTTTAGGTGTTTCAAAAATACTCTCCTTCGGTTAGGTGGTGTTCCGGATTGAATCTGTAAATGTATTTGATGTTGTTCCTGAATTAACTTTGAAGCTCGCTTCTGTCAAGCCAAATGTGTTAGCATTTTAAAAATGCAACAGCCAGTTAAAAACCTATTGATGGCAGGAGGCAGGTGAACCGAGTTCTGCTGTGGGGACTCGTGGGAGCCTGCAGTGTTAGGACTGGACATGCCATGCCACAGAGTTTACCGTTTGGGACATGCAAATCTAAATCTGCATTTCATTTTCTTGAGTTGAGTTTTCCCAAAGTAGACTTTTTTTTTTTTTTAAGTTCGTTTCTGTTCTTTTCCCAAGCCAGTGTCAAGTAACAGTGTGCCTCTCACGGATTCAGGGATGGCCTGACGTCCGGATGATTAGCAGTCTTGGCATGTGTCTCATACCAGGAACAGCTGAATTCAGTGTGGTTTGTCAGGGGTTTTTTTCCACATGAAATCAAGAACTGGTGTTGCCAAAAGATGATTGTAACCATCTGTCTGACTATATATGTATTTTTAAACTTTGCCAACCTTTTATGCTTGTGAGTGGCCACTTCCACATCAGCACATGATGGTGGCAATTAACGAACTTTATTTTTGTGATTTTTTTTTTTTCTTCCCTACCTCTCTTTGGGGTCATATTTCTCTCAGCAAGGAGGGAATTTTAATCCGAAAGCCACTCAGATTAAATAGAAGTGTCACTTCCTAATTGAGGAACTTGACTTCAGTAATAACTTGAGTTATCCGTTGTGATCTAGTTTTCTTTTCAGAAATGAATGCTTAACAGTTTTTTTAAATGACTTAAAATTCTTTTAATTGTTTAATTGGACAGTAATGGCAAACAGTTTTGTTATGTAGAGGGTGGTGGCTTAGAGCGCTAGAACACAGTTAAAATATGAGTGTATTTGGTGGGTTGGTGGTCAGATCATGGGCTGCCAGTGCATCTACATCGATTCAGCCCTGCTTCCGTATCGGGATGAATGCTAGGCCCTGAGGATGCAAAATTACTCTTGTTCAAGGTAATTGTTTCTTGAAAGATTGGATAAATGAAAAGACACTGCCCATCTAGGACCTCCCAGGTGAGTGGTGAAGACAGACACAGCACACCATTGAAAAGTAGCTCAGGTGACAATGAATGTGATAAAACTACTTACTAGGAACACAGAAGGAGCCTTGGAAGGAGGAGGTGAGGAGAGGGTCAGAAAGTGATTCCCAGTCTAGGTGCACTAGTTGTGCTGGGTTTTGATATATTAATTGGAGAATTTGGTCAAGATGGAGGTGACTCATTCCTGGCAAAAGGTCAGCACACGCCTGACCGTTTGTCCTACTGCAGGTCATTGAAAGTACGGGAATGAAGGTGTGTGCAGCTGGTCGGTAAGGTGGTCAGGAGCAGGTGAGGAAAGGCTCTGAGTGTACAAGTTAGTGACATTGGGTTTAATTGCAAAGGATGTAGGGGACAACTTTAAACGGGAGTGCTGGGAAAACTGACTCTGGCTACAGGGTGATGAGTAAGTGCAGTAGGTACCCTGTCTAGGAGGAGAGGGGCCAGCAAACCACATGGGAAATAATGCAATTCAGTCGAAACCAGTCCTTGGAGAGCTTTGAGTTCAGAAGATGCTGAGAAATAGAATCTTAAGTGTTTGATTGAGTTTGAGGGCCAGTAGGCTGAATTGCTACCGGATGAGTCCTAGATCTCTGGATTAATGTCCAATGGGCCATTTAGTATACATGTCTGTAATTTAAAACTAAAGCTGCATTCAAGATAAAGATTCCAGAAGTAATTCATTGTCGTATTTAGCTGAGATGATGGTGAAAGAAGGCAAGAGGAGAATGGCAAGTGGCTAACGACTCCACTTCTTAACAGGTCCTTCCTTTTGGGAAAGTCTGCCACGCACTGACTTGAAACAGTTGCCCAATGCATTTCACATGACTTGGTCTGCATCCAGCTTTTCAGGACCACATGATGAAAAGCAGTTGTGGCTTTATTTTTCATTAACAAAAACAGTTATAAATACCTCCAATTTATCTAGCAGTTTCACATAGCAATCATGTGGAATAACAGAAGATGGACTGTTATTACTGATCAGAATTTAGGCCCAGAGGTGTTAAGCGGTGTCCCAGGTCCCAGGGACCGTAGCTCCAGGCTGAGGACCTCTAGTCTTCAGACTTGGCCAAGCCTTGCAGTCTAGATCATTTCTTCCTGTATTGGAATAGCAACTTCTCAACAGTAGCTTGAACTCCTCCACATCTTGTAAGCTGCTCTGCGCCTGAGGCTCCTGGTCACTTTTTCTTAGTTGGAGTTGATTTTTTTTTTTTTCCCCCTTTGGTGGAGGGTTAGACGCTAGGTGTTAAACCCTGATGCCTTTTGAAAATCTTGAATTGGTAGATTTTGGATTAAAGAAATAGTGAGTTCCTCCCAACATTTTTAAGCAATATGTGCTCCAGCTGTTCCAGATTATTAAAATGGGCAAGGAAGTGTATTTTTTGGTGAATTATGTGGAACTTTTCTGACTTAGAAAAAAAAGTTTTATGTGCTTCAAAATAGAATGTATTTTCTATTTCAGAAAAGCTGTTAAAATCATCTGGCTATTTATTCTTGCGGGATTTGGAACCCAGTATGAGGAAACTAGTACCTGATCCCACCTTGCATTGGAGAGTTGCATGTGCCTAGAGTCTTAACAGGAGGGCGTTATCAGGGCCGTTTTTAGAGCAGTTAAAATACCTATTTATAGAGTAATAAATGGTACAAGCATGCAACACATGTTGTCCCACAGCTCTCAGGGTTTCTGACTACCATTTCTCTTTACTTTGCTTGGTGCTTAATTTTCAGTTGGGTCCTTTTCCCACCCCCTTCATTCCCCCAGTTGCCATTTTTACTTTTTATTACCTGTTGAACTTCCCTTATTGTTCAACAAATGTGTTATTCATTTAGTGACAAAAATCACTCATGGAAAGTGGTATATTTCAGGTAGTAGGGGAAAAATAAGATGTCTTGGCAGTATTTCTCTTTGCTGATGGACTGACCTCTGAGATTTTGCACAATGTCTTTCTTTGAATAAAACATTAGGAACTATTGCTGTTGTTGCCATGTTATTTTACACTTGTTTTTAGGGAGGTTCATAAGTGCCATTTAGTGTGTACAAGGGCACAGACAATAAAAATGCAGTGAGTTTGTAAAGACTTTTCAGGGTACTGAAGGTGCCCCCCCCCCCGGTCTGTAATTAATAAGAATAATTGATTAGGATATGGGGTGTCCTGTCACCTTTTTGGAGCCACTCAAACTGCCTTTTTTTAAAAAGTATATTTTATTGATTATGCTATTACAGTTGTTCTAAATTTTTTTCCTTTGCTCACCTCTGCCCAATACCTCCCTTCCCTTCAGCAATAACCCCTCCCCTTAGTTCGTGTCCATGGGTCATGCATATAAGTTCTCTGGCTTCTCCATTTACTTTACTATTCTTAACATCCCCCTGTCTACTTTATACCTACCAGTTATACTTCTTGGTCCCTGCACCTTTTCCCTCATTCTCCCACTGATAACCCTTTATACGATTTCTATTATCTATGGTTCTGTTCCTGGTCTAGTCGTTTGCTTAGCTTGTTTTTTTAGATTCATTTGTTGATAGTTGTGAATTTGCTGTCATTTTACTGTTCATAATTTTGATCTTCTTTTTCTTAATGTGTCCCTTTAACATTTCATATATAATAAAGGCTCGGTGATGATGAACTCCTTTAGCTTTGCCTTGTCTGGGAAGTGCTTTATCTGCCTTTCCATTCTAAAGCTTCGCTGGATAAAATAATCTTGGTCGTGGGTCCTTGCTTTTTTTCAGTTTGAATACTTCCTACCAGTTCCTTCTTGTCTGCAATGTTTCTTTTGAGAAATCACCTGATAGCCTTATGGGAACTCCTTTATACGTAACTATTATTTTCTCTTGCTGCTTTTAAGATTCTCTCTTTCTCTTTTACTTTTGACATTTTAATTGTGATGTGTCTTGATGTCATCCTCTTTGGGTCCAACTTGTTTGGGACCCTCTGTGCTTCCTGGACTTATATGTCTATTTCCTTTGCCAATTTAGGGAAGTTTTCTTTCATTATTTTTCCAAATAAGTTTTCAATTTCTTGCTCTTCCTCTTCTCCTTCTGGCACTCCTATAATTTGGATGTTGGTGTGTTTAAAGTTGTCCCAGGGGTTTCTAAGCCTCTCCTTGTTTTTTTTCAATTCTTATTTCTTCATTCTGTACTGGTTGACTTATATATTTCTTGCTTATGTTCCAAATTTTTTATTTGAACCCCAGCTTTCTTTCCTTCACTGTTGGTTTTGTGTGGACTTTTCTTTGTTTCACTTAGTATAGCCTTCACTTCTTCCCTTATGCATTTGCCGTACTCAGTCATTTCTGTGAGCATCGTTATCACCAGTGCTTTGGACTCTGCATCTGTTAGGTTGCCTGTCTCCTCGTCAGTCAGTTCTCTCTCTGGAGTCTTGATCTGCTTCCTCTTTTGGGCCATACTTCTCTGTCTCTTCAACTTGATAGTCTCCTTTGTTTGCCTCTGTGTATTAGGTAGAGCTCTCACACCTCTTACTGTGTAAGGGGCAGAGCCTTAGGTATTTGTCAGTGCTGGGTGACCCATTTCATCACCTTATGGCACTGTATGTGAGGGAGGAGTCAGAGAGGGAACAATGCCACTTGCTTGGCACTTACTTCTTTTCCAGTCACTTCACCCACTTGCCGCATGTGATTGGTGCTCCTCTAGCTGTTGTTCTGGTGATGGTTCCCAGAGTGAGTGGGTCGATCTGCAGATCGTGGGGGCCCTCTAAATGGACTCTTCTGGGAGACCTGCAGTTTCTTCCACTGCCCCAACCCCCGACTTGTTTTCACAGCCAGAAGCAATGAGGGTTTATTTTCCCGGTCCTGGAACCATGAGCTGGACAGTCTGGCCTGAGACTGGGATTGCTCCCCAGGTGTCCCTCCTGGGTTTTATAATGTGTGACTGCTCTTTCCACTAGCAGGCCACAGCCACTACCTTGCCAGCTCCACCACACCGCATCCTCTCCATCCCTCCTACCCATCTGGATGAGTATTACTTCTTTATATCTTTGTTTGTCGGACTTCTGTGCAATTCAGTTTTCTGATAGTTCTGGTTGTTTTTTTGTTTTGAGGTAGATATCATCTTACTTATGGTTGTGGAAGGAAGCGAAGTGTGTCTACCTATGCCTCCAAATTGGCTAGAAGTATCAAACTGCCTTCTTAAATATTCCTGCGGTTGACCCTGAAGGTCGTGGGAACTGTTGAAGTGTGTTAAGCAGGAGAGTTTTGTCTTCAGAAGTTCATGTTGTCACTTGTGGAACTTAGATTGAGCACACAGGATCGTGTGAGACATCAGCGAGGAAGGAGGTTTTTATGGACATCTAAGCAAGTGAGGCCAGGGTGGTGAGATGGAGGAAAAGGGGAATGATTCTAGGGTTTCTTGGAAGTGTAGTTTACAGGACATGAGACATTGGCCACTAATGACAAGGCTGGACAAAGTCTGGGATGATTCCCATTCTGTGTGTGGGCGGGTGGTGAGGGGGGTCATGCAGACCCGCTGTGTGACACACCGAAACCCAGGATTCCATCCTCATTCTTAATCACTGGCTCTGTGACTGTCGGGCAGTACTGAGCATCCTTTGCCAATTTCTTCATTTGTCAGAAGAGGCAGAACTGTGGCCTCTGCCCTGCCTCCATCTCAAGCTTATACTGGAGCAAATGAGAGCATGTGACAATGATGCCCCACAATTATAAAATGTTGGGTGAAGTTTTGGAAACATGTAGGATTGTCATTTAAAATCGTGACAAGTCTTTTAAGAAATGACTTAGGTCATTAGAGAGAAGGTGAAATTGTAAAACTTGAACCTTCCTATTTTAAGAGCCTAATTTACCCCAGTATTAAAGGGAGTTTCTTATAGTAGAGAGGTATTGTTAACCCTGTATGAGGCAAGGTTTCTTGTCATCTGAAAAAAATAAAAAAATAGATTTTCTTTCTATACCAGTCAAACAAATTTTACAATTTCTTTCTTTTTTTTTTAATAAGAGATTTCAGATTATCGCATTTGGCTCATAGTGTGGTTGTTTGCTGTCCCTGTTGGTACACGGGAATCCATTTGTTGAATTTACTGTCATTCACAACTTGGATATTTATTATTTACACTCTGATGAGATTATTTTGTCCCTGAAAATCTAAATGCCTTCTGTTCTCTCCTTTACTAAGAGGTCTATAATTTGCCGCCAGAACATTTTTGTTTCTCAGTTTGGGTTGAAATCTGAAGATGTGTATTCTAAAACTTTTTATTAAGGTTAAGGAACGTGATGTGTCCTGTGATTTCTGGGTAGATGAACTTGTGTGTCCTGGCTTCTTTAGCATAGTGTTCTCAAGGTTCATCTACAGTGTAGTATGTATTAGTACTTCGTTCTTTTCTTGTGACTGAATATTCCATTGTGTGGCTATAGCACACCTTGTTTACCCATGATTGACATTTGGGTTGTTTCCACATTTAGGCTATCATGAATAATGCTGTAATATCTGTATTAGAGTACCTGTTTTTAATTCTTTTGCGCATATACCTAGAAGAGGAATTATTGGGTCATATGGTAATATCTCTTTTATGTTTCTAATCTTTTTTGGTTCAATATATTTCCAAAACACATTACAGACCCCCTTACATTTTAGAACAGTTATATGGAACATACGATACTTTGCTTGATGTTCCTGGCAGTCACTATGAATATAAATGATTACAAATTGCTGTAATGTGGTACAGATGCTCTCAGGATGTTTGGACTTTGTGTCTAGTGTTTCCTGCCTTTCTTTTCCTCTGCTGTATTGCCCAGCCTTGGCAGTGATTGAGAAAAGGCTCTGGCATTAGGTTGCCTGGGTTCAAAGTCTCACCTCTACCACTTCACTGGGTGTGGGACTGTACATAGGATTTTCTCTCTGTGCCTCACTTTCCTCCCCAGAAAAACAGGGGTAGTAGTACTTTGACCTTCCCAGGGCTGTGAGTGTTAAAGGGGTCAGGCTCTGTATTAGTCTGCTAGGGTGGTCCTAACAAAATATCCCTGTCTGGACGGCTTAAACAATAGAAATTGATTTTCTCACAGTCTGGAGGCTAGACTAGAAGTCCAAAATCAAGATATCTAGTGAGGCTGATTACTTCTGAAGGCTCTCTCCTTAGCTTGCAGATGGCCACCTTCTTGCTATTTCCTCATATATGCGTGTGTCTTTTTTTAAAAATCCTTAGCAGAGGACACACCTATTGATTTTAGAGTGGAAAAGGGAGAGAGAGAGAGAGAGAGAGAGAAGCATCGATTGATTGCCTCCCATATGTGTCCCAGCCGGGGACCAAACCCGCAACCTAGGCCTGTGCCCTGACTGGCAATCAAACCCAAGACCTTTTGGTTTATGGGACGATACTCCCAACTCTCTGAGCCACACCAGCCAGGACCTCATGTGGTCTTTATTTGTGGGCACACATCCCTAGTGTGTCTCTGTGTATCCAGATCTTTTTCTTGTAAGTACACCAGTCAGATTGGAATAGTGCCCACCCTAATGGTTAACATAAACATTTCTTTAAAGGCCATATCTCCAAACACAGTATAGTTATATTCTTAGGTAGTGGGGATTTAGGGCATCATACAAATTTAGCCCCTAACACCCCTGCAGCCCCTGGCACAACGCATGCGTGCCATGAAAGCTGGCTGGTGAGTGGTGGGGGTTGCAGACTCTACCTCCTCCCCTTCTGATTGGCTTCTTTAGTTGGGTCTGAGCCTGGGACCCAGACAACTGAACTTCGTTAGCATTTCTTGCAGAAGTGCAAGTGAATACTTATGTTCATATGGAAGAGAGACATAAGGCATTCCATTTTAATAACTCAGTGACCTCTGTTTTGCTACTCTGAAGATGTTGCTTAATTTCTGGCCAGACTTTTGTTCCAGAAAGGTAAGCTTGTCTGTCCACTTAGTTCCAGGTAAGTGATATGGTACTTCGGGAGGCGTTTGAGAGTACTAAACCCCTAGTATTTTCAAATGATCTTGTTACTTTTTAAACATTGCAGTTGAATACACATAACATGAAATTTACCTTCTTGGCTATGTTTAAGTGTACAATTCAGTACATTAAATACGTTGGCATTATAGGGCTGATCGTTTTGTAAGTTATATAAATGTCTAATCACAGACTTGAACATCTGAAACTAGTATAATGTATATCAACTATAATTTAAAATTGAAAAATATTTTTAAAATTACATTTTCAGTGCTATGCAGCCATAACCACTGTCTCCAGGAGGTTCTCACCATCCCAAATGGAACCTCTGTCTCCATTAAACATTAACTCTCAAGCCCCCTCCCCCAATCCCCTGCCATCTAACAAGGACAAGGTTAAAGGTCATGGGGGGCAGGGATTTGGGCCTGGGCTGTTTCACCATCTTCCTTCTCTTGTGTTCCCTTCATAGCAAGTCCTCTTTGAAATGGTTTCATTCATTTGTGCAAAATGACCAGAGTTTGCACCAAAGAGTTGTAGGAAAATTCATGCAGTCGGGGCAGGAGTCCTTTCTCCCCCGCTAGCCAACACTTGGGTGGATTCTCAGGTGAAGCTTGGGCTTCAGGGACATGTGGTAGCTCCTTTCCTTCTCAGTGTGGAGCAGCATTGAGCTGCGCACAGACTCCCTGTCGCTGCCCCAGTCCCAGTGTGGGAGGAGGTGTGAAGCCTTTGCTCAGTGACTCCCTCCAGTGCCATGTGTAACTGGATGTCCCTGTGCCTGCAGACCTACATCGGCTCCATCATTGCCTCCGTGAACCCCTACAAGCCCATCCCCGGCCTGTACGAGCACGCCACCATGGAGCGCTACAGCAAGAGCCACCTGGGCGAGCTGCCCCCGCACATCTTCGCTGTCGCTAACGAGTGCTACCGCTGCCTGTGGAAGCGCCACGACAACCAGTGTGTCCTCATCAGGTAACCACCAACCAACCAGCCGGCCAAGCAGCCGGGAGGCCAGGGAGGGGACCTGTGGAGAGGCGGTCTTCCGAGCCTGGTGCCTCTGCAGGCAGCGCCTTCTCAGCCAGCCCTGCCCCAGCCCTGCTGAGCACATTCATACAAACGATTCACAAGTACCTGAATTTCTCAGATGAAATTGTCCATTTTCAAGAGCTGGAAAACTACAGCTTTCAGAAGACGTGAGGAGCTCTTGTAGAAAAGCTAGATGTACTACGTTTGTTGACTTTACTGCATTTGTTTCCCTTTTTTTATTTACCTTAATTACTCTTTAGCTTATTCCAGCTGTGAGGTATGGTCTTTCAATGGATTTGAGGAAGTCTTGCCTAGTTCCTTCAAATTGAAATGTTTGATGTACCAGAGCGCTAGACGGAATGGCTGTATGTTTGAGCAAGGCTTCTTTTTTTCTCTCATACAATGCGATTACTCTACAGATGGAATCTTCCAAATTGAAGAATGTTTAATGGTTTTAATTATACGCTCCTAAAGTGTACCTTTGAATTCGCTACCGAAAAGGGCCTGTTATGGATATGTTAAGGAAATAATAGAAGGGTGTGCTTAATGTATTGAATTTTTTTGATGAGAGAGAAGGAGGATCTTGACATTATCTATGTCAGCTGAGTCTTACTCATTTATTAAATCACCAGAAGCCCTACTATCAAAACCTTTATTTCTAGGAAATGCCTAAAAAAGAAATTGAATCTATTTCTTTAAAAATACTTATTAGTTTTATTAACTAATTCAAAGTGCCTCATCACCTATATTCTAGTGACATCTTCTTGGATCTTCTTACTCATTGTTTATATCGGAATCCTGTTCTAGTGATGATCAGAGCACCCCTGGAAGGCACCCAAAGGCAGACGAGCTGCAGATGAACTGAATGTCACTTTCAGTGAGTTTTCCATGGAGTCTCCAGGCCCTTCATTCAAGTGTCCACCAGGCGTTCCCTCCTGGTGCACGGCTGTTACTGAGACCCAGCAATGTGTAGACAGAACTGCCTGAGTGAAAAAAGATTTTGACATCCATTTTAGATGGCTTTCTACTCCCAACTTGTGTCAAAATAATTATATTATTTCAAGAGGAAAGGGTTGTTTGGATTTGGGGAGGATAACAAATAAGACCCCACCTACCCTCCCGATTTCTGATTCAATGGACGTCAAGCCCCAAAGACAGATGGACAGCCATATGGCAGCTTTAGACGTCCAGCCAATCAGGTTGCTAACACTGCAGCCCAAAATTAGACAGACTCACCTGGTCGCGTGTGTAGGCAGGTAGCCGGTGGCCACAGTGCCAGTGGGAAACCAGTTCCCAGATGGTGAGGAACAGACCAGCCCTTCCCCCAGTTCAGCTGTCAGAGAAGCCACTCCTGTTCCTTGGGGGGAAGGGGGAATCCTGGGGTACAGACAGGCCAGGGGAGGACCTTCATTGAAACCTCAGGGAAGGGAAATGGAAGGGCCTCATCCAGGGATATCTGAAATGTACTCCCCTTCCCTGTGTGGTATCTAACTGAAGATGGGTAAGAAATAATGGCCGACCTGTTTTGAAGGGTTTACTGTATTGGACACTGTGCCAAGCACTTAACAGGCACCAACTCACTGAAACCTTCCAATAGCTCTTTAATTTGGGTGTTCTGCGTGATGCCTGCACACAGAAAATCACTGCCAGGGTTGTTCTTCTTACTGGAAGATTTTACCCATAGCTCTTGTTCTTTGGGTCCTTGCTTTTTTAACAATCAGAATATGAACGACAATGGTGCCTTTCTCATTCATATTTTCTACCCCCCCCCAATCCCCTCAGCCCATCTCTCTCTGCCTCCTTCTTTAAGTGGAGGGAAGCATCTGAGCTGATAAATGCTCTTTACTCCATCACCTTATTGGTGCTAATGTGCCTGACTGGAAACCACTCAGCTAGAGTTACTGTCAGTTCATTCAGTTAAGTAAACATGAATGTGTATAGCTTGCAGTTAATGAAAATAAAGCTACTTGTTTCATATAAAAACCAAGCTTTTGAGAGTACATTCCCAATAAAGAAGCTCCTCATATGACTAGAAACACCATTAGTGGTCCTTTCAGATGACATCACTAAAATTCAGAAGTTAGAATTTTCAGATCACTATTTCAACATACAGAATCTAATTTAATAAGATTAACAGAATTCTATTTTAAGAAGTTCAAATTGTTTTCCACACTTAGGTACCTGAATATTTGCCATTGATGATGGCTTGTACTTACAACTTTAAGCAGGAAAAAAAAATAGGAGAGCTTGATTTGCTAGACAGAGTGGCTTAGAAAGAAAGCCAAAAATCAAATTAGATCACTGTGTGTGCGTGCGTGCGTGCGTGCGTGCGCGCGCGTGTGTGTGTAATAAAATGGAACAGGGTTTGCATTTTCATGCCAAAGACTGTAGTGGTCTTTAAAAGTCAGGTGGAGGGAGTTGTTGGGGAGGGGGGATGGATCCCAAACAGAAAGCTCCCATTGTGTCCTGCTGATGTGAAAAAACTGACTGTATTTTTCTAAATTAACTCAGGAAGCGGTCTTTAAGAATAGATTTCTCATTAAAATGCGTCTTGGTTTTTAATAGCTCTCTACAGCAGTTTTTTGTTCTTTAAGTGGGAGTTGAGGCTGTGGGAATTAAGAGAAAATTGAGTATAAAAATAAAAATTGCAGGTTACAGGAGCCCTATTTAGATTTCCTAAGGCATGGTCTGCCCCCTTGTGGCTGCAACATGTTTTACTATTTTCAAAACATGTTGATAGCTTTTAAATCCGAAAATAAGCCTACTTGGAACTTAGATAGGACTTCGTAGATCAATTTGTCTCTTATTTCATGAGCCCACGTCACTTGGCCAAGGTCCCCAGCTGGCTGGTGTCAATGCCACGTCTCTAGGCTTCCAGTCCAAGCCTCTTTTGTTGGTCTCGCTTTCATGGCCCTTTACCTCTCTTTAGCTTACTTTTAATTTTTTTGTGCACATTTAAATGACGGCTCATGCTATTATAGTTTTTAAAATATAAATATACAAATTTAAAACATACTTGGGGATTCTTTTTTCATGTAACTGACCAGGTCAGCATTTGATCTTTGTTGATCTAGTACATTTTACATTGACTTCCGTTTTCATACATTGTATCAGGCAGGCAGAGTGTAGTATGTATGACCTGTTAAGATACACAGTGTAGGCAAGGCATGTAGCTAATTCACCTTTGCTCAGGATGATGTCTGGTGGAGGGCCAGCCTTCAACAGCTGTTGATCAAAGGATGGATAGAAGAAGCAACGGTTGGTTTAGGACCTCTGCTCCCTTTGAATATTTTCGTTTTCCAAAACCAAAGCAATTTCTTAACTATGTCTTTCATATTCTGGAATGATAATTGGGTGTTCGGTGTTTTTTCCTTTCTCGAAATGTATTTAGAAATGATTGCGCAATAGTGAACACAACTTGCATCCTGGATGAGAAAGATAACAACACCCAGACCCAATCACTCCCCTTCAGAAACTTCTATTCTGGTGAGAAGAACTGGTGTAAATCATTTCGATACAGCCTGCCAAATGCTGTAATAGAAATAATACATGGCTCCCAGAGAAGGTCATAGATATTCAAGAAGAAGCCGAGAAGGTGTTTCATAGAGAGAGTGACATGTGATCAGTATGGCCAGTATGGGCGGCGGTCTGCGGTGAGGGGGGTGTGGGGTGGGGTGCACAGAGACATTTGCAAAAACAAAGGCATCTAGCAAAACAAGGATAATTAAGAAATGGAATATATGTCTATAAGGCTGTGAGGTCTGCCAGGGGTTATGAAGGAGCTGGGAAAGGCGGTGGAAGGGAAATGACATTTATTGAGAAGACAGATTGTGTGTAATCTTCAGAGAAGCCCATGAGCCATTTTCTGTGGGGAATCTGAGGCTCGAGCTGTTGAGTCACTTGCTAAAGAGACCTGTTTTGAACAGCTGAGAGGATTTGAACTTGAGTCTCCCTGTGTTCGCTTCAGAACAGAATCCTAATTCTTGGTACAGGGTCAAACTTGAAGAATTTTGTACTGCTTGCTAAGACCTTTGGACCGAATCCTCTTGGTCTCCTACTAGCAAGATAGTTATCGTTGTATACTTTGAGAAAATCATGTATATTGGGAGGATTTGATTGACAGGATGGAGATATTTGTTGGGTGTCAGCACAGATATTTTGGAAAGGGCCGGGGAGTGTGTATTTCAGTGTTAGTGGGTGAGACCATCTTTGTTACAACCATTCAACTCTGGAGTGTTAATGCATTTATAGACCATACACAGATGAAGCACCAGGCTGTGTTTCAATAAAACCTTTTTCATAAAACCAGGCAGGAGGACAGCTTCAGGGCCATAGTTTGCTGACACACCTGCACTGCTCTGGAAGACTGGCCTGTGTGGTGGAGAAAGGACTCGATCACACCAGAGGCCCTTTCCTTCCTCTGTGGGACACCTCCTCATGCTTTCCTGGGACTTTGCTCCATGTCGAAGGCCCCTGCCCTGATTTTTTGGCTTCTCCCTTTCTCTTGGATGTTTGGCATCATCATTCAAAAATTTCTAGTTCCATATTTTAAAGTAGATGCACCTTGGGTTCCACAGCCCCTTCCCACGTGTCCCCTAGTCTCCTCCCTGGCCTTCCACCACTCTGGGTTTCTTGCTCGTTTGGGGCATGCCTCAGCTCAGTCATTTCCACCGCACCTTCTTCCAACTGACCTGCCTTTCCGCTCACTCTTCATGACCCCACACACTTAAATACCTGCCCCGCCACTCTCTCCTCTGAGTTCCAGACATGTCCACATGCCCCCGAGGTGTCATCCTAGACATTTCATGGGCCTCTCAGGGGCGGCATGTCCTAAATTCATCCTAATTTTATCCCAGAAATGTATTTCTCTTCTCATGCTTTGCTTTCTCAGCAAGTGAACTCTGTGTTCTACCAGGTCCTAAGCCCAAGACCAAGAAGTCATTCTTGGATCTAGAAGTCGCCCCCCCCCCCCATTAAGGTAAAATTACATGTAACAAAGTGTACTGACCTTACATGTACAGTGTGATGGGGACTGACAAATGTGCACAGCTGTGTTACCAGCACCCAGATCAGCATGCTAGCAAGCTCCCGGGGGGCTCAGAGTCACTCCCCGTGCCTCCCTGTCACTTACCGCCCACCTCCTGACCAGGGCCAGCAGCTGCCTCTTCCATTCTCCCTCCACAGTCTGTCCTGCGCCTCTCGCTAATCATCTCCGCCCTCACATCTTATCTCCTCTTCCTCTCTTGCTCCCCTCTATCGTTCTCCACACTCCATGCTCTATACAGTGACTCTTTAGAACCTTGAACATGATCATGACCCACTCCTGCTTAACAACTGTCTTGGGACTTTCTGTTCTGCCACTGAAAAAATTCTTAAAATCTTTTAACACGGCCAACGAGACACCACATCAGTACTTGGGGTTATTTTTCTTTCTCTTTTTCATTTTCACTATTATTGTTATGTAAAGTAAAGTATAAGCTCGTTGTGGTTCATTTGGGTGAACATGTTTTCTTCAAAGCCCGTGCTTGTGTTTGCAATCTTGTGGGCGCCAAGAGCTGGGACTCTTTAATTGCCCAGGGCTAATGAGAAAAGTATAGGACTGGATATGTGAGTGATGTGTTTGCTCTAAGTGAAGGTGCAATAACATCATAATTGCTGCACGAGTTACTGTTCTGCAGTGGCTGAAATAAGGGAGGAGGTGGAGTAAATGAGTCACTACGCTGCCCGTGGTCGAAAAGGCTTGCCAGGCTCAAAAGAGAAGCAGTAAGGCAGTCACAGCGTAAAGCGAGCAAGACGGAATTAACCAGAGCGTTCAATTAGTCCCGTTAATCTGGCTTTTGGGGGTGTTATATTTTCTTTGATTTTAAGTCTTAAATTTATTCTGGCTTCATAGATCTATGATTATGATAAGCAAAGAAGTATAAACCTAGTCATATATGTATATCATTATAATCTTATAATAGGCTATATATATGCTCCCCTCCCCTAAAGAAAATGCTTGAAGAAAATAAGCTCCAATGAGAAAAAATGTAGCTGAAGAATGATGTAGATTGATATCCATGACTCATTAACAACAGTGAGAGTCTTGGGTTGTCTTCTTCTCCACCAGGTCTTTGCTGTTGAGTTTGAACAGTATCTTCTCCGTGATTGTGTTTTTGCCATGTTGTGTCGGTCAGCGTAGGCTAAGTGCTTAGCACACAGCCCCCAAATCTCAGGGGTGTGACACAGGCATGGTGTATTTCTTGCTCAGGTAGCAGCCCCATATGGGAAGCAGAGAGACTTGACTTTCCTCCATGTCTCTTTGTCTTGGAGATGTGTCATCCCTGAGGGCACCTGGATGGCAGGCGTGGCAGATAGAGTCCAGGGGGCCACGAAAGGGGGGGTTAGCCACCAGACCTGGAAACGGCACACAACCCTCTTGCTCAGTTGTCCAGCTGTCCTCTTGTTCAGTTGGCCACATTCAGACTGTAATTGATTGCTGTCCTTACTGCAAGGGAAGTTGGAATGTTGTCTACATCCGTGTGCTGGAGGATCAAGAGGTGGGATTGGGGCACACGTAACATTATTTCTGCCTCATGTGTTTTAACTGGAGAACTTATGCCTTTAAGTTTTGTTTGTTTGCTTTAACATAATTTAATCATCCACAACCATTAGGTGGGTGGGTGTTTCTTTAATATCAAGCATTTTAAAAATCTCTTCTTGCGCTTTTCTCGTGGTTTCTTTCTACACTGCTCATTCAGGGCATCCTTGCTGAGTGCCTCAGGTGTGCCAGCCACTGGGCTGGGCAGGTGCCCGTTACGGGAAGATGAATGCTAAGTCCCATGCTGGGAAGTTTCTGGTTGCTGATAACAGAAAAGCCAACCAAAGTTGGCCTGACGTGTGCGGACCTTTGTTATCTCAGACACACAAGACAGGGCAGTTTCAGGGTTGTGGATTCAGCCTGCTCTGATTTTCTTGGCTTTCGCTTTGTGATCTCAAGATAGGTGTGGATTCCCAGGTATTTGTCGTCCGCAGAAAGGAAGGGAGGGGGAAGTTTCTGCCTGTTCTCTTTGGTGTGCATGCAGACCTCCCCAGGAGCCCTCAGCACACTGGACTTGAAGTCTTTGGCTGAAATCCTGACACCTGCCCACGGCCAACTTGCAAAGGGAATGGAATTGCTGCAATTGGCCTGGACCAGTGGAGATTTCCCATGAGCCTGTGGTACCCAGCAGGGCACAGAGGGTGTCATTTCTGAGTCATTTCCTTTCCTTTATTACATGTGCTTAATCATTCACCAAGTTTTCAGCAACATTTCTCTTCCGTGATAGCTTCCCAGGTCTTGGCACTCAACGAGCACTTCTTCTCTACAACTTACACGGAGCTCATCTGTTTATATCGCCCATTGAGCAATTATTAACATGCTACTTTGTGATATTCAGAGAAGGAAAACTCTGACTCCAAAAAACCTCCGCTGCCTTGCGGCATACCTCTTCAGGGGAAAGGCTAAGGGAGTAAACCCCGACAGAAAATCCGGAGCCGGAGTCCCTAAGGCGGTTTGACGTTGTAGTCAACACCGGCAACTCCTGCGGCGCACCTGAGGCCAAGCTGTATTGACTCCGTCTTTCCCTTGGACCCTTCAGCTGCGAAGAGAGGGGGGGTCTGCTGCATGGGCAACAGCAGACCCTCCATATCACCCTGCCCAGGCTCTGTAGCTTCAGCTTCACTGGAGAGGACACTCCAGCGTCATCGCAAGATGTCGATTCAACACCGGAGGAGACAGATACCGTGTCACTCCCGAGTCGGACTGCACAACCATTCTCGGCGGTGCAGATAGACTCTTAAGAAGCTACACCATCGTCTCTTGAGACGGACGGCTGCCGAGAGAGACTTTGTGATATTGCTGCTATTGCTATACTGTTACTTACATCCTTGATTTACTTTTTTGGTAAGGTTTCTGCCTTTTTACTACTCTCGTTCTCTCCCACGCCTTACACAAAACTGAGTTTCTCCTTCCAGATCTCTTCCATCTCCATATCTTCCTTTTCGTCTGCAGCCCGGTTGGACTTGTCCTACGACCACATGCCTGGATTATAGCAGCCGATCTCCCTGAGGGCCCCCTCTCTCCTGTAGCATTAACTTCAGAGCTGCGTTCTTTACACGCGACTTTGATGAGCTGTCTTTGCCTTCCATCTCCTGCGGGTGCCTGTGAATGATGAACTCGATCTTTTATCCCTTCTCTCTCCAGTGCCTCCCCTCTCAGCCCCCATGACCTAACAAGAATCCCACTAACCTTGCAGACACGGCCCAACTGGCTTCCATGCTTTTGCTCACACTGTCGTCTTAACCCAGTCCTCCCCATTTCCTCTTTGCCTGACCAGTGTTTGCCAGTCCTTTAAGGTACAACTTACTTTGCTCACCACCCCCCCCCTATTGCATTATTTTATTCACTTTTCCTTAACTGCCACTAAAGTGCACCTCTGCAGGACTTTGAACTCAGGCAGACCTGGTGTTAAATTCTCACTGGACGCTTAGTGGCTGCCTCCCTCATAGCACTATCATGGGAATAAAATGACTTAGCGTTAGTTGAGTAAATACCTGGGAGTTCATTCCTTGGCCACTCAATAGTATTTATGACTGGTTGCGTTTCTGTGCACATTTACCTGCTTGAAGTTCCCCATAAATGTACTGTTAATGTGCTTATTCATAAAACAAATTTTTCCTGACTGCCTGGGAGTAGCCAGGCACTGTTGAGGTGTTTGGGATATTCTAGTAGACCTTCCCTCCCATGAAGGGCACCGTCCGTCTTAGTACCTTAGCTTAGTAAAGGTAGTTCTGTTTACCTCATGTGCCCTAATCGGCACACGTCACATTGGTGTGGCCAGCGGAACAAAGCACTTCTATTAATTCGTTTAACTCAGCTCTTGAAACAGGCATTTGGGCTTTCTCTTTCCACTTTTCAACAGTCGTTCAGTGGACAAATTGGTTTTTGTAAAAGAAATTATACTTAAAGGCACAAACTTTTGCATTTTGTCTTTCAGTGGTGAAAGCGGGGCAGGTAAAACCGAAAGCACTAAATTGATCCTCAAGTTTTTATCAGTCATCAGTCAACAGTCTTTGGAACTCTGTTTGGAAGAGAAGACATCCTGTGTTGAACAAGCCATTCTTGAAAGCAGGTATTTACTGTGTTTCTTGTTTCCAGCTAATAGGCTTCACTTTCCTCGTGGTATGCCTTATATAAGGAAAAATTAAAATTAGTGGGTCTGTTTTCTCTTTTTCTTGACTTCTCTTTTACAGTTCCTTAAAGAAATATCTTGACATGCACATAGCAATTTCTAGTAACCCAGGCAACAGCAACTGATTCTCCATCATCGGGCCAGGTTTGAGTTGGTGAGGCCTCCTTCTACCAGAGTCCTTGATTAGTTATTTGGAGGTCTTGTTATCAGCAGAAATTTCAGCCTCCCGCCACAGTGTGACAGACGGCTCAGCATGGACATGAGCGAGCCTCTGTTCAGCACTCAGCCCTTTGGAAGTGCCATGAGAGCGGGTGGCATTTTTGTAGCTTCATGTGGCAGAAGATCATTGATACATTACATTTGATGGCAGAGGGCCTTGTGACTTTGAAAGAGGGCTGTGTGGTGAGGTATCATCTGGAATTTTCTTTAAAATATGGAGTTGCCCAATATCTGATTTATGCTCTATAATATTGGGTTGGCCAAAAAATCCGTTACATTTTTTTTTTTTCTTCCATACAGTGACTCTAAGAGTGCTTAGTTGTCTTTAACTTCATTCAAAACAAGCTTGTTAGATTGCATTTTGACAGATGTCATATCAGCGTGCATTTTTTAAAACTTACCAAAATTGGTGCATTTTTGTGCAGCCATTTCAATACTTAAGATGGAAGGAAATACATAACATTTTTGGTGTATTATGCTTTATTATTTCAGGAAAGGTAAAAATGCAACTGACACGCAAAAAAAGATTTGTTCAGTGTATGGAGAAGGTACTGTGACTGATCAAATACATCAAAAGTGGCTTGCGAAGTTTGTTGGCACTGTTGACATTATGGCCAAATAATTCTTTGCTATGGGGCTGTCTTAAGCATTGGAAGATGTTTAGCAGCACCCTTGGCCTCTACCCACTAGAAGCCAATAGTGGAAGAAAGCCAACATACTCAAAATATCCAAATCAATAAAGTTAATTGTGAAAATAAAAAATGTCTTTTATTTTACAGCAAAAACTAAATAGACTTTTTGGGCAACCCAATATTTTAGAACCTTCGGGACTTACAGATCCTATTATATGAATTAGTCCATGTTTTTCCATATCTGGCAGCTGATTTTTGGTGTTTTTTTGTATGTTTGTTTGTTTTGTTTTTTCTAGCATTCACACTTTATTTTTTTAAATTGTAATGAAACGTACATAATGTAAAATTTATAACTTGATACCTTTTTCAGTGTACAGCATAGTGGCACTGACACTGTTGTGCAGCCGTTTCTACTATCCATCTCCATGATGTTTTCATCTTCCATCTGCAACCTGTTTTTATAAATTAAATTGTATTAGAACACCAACACTCATTTGTTTACATAGCATTTATAGCTGCTTTCCAAATATAGCGGCAGAGCTGAGTGGTTGCAACAAAGACCCCCGTGGCCTGCAAAGCCAAAAATATTGATTATCTGGTCCTTTACAGAAAAAGTTTGCTGACCCCCTAATCTAATCTGACCACATGTTAAAGTTAAAGAAGACCCAAAGAAGTTAAATGGGGTGCTCACAGGACCAACAACAAATGGGTAGAATTTTCACGACTGGACTTTCTAAGTTCCTAGAATTGCAAAAGGGGCTTTTTCTGTGTCATCCCTGTCTTATGTGTATAAGCCCAAGGTAAACTGGGCAGGGATGAGCTCCATGGAGCATCCTGTACCTGCATATGAAGCTGTGAGATCCCACCTTCAAGATGGGTATTCATGACAAACCTATTTCAGCAAATGCTTAGAAATTTTGGCTTTTCTGTAAAGAAGCATAAGTAAGGGAAGGGTCTAGTCAAAGAACATGTATAAATGACTCATGGACAGGAACAGCAGGGAGGGAAATGACTGTGGGACAGGGGTGGGCTGCGTTGGGGGGAGCAACAGGAGGGGGGAATGAGACATCTGTAAATGAAAAGCAATAATAAAAAAAAGAGGCATAGTCAACATTGGTCCTTCTGATTTCAGAATTTTCTCGCCCTTGTGCATTTTCGCATTTGTGGGGAATGTCCTTGCCGTGTTCAGATCTACCGTAATTAACACTTGCCGCTGTTCTGACTTTGCAGCCCCATCATGGAAGCTTTCGGCAACGCAAAGACCGTGTACAACAACAACTCCAGTCGCTTTGGGAAGTTTGTTCAGCTCAGCATCTGTCAGAAGGGAAACATTCAGGGCGGGAGAATTGTAGATTGTATCCTGTTTCGTTTATAGTTTTTCTCCTCTACAGTATTTGACTCTATCAGAAGAAACTGTTCTTAATAAGGATGGATGAAGAATGTGAATGAAACATTCCTGTCTGTTTTTTCTACCTAGCTATTGCTCTAATTTTACTATGATTAACCTATTAATTTTTCTAGGAGATAAAGAACTATTTTTCTTTTGGAAATCTCTGTTATCATGTCCATAATCTGAAAAAATGGATTTATCATCAAACATCAACTATTTGTTGTTTGGAATCAATCCTCCTAGGGTACCATTTGATGTTTGAAATTGGATTCAGGTGAAATAGTCTATGCTTTGAGGGCTTATCTTTTGACACTGGAAGTCTCAATGTCAAAAGAAAAGGGAATTGTAATTATTTGGGTAACAAAGCACAGAAAATTAAAGACTAATTAAGTGCATCATATCCTGGTTTTGTTCCTTAACTTTCCATTGCTTGTCACATGAAGATTTATTAGAAAAAGTAAGTAAACATGATTTAATTCACATTTTCTTTCACAATAACAATCTTCGGAAATTATTGGTTTGTGTTAATTAAGCAGGGGAAACACCTCTGAATAGAAATCTTATTTGTTTCCACAGAACCGAGTAGTAAGGCAAAATCCTGGGGAGAGGAATTACCACATATTTTATGCACTGCTGGCGGGGCTAGATCATGAACAGAGAGGTAAGTGAATGGGACAGCAGCAGAGAAATACATGTTAGCAACTTGTTTTCTCTTTAAAAGCCATCGGTATGTGAGAAGACATCTTTTTGGACTTCATTGATATTCCTCCAGTCGATTCAAAATGTATGAGAGTACCAAAGAATTTTGAGTTCCTTTTAGAGCCCAATAATGTACATGAAAAATCAATAGGGAAATCTTAAATTTTGTGTTCATTTTTGGACTCTTGGTTCTTTTCTGATTTAAAGAATATTTATGAAAAAGATATATATATATATAAACCCTGGCTGGTTTGGCTCACTGGATTGAGTGTCGGCCTGCGAGCTAAGTGTCGCTGGTTCGATCTTCCAGTCAGGGCACATCAGAGAAGGAAAACTCTGATTCCAAAAAACCTCCGCTGCCTTGCGGCATACCTCTTCAGGGGAAAGGCTAAGGGAGTAAACCCTGACAGAAAATCCGGAGCCGGAGTCCCTAAGGCGGTTTGACGTTGTAGTCAACACCGGCAACTCCTGCGGCGCACCTGAAGCCAAGCTTTATTGACTCCGTCTTTCCCTTGGATCCTTCAGCTGCGAAGAGAGGGGGGGTCTGCTGCATGGGCAACAGCAGACCCTCCATATCACCCTGCCCAGGCTCTGTAGCTTCAGCGTCATCACAAGATGTCGATTCAACACGGGAGGAGACAGATACCATGTCACTCCCGAGTCGAACTGCACAGCCATTCTCAGCGGTGCAGATAGACTCTTAAGAAGCTACACCATCGTCTCTCGAGACGGACGGCTGCCGCCGACGCCGCCAATATATATATATACACTATATTACAACTGGTTTTACTTTGAAGCCACACCTGAATAAGGCTAATTTCTGAACATTTGATCTTTAAGAGAAAACAATTAAAACAGGATCTTCATTGCTTCTTGGTCTTTTGGCCAAGATCAAGTACAAAACAGGATCCTCATCAATCATTTTTTTCTACCAGTCCTTTTAGTTTCATTAAATTCTTCCTATTTTCCCCATCTCATGATTGAGAGAGTTTTACCTTAACAGGGGAATATTAACACAGAATTATTTATGTATTTTATTTTAATGTCACAAAGTGAAAACTCAGATTCAGTCTGATCCTGGTCAGTCAAGTATTGATGTTATGTTTTTCTTTCCCTTTTTTGTAGAAGAATTTTATTTATCTGTGCCAGAAAACTACCACTACTTGAATCAATCTGGATGTGTAGAAGACAAGACAATCAGTGATAAGGAATCCTTTAGGGAAGTTATTGTAAGTTACTTTCTTATTTTTGCTTATTAAGAGTGACAAAAAAAAAAAAAAAAGACAGGTTTTATTTTCTGTTTCCAATAGAAATTTAAATGAAAACAGAAGCAATTGCCTTTGCACCACTGTCTGAGGACAGTAGTTCTTTTCTTTCCCAATTTTCTTTTGGCTCCCTCAACTTGTCTCATTACTCAAATTCTCTCCATTCACAATTCATTTAGTACTCGCATTGCTGAAAGATCTTGTGTTAGAATAAATATGGAACATTCATACTTTTGATGAATTACAAAAAGTTTGTCTCAGAATTTATTTATTTTTTCTATTTTTTATTTTTGCTTTTTAAAAAAATTATTTTTATTGAAGTATGTTCGACAAGTAGTCTTATATTGGTTATATTAGTTTCAGGTGTACAATGTGCTGATTCAGCATTCTTACACCTTACAATGGGATCACCCCACTAATGCCAGTAACCATTTGTCACTGTGTAAATGCGTCACAGTATTGTTGACTATATTTCCCTTCCCCTTTTCACCTAGTCTCCCCACCCCCTCCCTTCTGGTAATCATCCCTTTGCTCTCTGTGTTCTATGAGTCTGTTTTCATTTTGCTTGGTTTTAGATTCCACATAAGTGAAACCACATGGTATTTGTTTTTTTCTTGTCTGACTTATTTCACTAAGTATAATACCCTCTAGATCCATCATGTCACAAATGGCAAGATACCATCTTTTTTATTGCTGCATAATATCCCATTTTGTATGCGTGTGTGTGTATACACACACACCACATTTTCTTTATTCATTCATCTGTTGATGGAGACCTAGGTTGCTTCCATATCTTTGGTAAGCAGAAAGAAGGAAATAATAAAGATCGAAGCAGAAATAAATGAAATAGAAAATAAAAACAATAGAAAAGATTAATGAAACTAAGAGCTAGTTCTTTTGAGAGGATAAATAAAATTGTTACATCTCTAGCAAGACTCATCAAGCAGAAAAGAGAGAACACAAATAAATGAAGTCAGAAAATGAAAGAGATTACAACTGACACCACAGAAATAGAAAGGATGATTAAAAATATTATGAATAATTTTATGCCAACAAATTCGACAATCTATAAGAAATGGATGAATTTTTAGAAACATAAAACCTTTCAAAATGAAACCAGGAAGAAACAGAGAATCCGAACAGACCTATTATTACCAATGAAGTTGAAGCAGGCGTAAAAAAACTCCCAACAAACAAAAGCCCAGAACCAGATGGCTTCACAGGTGAATTCTACCAGACATTTAAAGCAGAATTAGTACCTATCCTTCCTTCTTCAACTACTCAAAAAAATTGAAGAGGAAGGAACGCTTTCAAACTCATTCTACGAGGCCAGCACGACCCTGATACCAAAACCCAATGAAGGCACTACAAAGAGAGAGAATTACAGGCCGATATCCCTGGTGGGACATACACACCAAAATTCTCAACAGAATATGTTGCTTCTTTCTTGAAGCTAGCCAACAATGCTTTGTGAAAGAAGGACGTTATTCCTGGTGACAGACAGACTCATAATTACCCAAGTTGTAGCTTCATTGCAGGTGAAACGGGTTAGCTGACTGGCCACTAGGGTGCGCTGGGCCTACTCTGGCCTGGAGAAGGCGCTCTGATGGCTTTCCTCTTGGGGGCATCCTTTTCTGACTCGGAATTGTTTGTTCTTTCTGTTAGCTGCAAGTTTACTTTGGAGCTCGGCTGGCTTTTATTTTTAAGTTGAAATGACAAGTTTTGATGCTTGAAGTTTGGTCTTATGATTAAAGGCTTGGTCTTCTGGAAAGGAAGAAAATTGTGAGCATTAATTTGGCTTCATCAATATACCCAACAAACTTATAAGTATTCTATTGTTAATACTTACTTTGCAATTACCTTTAGTGTGAACCCATCAAAAATATCAACAACTTAGCTGGTATTTATTGAAATCAAGAACTGTAATTTTTGTTATTATTTAAACTTCTAAGTTCTAAGCAATGTAGCCAGAAAAGAAAGAAAAATAAATGAACAACTTTTCTAAAAGAAGGAAAAATATTGTTTTCTAAAAAATAATAAGGTTCTTTCCCCCTAAACCTACAAAATCATGAATTAGGGAATGGCTGAATTTCTTACATCTACAAAACAAGATCCATTGCAGCAAGCAAAACACATTCTCACATATATTAATATTTCATATTAATATGAAAAACTTGCTTATTACATAAGTAAGGAAGGGAGGATGCAGCACTATAATCTTTTTATTTAAATAATAAGCATTGACTCTGGCTGGTGTGGCTCAGTGGATTGAGTGCCGGCCTGCAAACCAAAGGTCACCGGGTCAATTCCCAGTCAGGGTACATGCCTGGGTTGCGGGCCAGGTCCCCAATTAGAGGTATGTGAGAGGCAACCAATTGCACATTGATGTTTTCCTCTCCGTCTCTCTCCCTTCTCCTATCTCTAAAAATAAATAAATAATATCTTAAAAATAACTAATAAGCCTTATATATATACTGGCTGGGGCAAAAGTAGGTTTACAGTTGTGAGTATGCAAAACAGTTTATTCTTGTGTTATGTATTAATTATTGTATTATTTTTAATACAAACAACTGTAAACCTGATTTTATTCCATCCTGTATATATATCATGTATAGATAATAATTATATATGTAGAAAAAATATTGAAACAAAATATACCAAAAATGTTATCTTATGAAGCAGAATTCTAGGATTGTATTTTGCATTTTACCATTCTTTCTGTTACAGTATTTTTACAACAGATATGTCAACTTTATAATGATTATTATGATTAAGTTCCAAAAAATCATAATTCTATAAAACAGGAATAAAATTGTAAGTAGTATTATCAGTAGCAGCCAGCCCATCTTTCCTCTTTGTGCAGCACTTCTCACCAGGAGTGACCCAGAAATGGTCAAGGAGACACCAGGCTGCTCTGGCTGCAGTTGATGTTAAGTGTTCAGCATGTCTGAGTACCTGCTGTGTGCCCGGCCCTGGGGATACAGCTGGGAACAAACCACGTAATCCCTGGATTCTGCTGAAAACGACTGAAATGGAATATACTGTTTTGTTCTGTTTTTTAATGCAGTTCATCTCAATTTTTCCTGCCAACAACAAATACCATTTAAATTTGAACCTTCATAATTGAATTTCATAAAGCTCCTTTTCCCAGGACCACATTCTATTGGGGCTCAAGAATATCTGTTTGCCGAGTGTTTTCAAGTGCTAATGGAGAGAAATTGTTTCTATGAATATGTATGAACATGTCACCCCTTATGTTAATTTTTAGCTACAAAAAAATCATTATTCTTTTTATCAACTTATATGTCAATGTACTCTGTCAATAGGATCTTTTAAGAATGTTGCTTATTTCATTGAGAATTTATGTATCTTCAGGATTTATCATTGGTAACAACTGATGCCATTAATATAAATAAGTATCACCTTGGATGGTGTTGCTCAGTTGGTTGGAGTGATGCCCTATAACCAAAGGGCTGCGGGTTCGCTTCCTGGTCGGGGCACAAACCTAGGTTGCAAGTTTGATCCCTGGTCCAGACGCCTATGATCCCTGATCCCGGCACGTAGAGGAGGCAACCAGTCGATGTTTCCCTCTGGCATTGATGTTTCTCTCCCTTTCTCTCTCTAGAAGCAAGGGGAAAATGTCCTTAGGTGAGGATTAAATAAATAAATAAATACCTGTGACTTTTATGTAAATAAGTACCTGTCAGGTATCCTGAGCTGTTTTAGGGGGAGCTGGATGTTCCTGGGGCAAGAACAGTGACCTGCTAAATTCACGGCCATTTTTTAGGCAGCCTTCTGGGTTCCCTGTTAATTGTTCAGTCAGGATGAAAAGCTATTTCAAGTCAGTGTTAACAACTCATTTATTCTCTCTCCTGCACTGACCCACCGGGATGGTGGCTGATGAGATGTGTGAGAGGTCAGGCAAGCCTATGAGCCATAATCTTGTCATTCTCTTCCTGTATACTAGTGAGTGTTTACAGTGTGGGATTTCCTCGCTGCATCGGCCTTACGGGACACATCCATGGGCTTTTAATCGTGTGAGTGCGTGTTTATGGAGGCACAAATTTGTGCCTCATGAGTCCAATTTTATGAAAATTTAAAGGGGTGACCTGATACCTCGATTTTGCCAAGCTTGGAAACATCAGTCTCTCTCAGTGTTGGGACTGTATCACATATTTGACACCCTCCCCCAGCAGCCCCCCACAGACTTTCACAAACATTTCATTTTTGTGAGCTTCATAAAGACTTTATTGAAAATATTTTGTAATGTTGTGCCAACTTTATAACTAAATTGCTGTTTAGTGCTTCTGAACTGGACTGAGAATTTCCCAGGGTTGTTTTTTTCTTTTTTAAGTCTTGAGGCTCTATTGTTGAGAAAATAAGATAATTATAATAAGCCTTAAAGTGCTACTCTTGCCAAAGGGGTGGAGATCGCTACTAAAAATATCACAAGTAGGACAGTCAGAGACAATGGATGGAGGCTGTGGCTAGCAGTTTGGGCACCCACACCCACGCTGGTGAAAATTGGTTGCAGGCATTAAATTACCCCATGGTGTGATTAATGCAATTACCACTTATCACCACACTTCTAATTAATTAGTTCACTTGGAGTTGGACTTGAAAGCAAAGAAGTCATAAATTTATTAATGAAGTAAGCACATTTTATCCACCTGCTTTCATATCTCCATGTATGATCTTTGTATGCAATCTCAGAACTTCACCAAGAAGTTTTTCATGGGGCATTTTTTGATATTTTTCATTTGAAATTATCTGTTACTGGAAACTTATTTTCAAAAGTCTTGTTTCTTTTAGTGATGTTTCAAGTCCATGTATTTTCATCTCTGTGATAATTCTAAGATGAGCTTAGAACATTTTTGTAAATTAGTATTTAATGTCTTGTAAATATGAGGAAAACTTAATCATTAAAAAGAAATTAACTTCTGCACAGCATAGGTGCTTTACACTTATTTTGCTGATGACTGACTGGATCCTTGCCATTGTTCTCAATTCTTGAACATAATAAATTGTTCTGTATTTCTCACCCATATTTCTTCGGTTGTAGAATAAAGTAAATTTGAATAATTATTTTTCCATAAACTTTATTTATAAACACTTGACTAATAAATAGTTCTTATTTTCCATTAATTTCTTTTTGTACCCATGAAACGAGTCTTCTCACGCTTGATTAAATCATGGTCTTTTTATTTTTTGTAATCAATTTTATTGAGATATACTGTACATAAAATACAATGCTTCCATTTAAAGTATACATTTTGATATTAATTTTGAATTTATGCACCCATGTACCTACAGTGACAATCAATGTAAAGAACAATTCTGTACCCCAAAATTTATCTGTGCCCCAACCCAGGCAATCTCAGCTACCCCGTCCCAGCCCTAGGAAACCACTGGTCTTTCAGTCCCTGTACATAGTATAGGTTTATCTTTTCTAGAGTTTTATGTAAATGAATCACACAGAATGTATTCTCCTGGGTCTGCTGCCTTCTACTCATCCATATCCCTCATAATACAATTCATTACTCGTTATAGGGAGTCCATTGAATAGAGAACAATTTGTTTATCGCCCATTAATGGTCCTTGTTGTTTAAAAACATGCTAACAACAGTAAAGGATGTGATAGGACATAATGTTTATGAGCCTACCGACACTAACATACTTTTAAATTTTTTCCCATCCTGATTTTATTAATTACAGTTAAAAAATATAATTTTAGTTTTTGCATAAAGAAAAATATAATCATGTTTCTGTATCATGTTTAGAATTTCCTTTGAAAACTATTCACTACTCTAACAACTTTATTATTTGACTTGTCTAATTATAAGATAGTTAGAATTCTTTTTTTCTGAAAGTGTTAAGATAATACCATAGTGACATTTTATAAAACTTTATTATTGCCATTTTCCTGGGAACAAATTTTCATCATTGAAGTTATGGGAGATTACACTGGAGATCCCTCCTTCCCACCCTCCCTCCCTCCCTCCCTTTCTTCCTTCTTTCCTTCCAACGTCCTTGGAAAGTAATAGAGTTGGACAGATAGTAAATTCCTGAACTTTGGATTTGTTGAAGCTTCTTTGAAGCTTCATTGTACAGCCCTGAGAGAGCTCCTTAACCTCTCCTGACACTGTAAGATTATGTCCACATGTGGCGCAGCACAGAGCTACCACTTAATCTTGTTTTCCAAAAAGATTATACTCATTTATAGTACCAATGGCCAGTACCTAAATATCCCACTTGCACTAATTTTAAGTTAATCCTTCAGAATTTTTTTGCCAGTTTAGTAGAAGGGATCTCTAGTTTTCTTTAATTTGTGCATGTTTCATTTCTACGAAGGAGAACACTTCTCTGTGGATTTGTGCTTCCTGTAGAAGAAGGGCCTATTTTATTTTTGTTGCTTGTGTGTCTCCTAGTATAGCTCTTGCTCATTCCCTTACATTTTTTAAGATTCTGTTTCCCTGTTTATTGTGTTTGCCCTTTGTTTCAACTTCATTGTTTTTTTTCCTTGTAAAGAAATTATATGTCTCACATTTTAAAATCTCCAGTTGTTTCCTTTTGCAATTTCTATTGCTTCAAAGTGGCACATGGTTTCCTTCTTCCCTGTCTCCTGTGGCCATTGCAGTGATTTGGGGTCCACATCCTCTTTGTAGGTCATTTTCAGCAGTATTGTTACCAATTGTGTCCACAGTTGTATGTGTGTGGGGGGAGGTGCAGTTATTTCTAACATGAATAGGGCTCCAAAATTGCAACAGAAAATGAGCAAACCTTAGATAAGATTCAGAAGACCCCCGGCTAAATTAAAGTTGTTTAAATACTTATTGGGAATAAAGCTCCTGTAGGTAGGTGCCTGTTTATTTTCATTTTTCCTGAAACAGCATTATATTAAGTTTCATTTGCCGTCCAGAGACCAAGATAAGACCTTGAAAACTCTTCGGAAAAGTGAAAACTAGAGATGTGTTGAATGTCTAGGGGTGATGGATCCAGATTTATTCATATGTAGCATTGGTATCTGTTATAAAAGGATCAAAAGACTCTCCCATCTGTTGAGTTCCTGACAGAATTTTGTTCCACCTCCTTTGGTTCCTGCTGCATTTAACGATGAAGACAAGCCCCAGTGTTACTAAGGAGGATTCTGATGAAGTCTTAGCTCCCCCAAGTTACTCACCCCCCATATTTTATGTGTAAGAAAACATTCCATTGTGCTTTGATATCTGTCACCATCATTAGTGTGGCTCTCAGGTAATTCTTTTGTGGCATAACTAGGAGGCTTGCACATGAGGCAGGTATTTGTTTTTATTTTATCTACTGGGTTCTCTCTTAGTATTCCACAGTTATTAACATCATGTTCTTTTATGTCTACCTGCGTAAAGTCTTTATCCTTGAAAAGCAGTCATGCGCCTGTTTCTTGTTTTCTTGCCTTTCAGAACAATACCTAAAAATTTTATTGAGTAATGAGCTGTTTGTTTTTGTTTTTTCATTTTTGTCAGTATGAAAAGAACAACCTAAAAATTTAAACATACTAATTTTCTTCCAGACGGCAATGGATGTGATGCAGTTTAGCAAGGAAGAAGTTCGAGAGGTTTTGAGGTTGCTTGCTGGCCTGTTACATCTTGGGAACATAGAATTTATCACTGCTGGTGGGGCGCAGGTTTCCTTCAAAACGGGTAAGGTTGCCGCTCCTTTCCCTTCCCCCTCCTTCCTTTCTCCTTTGGCTTTTTCCTTGTAGGAAACTTAGAACTTAAATCTTGACTCTTCTGGCCTTTTACAGAAAGAGCTTTCTGGCTGCTGAAATAAGAGTTCCAGAACTTTGTATGGGATATGAGCTGTCAGCTACTAAAGGGTCAAACATAGGGGACGTTATCACAAAATGGGATGGTGGTTGTGTTCTTGTTCTTACTAAGAAAGAAGGAAAAGGGGCCGAATAAGAGGAAATACAAGTAACAAGGATGAGATGTAGGATATGTGTCATTCTGGATTTGTGTAGTTACTGAGTGGTGGCAGTGTCACATCAGGACTGGTAGTTTTCAAGCCAGGTGCTTAGTTCTCAGCCTGGTGCTGCCTCAGGCTATTTCCCTGGGGCTTGTGCGTGCCTGCCTGCATGCCTGCGTGCCTGCGTGCCTGCGTGTGTGTGTGTGTGTGTGTGTGTATCCCCTCAGCTCTGGCAACTTCTTTTCAGTAAAGTGCCTCAGAAATGTGTTGTTAAGATTAAATGAGTTAATATACACAGAGCTATGTCATTGTTTTCCTGGAGTGGTTTATGTATTTATTTTTAAACTATTTTGATGGAAGTAATACGGGCGGGCGTGGAGGCTGGGGCCTGGATGAGTTCCAGTACAGAATGGCTCTAGAAGAGCCCAGTGCTGCAGGTCAGCAGTTTTTAAACATTTGGTCCTGGCTCCTTGTAATTATCTTAGCATCGTGGAGAACCCCAAATAGAATTAAGAAGGAAAAAAAAAAGTGAGTTATATCTGTTGATGTTTGCCACATTATGAATTAAAACTGAGGCATTTAAAAATTTCATTCCAAAATAATCATAATAAACCCATTGCATATTAAAATATAATATTTTATTTGACTCTTTTAAAAAAATTAGTGCAAAGAATAACATCGTCTTACATTTTTGCAAATTTCTTTTCATATCTAATGTAATGCAGGACTGTTGAGATACCTCAGGTCAGGTAGCTAATGGAAAAATCATCTGTATATGGGTCAGGGAATGAGAATAAAAAAGCAAATAACATGTTAGTATTATTACTGAAAATTGTTATGGCTTCACAAGACCTCTCACAGGGTCTTGAGGACCCCACTCATCTTGGGGTCTGTGGACTACACTTGGCCTAAACACCAGGTTCGTTGCTACTAACCTAGGACTCCATAAAAAGTAATTCACTTACCAATAAAATGTGTGTTCCATAAGCTGCCTGAGGGACTCAGGAATGTTTTTGCTTTCGTGGGTTGCTGTATGTATTTAGCTTTGAACCCATTTTGGGTCCATGGTCTGTTCCTTCTTGGCTGGGAGTCCACTTTGCCTTGTTCTTCATTTCCAGCCTTGGGCAGGTCTGCAGAGTTACTTGGGCTGGACCCAACGCAGCTCACGGACGCTCTGACCCAGAGATCGATGTTCCTCAGGGGGGAAGAGATCCTCACACCTCTCAATGTTCAGCAGGTACATGTGCTTTGCTATCAAAGCTTGTTTTAAATGACACTCCTGGGGTTTCAGATCCATGGCTTTAATTCAAATAAGTAACTGCAACAGACCATTCAAATGAGTTTGGTTCACAGTCAAAGTAAAGACATATACGTTGAGGGGAATAAAGTTGTTGGATTGTTTCTAAGAGATGGTGTAGCTGAGTCTATTAAGAGGGTTGGGTCTGGGCAGATGGCTTGTGGTTGAGTCTTGACTCTTCCACCTTTTACTCTCTATTCTTGGGAAATTTGCTCGCTGTGCCTCAGTTTGCTCCTCTGTAAGACAAGGGCAGTTATATCTAATTCAAAGGATTCTTGTAAGGATAGTAATAAAAAATATATACTAAGTACTTAGTGATTAGCACAGAATAAGAAATACATAAACATTAACTACAGTATGTTGTATTACTTATTTTTGCCTCTGCTACTGCCTTGAGCCAGTTACATGCTCTAGCCCACGTAATGCCTGTTTCTTGATTAGATAGGTAAAAAATGCTAACCATGTCTCATGAAGAAAACTTTTATGTGTACAAAGTAAAATAGGAGAAAATAAAAGTGAAAAAAACTCAGTCTTATTATTGTTTGAAACCTGATATACATCAGCTCAGATTCTTACCTATAACTACTTATGACATCGACATTGGTGAATCCTACTGTAAAGTAACTAAGCCAGCTCCAGTTTATCCTTTCTTTCAAGTTTGTGTTTTCATAGATGGTATTGTTTTACTTGACATTGGGTACACAGGTGCTACCCCTGTGTTTCGCACGTCTCTCCCAAGGACTCCCAAGTGGGCCTGGGGTGGACTTGCCTGCCTGGGCTGTCCCTGGTCCACTGTAAACAGTGACCACGTCTCCTGTCTCCTCAGGCAGTAGATAGCAGAGACTCCCTGGCCATGGCACTTTATGCTCGCTGCTTTGAGTGGGTGATCAAGAAGATCAACAGCAGGATCAAAGGCAAAGATGACTTTAAATCTATTGGCATTCTTGACATCTTCGGATTTGAAAACTTTGAGGTATGCTTCCAACAATTAGGACGTGTGAATTATTTTCTATCCACTTACTTTTGTAAGTAAACAAAACTTTCATAACAGATGCTGATATTTTCCTCTGCAGACTTTTTTTTCATCTTTATGTGTAATAATGAGAGCACTGAAGATACATTTCAAATGGTTTCTTCCCTTAGGTTAATCACTTTGAACAATTCAATATAAACTATGCAAATGAGAAACTTCAGGAATATTTCAACAAGCATATTTTTTCTTTAGAACAACTAGAATATAGCAGGTGAGCACTCATGGGATCCCATTTCAGTTTTTTAAAAAAATCAGTCACTAAATTAAAGCTACTTGTTCCTATAACTCAGCCCTTTTTAATCTTCCTACAGGGAAGGATTAGTGTGGGAAGATATTGACTGGATAGACAACGGAGAGTGCCTGGACTTGATCGAGAAGGTAACATACTGTTGAAGAGTTGTTTCAGTCCCAGGGGTGTCCAGCTGGGCTGATTCATGTTTATGGGAACGGAATAGCTTGTGTGAACATGCACATCAAAGATGTGAATGTTTAGAACACAATGGACCGTTTGGAAGCATAAATGTAAATGTGCTAGGTTGAATTTAAATACTTGGCTGCTTCAAGACCATTGTCTCGTTGAACTTAATATTCTAGAATCAGCAGTGGGCAAATCCACTTTAGTTCGATTTTAAGTCAACATTAAAAGCCTTTCCAGTACCAATAGTAGACTGGCCAATTTAAAAAGTTTTGTCTGTGAACTTGTGGTTGGCTCAATTTTTTTTATGTTTATGTGGAATTTAAATTTATTGGATTTTTTTATTATTCTGAATTTTTCCAGTCTAAGAAATTACCATGCCTTTTATTTTACCACTTATTTGATAGAGAGTAGAGAGGAAAAGAGCTCTAAAATGTTTTGAAGTGCATATTCAACTTTTAATTTATTTAACCTTTTTTCCCTCTTCTAGAAACTTGGCCTCCTAGCCCTTATCAATGAAGAAAGTCATTTTCCTCAAGCCACAGACAGCACCTTGTTGGAGAAATTACACAATCAGCATGCTGTATGTCAAGACCTGCAAATTTTTTATTATACTGGGTAGCAAATCCATGGATTGAGATTATATACAAGATATTTCAGTGTTGTTGGCCCCACTATGCCTCCCACATTTATTTATTTATTTTCTCAAACCAGTGGAGTGCTTCCTGGATTGCTAGAACTAAATTAAAACAAGCCAAAGAGATAGGTTTGCCCAGAATATTCCCACGTTTAATTTATGAGTATAGAATTTTATTAATTTTTTAAAATACTTTTTTTAAAGATTTTATATGTTTATTTTTAGAGAGAGGGGAAGGAAGAAAGAGAGGGAGAGAAATATCAATGTATGGTTGCCTCCCGCAGGCCCCCAGGGGACCTTGGTCTGCAACCATGTGCCCTGACTGGGAATCGAACCAGCAACCCTTTGGTTCACAGGCCAGTGCTCAATCCACTGAGCCACACCAGCCAGGGTGAATTTTATGTTTTTAACCTACTATAATGACACAAACAGGCAGGACCTGGTTTTCCTTCAGTGTATCACCTGCTCTGTATGATATATGACTCATTTTGAAATTGTTTTCACTGTCTGTTGTAGTTTTCTCTGGAAGTCAGTGGAAATCAGTTAGTAAAAATAGGTATTTCTATTTGTTTTTCATTAGAATAACCACTTTTACGTGAAGCCCAGAGTTGCAGTCAACAATTTTGGAGTGAAACACTACGCTGGAGAGGTAACTTCTTAATTAAGATCTTACTGACATTTGCCCATTTGGTATTTAGAGAAATAGTAATTTCAGAAGCCAATCGTGACTATATTGAAATGAATTTTTTTCTTTTGGTCTGTCTTTAAATGGCGATGCTTTACGAGCTGAGATGACTCTTTTGATCAATTCCACCTTCTTGAATTAATTTTTTTGAAACCAGGTGCAGTATGATGTCCGGGGCATCTTGGAGAAGAACAGAGATACCTTTAGAGATGATCTTCTCAACTTGCTAAGGGAAAGCCGGTATGTCAGTCTCCCCCGTAAGACCTCATTAGCAAGCAAAGGAATATTTGTGCAAAGGCTTTTAATTCACAAATATAGAAAAACATTAATATGGAAACAAGTTAATCTGTTATCTTCTTCCCTGGGCAATATTTCATCAATAAAATGACCAAGAGAGAGAAAATATATGAAGAGCAGTGACTACTAGTTAATGAGGTAACTGAGACTTGAAGCAGTTAAGTGACTTGCCTAAGATCCCACTAGTTTTGATCTGGCCTGTGTGGCTCAAGAACCCAAGATCTTAACCAGTGTGACCCCCATTCTTCACGACAAGCTTAGAGCCATGGTTAAATTGATTTCAGCTCTATGTTTCTAGTTAGTGTGAAGGCTGTCAAGAAAAATAATCAGGGAAAATTTAGCTAAAATAATAAATTTATTACACATTTATTTATCCATTTATGAATTTTAAGTTCACACCATTAAATCAATAGTTCATTAGTTTAGCTATTTTTATATATTAAACCAGGAGGCTTTGTGAGAGAGGAAGAGAGAAAAATAACCCTGTGTTAAAGGTTTCAGATCCAGAGTGAATCTATAACAGAAATAAATGTTTAATATTTAAAGAAGGAAAGTAGCACAAGTATTTAAAAGTTGGAATGTGAAGGCCAGGTGGCTGTCCTGTCACTTAGATAACTGTTAGCTGTGGGGAAGGGAGCCTGTCTAAAGTATAAGCTTAGAAACTCAGCATGGGAAATGTTCAGTCTTTAGATGAGTTTTAACTCTTATCTGAAGATTCCTTATTTACAACATTGTCAGCCATTTTTATATTTAGATGAGTTTTTAGACTTCCTGGCAATGTTTTAAAAATATCATAGCATGTTGTCTACCACAGCAGTTTCTTAGTTATTAGATTTAGAGTAACACATTTAACTAAAAGCAGTGTCTTGATGTTATACAGAAGCATTTTGTTGTACTGAAAGACTCACAGGTGAGGAGATCAGCAAGAAGGTGTTTCATTGTCACACGTACAATTTTTTGTCATTGGAGTAAAGAACTCTCCGTTTCAGCCTGAGGTTTCTGTCTGCAAACTGAGGGGCTTGAGCTGTTGGTTCACTCTGCTCTCTCACCTTTGACATCTGTGACATTTTAATAGAACCAGAGCTTTTTCTCCATGGTGCTCAAAATACTGTGGAGAACTTCAAAGAGCAAGCGTGAAATAGCACCCTGGAACAAAATTGAAAAAGCATCGGGGCCCAGTGAGAAGTGACGGAGGAAGCACTGGCATTGCCACTTTGGGAGGCGTAGCTGACCAGATGTTGTCCCCACCTTTTCCTGGTCTCAGTGAAGCCACTGAACCACATCCCCCACCCCCCACTTTACAACTAACAATGCCTTCATGCAATGAAGATACAAGGAAGTTATTGAGATACCTTTTACTCTGTTAGTAAGGGCAGTGAATTCTATACAACTTTTCAGTAATAGTAACAACTACAGCATCAGCACTTACTGTGTGCCAGTCACCGACTCAGCCTTTTGTGTACATTTTCCCATTTCATTCTCACCCCAGAGTTATGGGATAAATTCTAAAATTACCCCCATGTTTTAGATAGAAATACTGAGGCCTAGAGAAAAACAAGTTTCCTGCACTAGTCACACAGCTAGGAAGAAGCGGAGGCAGGATTTGAACTCCAGTCTGCATCACTCCAGAGTTAGCACCTTTCCACCTGTTAAGTAATTGGATATTGCAAATACGTCCCTTCTACAGGCAGGGAACTCAAGGCTGCAGGAGCTTGGAGGCTGCTCTGGAAAGCTCAGCGCTCCTAACTGGCATGTCACCCTGGGTCGTCTATCACTTGCATCACAATCCACTTTTCTTCTGCAAGACTCCAGGGCTCTGAAGGCAGCCACATCTTTTTTTGTCAGTGCCTAACACTTCGGCAGTGGTTGGTTTTAAATCTTTGGAAGCTGCCTTAGCTCTTCCAGGCTTTGGTGTCTTATGGTCAGTGGGAAAATGCGTTATAATTACAGTAATCCAGCACCTAATAATTGGGTGTATGCCCCTCACGGTCCTTTGCTCTTTGCTGTCACAGATTTGACTTCATCTATGACCTCTTTGAACACGTTTCAAGCCGCAATAACCAGGATACCTTGAAATGTGGAAGCAAGCACCGGCGGCCCACAGTGAGCTCCCAATTCAAGGTTAGTCTGCGCTGCTGGCTTTGATGAGGCCATGGTTATTGTGATTTAGGAACTGAAAACAGGAATTAGCAACAAGAGCTCCGTGAGAGAGAGAGAGAGTGTGTGTGTGTGTGTGTGTGTGTGTGTTTTAATATCATTCTTTAAACCAGAAATAAAATATACTTCCTTCTGCTTTAGACATAAAATATTACTTTCTTCCTAAGCCAGATGAAAACATGGAGATTTTGTTTTTGTTCTTGTTAAAAATAAATAGCTACTTATTCTAACTTTATGAAATAGCAATTCTTAAGAATTGCCATGTGGGATCACTCAGATTTGTATTACGATGATCATGTGAAAGTAGTGTACATTTCTTCCCATACCTAGATTTCTGTATTTTTCTCTGGTATATTTATTTACAATACTATAACTAGGAATAATAACCAAGTACATATTTAAATAACATCAGCGTTGCCCTGTTGGGTGAGACTCAATTGGTGGAATATCATTTCACAAAGTGAAAGTGTCAGTTACCTTGTCAAGATATTCAGAATTTAGGGAAAATAAGGAACTTTTAAAAAAAGATTTTATTTATTTATTTTTAGAGAGAGGTGAAGGGAGGGAGACAGAGAGAGAGAAACATCAATGTGTAGTTCTCACATGTCCCCAACTGGGGACCTGGCTGGCAACCCAGGCATGTGCCCTGACTGGGCATCAAACTGGCGACCCTTTGGTTTGCACACTGGCACTCAATCCACTGAGCCACACCAGCCAGGGCATTTTTATTTTTATTTTTATTTTAAATATTAAGCATTTTATATATTTTATAGAGGTAGAGCATATGACGACCACTTTTCTAACTTAGTCCTACTACGAAGGGAGATGAAGGGATGTCAGTCAGTGAACATCTAGAACCTCTGTCCTCTCTGGGGCTCTCATTGACTCACAGTGGATGCACATGAAGGGCAGATGGATATAATAATAATAGCTGCCATTTATCATATGAACTTATTATGTGCCAGTTGTTGGGCTGCTTACTTTTATACATGATCTTGTTCACTTCTCTCATAATTGTATGAATACCTATTAGTGTCCTCATTTTATAGATGAGGAAACTGAGGTTTAGAGAAGTGGAGACCCATTCACTTCCTCTGAGAACTGAGCAGGATTTGAATTAAGCCTAAGTCTGTCTGACTCTTAAAACGTAGCTTTTACTCTCCTAGTGGAGTTTTCTTTTTCTAGGTCGGTATTGTCTGGAGTTGTCTGGGAAGGCTCTGTGGATATTTGAGAATTAAGTTGGAATAGGAATGAAGGAAATGGAGAAGAGTAGGTGGACCTGCCAGGGAGAGACAAAGGCAAGAGAAGGATTCCTAAGACAGGAATGTGATGAGACTGTCCCTGGAGGATCGGGAATAGATAAGGGCCAGCTGACCAGATACCTTGTATGAGCTTAAATTGGTACCAGTATAAGAAGAGCCATGAATGCCAGGCCATTTTGTCATCTGTGAAAAATCCTAAAGCTCTCTAAGCAGAGAAGTAACTAATCAATGCGGTCCCAGTTTCCTCAGCAAAATTGTAAGAAGGAAAAAGAGATGGAAGGGGGAAACCAGTGGATTAGAAGAGATTTTTAAAAGACCTTCCAACCAACTACAGTACATGAACCTTGTTTGCGTTCTGATTTCAAAGAACAAAGCATTTAAAAATTATGAAACTTGTGGCCCTGGCAGCTCAGTTGGTTGGAGCATTGTCCCATATACCAAAAGGTTGCGGGTTCGATCCCCAGTCAGGGCACAAGGGCAGATACCTAAGTTGCAGGTTTGATCCCCAGCTAGGGCGTGTAAAGGAAGCAGCTAATCAATGTTTCTCTCTCTAATCAATAAATATATCCTCAAATGAGGATTTTTTTTTAAATTATGAAATTTGTGACAGTTGAGTATTTCAAAATGAAACTTTAGACAGTTGCACTATTTAATGTTAACATTAAGGAAATCATGGTGAACTTTTTTCAGATGATATGGATATGGTTATATATATATACATTTTTAAGTGATTACCCTTTAATAATACATAGGAAAATACTGAGGGATAAAATAGTACATTGTCTCGGATTTGCTTTTCTCTAAAGGGTGGGCATAGTATGTACCAAGACAGGGATCACATAAAATGTGATTAGCCATGAGCTGAAGCTGATGACGAGTATTCATTACATGTTGTCTGCTTTGGCAAAGGTTAAAAATTCACAATTAAAAAGACTTAAAAATAAAAAAGAAAGGAAAAAAGAAAGCAGTATTACAGAAGATTGATCTGCCTAGTGATTGAAGGTAAGAGTGGAGGTTGTAGGTCAAAGACCCCTGAAGTGCTGGTAGAGGCTGCCATTTTGATGGGAATAATGAGTTAGGAGGAATAACTCCAATGGGAGAGTGCATACTTCTCAGATTTTCTATGCCAACCATTGACATATCCTATGCTTTTTTGCTGATTAACAGAATAGTTTTTTTTTCTTAATGGTACTATTTTAAGGAAGTGACAAATGAATTTTGTGTATTGTATTGTGAAATAATTTCATTGACAGTGAATTGTAATACCTTCACTTTATTTTATATTAGAATGACATAATTAAAAATAAAAACAATTATTCCTATGATTTATAGTTTTTTTTTAAATTTGTTTCTGGTAAGTGCCTAAGGTGCTGAGAAGTTCAAAGAGTGGCATACTAAAAGACTAAATCACATATACTTTTTCTTTTAGGACTCACTGCACTCCTTGATGGCAACACTCAGCTCTTCTAATCCGTTCTTTGTTCGCTGTGTCAAGCCAAACATGCAGAAGGTAAGACTTAGGGCATTTCCAGATGAGACCCCGTCTTTAAGGACACTACCTCCGAGGGTGGTTGGTTACTCACAGATTTGGTTTCTCTGAAGTCCTTATAATATAGATACTTAGAGATGTATATGGCATTATTATAACCTAACATTACAGAATGGAAAAATTCCCTTGGTCTCTGGGGACTGTTTGTCTGCTTTTGAACAATGCCAATTAAGCTTTAGAGAAATCTAGTTGGAAGGAAACATTGTAGAGTCTTCATTTTTATTTTGTTTTGTTTTATTTTTTGAGTATTTGATGTGAAATTCTTGAGCAAGCTTCCATTTTAGAAGAAATAGTTGGTGTATTTTTTGTGGTTGATATTTTTTTCTTTATTTCATTTTGCCCTGTTGTTAAACAGGACGAAGAGTCTGTACTGTATTCTGTGTTTTAAGGACTTCAGGTGATTGTAACTGATTTAAAAATTCCTGAGAGGTGTCATCATGAGTTTTCAGGTCTAGGTTCTAAGATTTTAGGTTTTGAGTGCCATATCCTGATCAGAAACAATGTGAATTTTAAAAGGAAAAGCTATTAAAACAAAGAAATTTCATATTAGATATAGAGGCAGTGGCTGAGTCCAAGACTAAAATGAGCAATGTGCCTTAAAAAAATGGAATTATCTTGATTTGGCAAATATCAGCTCTTAGTAACCCCCTTGAAGATGGGAAAATCCTCACAAGATGGTAATGTCAAGGGTCCCTCATGTTGAAAAACCGATGTCATCCTCATGAGGATTGAGATAAGGAATCTAACCTGAACTATGTCCTATGGGACTTGTGTTACATTCTGATAACCTGGCTGAGACTAAATCTTATTTTTCATATTACTTGCCAATTGTCCGGACTTATTGTTTAAAGATGTTTACTTAATAAAAACCACAGTATTGAATTCTTTGTCTTCTCGGGAGGCAAAAGTACATGTTCTCATTAATGAAGAATAACCTGTTTAGTTTGTTACCTTACTGTGAGATATGATGGTGAGAATTTGGCATGTGTTCGTCATTAAGGAAGTCGAGACTGGTCTTATGTAGAGGATCTGTGATAACTTAATGTAATGGGCTTTTGTTCTGGTAGTTTAAAGTGGAACTCAGCTTTTCATTTTTCAAAATTATATTAAAATATTTTAGGTTACCACAAAAATGACAACATAAGCAATACACAACTTTTTTCGACCTTCTGTAGGAAATTAATGGGTAAGGGATAACCACATCCATGTTAGCGGGTTTATATTTCACTTTATAACCCCAATGGGCAGTATTTACAGGACAGTATCAGTGATTTCGCATTTGGAGTCTACACTCACAGGAGCTGTTTAACATCTGTCTGTGTTTCTTCTCTTTTTATAACCGAGATGATAGTACTGTATTTCCTCCTTAAACTTGTACTTTTTTTCCAACTTAAGATCTTGGAGATTGGGATGGATTTGCAGCTTTTGGCAGGCCGTGGTTCAGCGGGAGCTCTTCCTCTTTGCTAGCGCTGTAGAGCATAATGGAGCAGTGTTCCAGCCGTGGGCGCTTCAGATTCAGTGAAACGGGGACCGCCCCTCTCAGCACTATTACAAGGATAGAAATTCCCTTCAGTTTTAATCGCCTTTGAAATTAGGCCCTCTTGAAAACAATTCAGCAGCCAGAATAGTGAAGAAATCACTCTTTTTGATGTTTATTTTTCCTTGCTGGGATTTGATTGTGCCTAATTTCTTTGGTTTTTGCATTTAAAAAAATGATCCAGCCCAAACTCACGTTTCTATCTGTGTTGGCTCACAGCCTTTCCTTCTCCTGACCTGGGGCAGACACTTGATTCATAACCCACCAAGAGATGGGCTGTAGAGACTTTGACAATAATGTCTTGGTAACATTTTAAAGACACCCAGATAGTAAAGCACAGACACAAGAACTGACTTGTCTGAGGCCTTAGATGTAGGTGGGATTTTTAAGTGTGAAGATGCTAATTAGAATATGGATATATTAAATTATGACTTGCTCAGCCTTCTTTTGGTTCCATTGAAAATATTGGAGTGCTACTGGTGATTATGCTACATGACATGTATGAGTTCTCTTTTGTCCAGAGATAGATGCTTCTAGAAATTTCACAAGGAACATTGTGCCTTCCCTTGCCCTAGATACGGGAAATGTGTACGGCGGTTATGGAGGGATAAGGCCATCTCCTGTCACTGTGTATTTGGGTGTTTTGTGTATCATTCTGGAACATGGATCATGGGTTTTGGAAGAATCTACAGAGGTTGTTTGTTTGTTTCTTTGTTTGTGTGTTTTGGCAATTCTGTGACCAGAAGGAATAAGAACAGCGGCTCCAAAGTTGGTGGCATAGAACTGGCGCCTTAGAAAAGGCAAAGTAGCTGTTTTGTGCCTCTAGGAGCACGTCCAGCATACCTGATACTCAGCCTGGCGTGAGCACACACAGCGCGGGTCCCAGGCTGTCAGGGCAGGCGCCTCCCCTCTGGGCAAGTGTGTGCGAAGCTCAGAATGGGCACTTGGGCCTCAAGTATCTAGATCTCCTTTGTGGGAAGGGTACTACAGGGTCTCTGTATTTTGATTTGAGGGAACATGAGGGAGAATATAACTGAAATGCTGGAACTGTTACGTCTTCAATTATAGTAATATGTGGACTTTTTAACAAACTCATAGCTAATTGTGGGTGTTATATGACAGGCACTTGACTAGTGTCATTGGAAAGTTCCCCTGGTGCTAAGTTATAAAGTGAAATAAAAAAAAAACAGAACCCTGGCTGCTGTGGCTCAGTGGATTGAGCGTCGGCCTGTGAACCAAGTGTCGCTGGTTCGATTCCCAGTCAGGGCACATGACTAGGTTCCACATCAGGTCCCCAGTTGGGAGCAAGTGAGAGGCAACCACACAGTGATGTTTCTCTCCCTCTCTTTCTCCTTTCCCCTCTCTATAAAAATTAATTAATTAAAAAAAAGATTATGTGAATAACCAACTCTACAATAAAATGTCAATTTATTCAAAAAACAAACAAACATAGCTCTTGATCCAGTGCTTTGTCTTAGATAGCACTGAAGGATACAGGTCTCCAGTCACCTTAGAATGTTCAGTTTACAAAGAGCAGACTTCTCCATTAGACAATTTTTAGTTGGTGATGTGGCCAGTTAGCTTTTATCTTTTGTATTCGCTTAGGCAGTAGTAGTTTCTGGCCAACGGCGTCCAAACCAGGCCCAGGAGATTTCTGTATAGGAGGAAACCCGCTTTGCCTCCTCAGAGTTTCTCCCCAAGGGTGTTCCACTGCCTGTGATCTTGCCTGGTCCCTCCCTGCCTGGTATTTTAGTATATAAGTTCTAGTCCAAAAAGTCTGTCATTAACATTCCTCAGAAAAACCCTGAGGAGGTGCAGGGCAGAATGAAAGAAGGGAACAGACAGTACGATACGGAGCATGAAAACCTTCCCAGGTGTGAGAACTGGTTGTCAGCCCCACGTGGAGGCCGGCCCCTTCCACCCGGCGGCCTCTCCTCACTGTTCGTCCTGCAGGTTTGATGGGAGGAGCCCGCGGGCTCCAGCAGGGAAACATCCTTGAATCCAGCAGCATCTACAGATTTTGTCAGGTCTTTCTCAGAAAGGCAGGACTTGCGGCAGCTCATAGCTCTGTACAGGGAGCTGGTGGAAGCAGGCTTCTGGAAGATGAGGCTACTTGAAGTAGAGTGTATCTAAAAGAAGAGGGGAAGAGAGAGCAGAGGGATGGCCCCACCGAGGGGAGGCTGTAGACCAGGCCCAGGGGAGGGAAACTGAGGTTTCTGAGGTGCACTGCAGGCACATTTGCTAGAAAAGGGGTGTCCAGGAGGAGGATAAAGCTGGAGACATGGGTCTGGCCCTTGTCCGAAGCACCGTCTCTGCGGCACGACGGTGTCCAGGGTGTCACGCAGATGTCTGTCTTTGAGAAATGGCAGAGGCTGCCTGCGTTTTGCACGTAAATGGCATTCTGGTGACCTGTGTCCCTGTCTTGCATGCTGCCAGTGTTTACATCAAACGAGGTCCCTCATTCGGACAACACCCTAGCCAGCCTGCAACCACGTGTGAAGTAAGAATGATGCGCACACGTTATGGAAACACAAGCCATTTGCTTCTAGAGGCATAAAGATTTAAAGACTCAATCAATGAATCGACACATGGAATTCACAGGATTTGTATTAGTGTGATGCAGGTGCTGCCTGCTAGTTCTGTCTAGGTTTGTTTGTTTGTTTTTTACCTTTAACAGAGACCAAACATTTCTGTAAAAAGTTCTGATGATAATGTGGTATATGAACTCCCTTGAGTTTTTGTCCGATTTTATTCTTCCTATATCATTTTCTTATTTTATTCATCTTATTTTCTCATTAGCCTCACGGAACTGTATGCCAGCAACCCTTTATATTTCATCTTAGGCTCTGGTCTCTCTCCCCTAACCCTGTCTTCTGAACGCAGAGTTCCATAGATGCAGCGCACCGGACCAGCAGGGCTACGCAGGCCTGCCTGTGCATCTTCGTGCCCTGCCGCCTGGTGCGCGTCCCAGTAAACAGTGCTCAGTAGATGTTGGGTCGAATTGCTCATGAAGGACACAGGAGAGATGCTTGTGGTAGATGAGTGCTTTCATTTTGCCAAAGAGAAACCCTTGTGCGCTCTCTCTAGTCCTTATTGCCAGAGGTTTCATTCTAGTTAATGTATTTTGTTTTGGGCACGCTTTCCACTTCTGGGTTATCTTTGATTTGTGTAGCTGGAAGTTACTCTTGGGATATTTCTATAGGTTGGTATTAGGGTGACATTCTTAATATGAATCAGTCTTTCTATGTTAACGTGTTACTGCTCCCTAACTACCTCTCCCAGCTGACTCCTTCTCAACTGGTCCCCCTAGGGTACAAAGCCTTTTGGGACAGCCAAGCACAGCACCAGAGGTTCATTCACAAACACTGCTTCAAGTTGGGGCTGGGGCTTCACACTCAAATACTTAGATATCTAAGTGGGTCGCCTGAGGCCTTTGTTCCCTGCCTTGATTGAGCAAGAAAGTCTGGCGTGCAAATCTGTCAGATTACAACGGTTTAAGTGGGAAGATTGAACATTGGATTTTAGCCTTCTGGCGGAACTTTCTGGAATTGTACATCAGTCAGTCCAGGCGTTATCTATGACCATATTTTATTGAATCTAAGGCTCCCGTGGTGGTAAAATACACCATGACTTGTACTTCACTGGGGCAGGATGCTGCACTCACCTCTTGATTGTTGTTTTGCAAAAGGCATGAAAGGACAGTATGGACAAGGGGAAAATCCTCCTTTCCCGCCTCTGGTTCTTTTGTCTGCTGAATGTCCAGATTAAGAGGAGACAGACTGACAAGAGAAAATCAGATTTCATCTCGTGCACAGGAACCCCTATAGATGACAGTCAGAGACCCCGCAGGCAGGAGAGGTAACAGAGACAGAAAGAGGGGATTGAAGTACCGTACTAAGACCTCCTGAGCTGGGGATGAGGTGAGGTTCCTTCGGGGTCTCAAAAGGTCATTACAAGATGATAAAAAGAGCAGACCTTTTGTAAGTAGAAGTTTGCCCAGCCCTATATAGAGTCAAAAGAAGTGGTCTCTGATAGTTTCTTACTGGCAGGGCCTCTAATTCAAGTTCTTCTAGGTAGTTAAGATGGAGCACAGAAGTTTTTTCTTTAGCCTGAAGCTGTATGCATACCACTGAGGCACATCTGGAGCAGCTCCTGCTGGATGCCACTCACCACCCCCCGCCCCCCCCGCCCCAGAGGTTATTTCTCCACCATAAGGATTTGTTTCACTAGTAACACAGTTACACGTTGCCACTCTGTTTCCAGACCTTTCTACAGACTAAAAAAAAAAAAAAAAAAAGCTACCCAGTGGATGAAACTGTAGTTTAATTGTTTGTTGACATTTAAAGGACAGCTGGAGTTAGTGGGAATAATATGCCCAGAATTTGCCGAAATCCAATGAAAAGCTGTGATGAAATTCACACACACTCAGGTATTTAATTATGCTGTTGGGATGTCAGCAAATCATAGACACATCAAGATGGGAACCTATTTGCATTAGGAATTGATGAACTATGGTCTATTTATGCCCTTTAAATAGCACGCAAAAAAATCATCTTCCTAAATAACCCTCAGGGACAGAGGATTTACTCTTTCCTTATACCTAAACGCAGCCTGTTGGGACTTTTTAAAAACCCTTGCTATTTATGGGAAAGGTCTTACTTGTACTGAAGCAGAAATTTGCATTCCTGCATCTCCTGTTCACTGGTTTTCATCTGGTCATTTAAGATTAAAGTGAAACGTTAGATACATATTCATTCCTAAGAGTGTGTCACATACTTTTAAACCCTTAATAAATAACACATTTCCTTGCTCTAGTTAACACCCTCCTGAGCAAAACTTCATCTCAGAATTTTTGTTCAGACATCAGCACACGATGCTACTGCAATGTCTGAAGGCTCTTGGGGCACCTGGATTTTGCAGAGCTTTGCTTGTCTCATTCCTGTGTATTTTGTCTGTTCCTTCCTCTGTGACTGCTTCCCTGTGGCTCCTCTGCCCCAGCCCTTCTCCCTCCGTGTGCTTGCGGGCTTACCTGCAGAACCTGGGTGACTAGGTCATTCGTGCTCCACGCCAAGGGCATACGTGGCTCTGTTCCATTCCTAAGACATGGGCATTCCATGCTAAGACATGGGCATGACGCGGTGTCCTGGGTCACGCGTTAGGATACACTACTTTCCTGTGAGTGTGTGAAGAGACGCACAGGTGCAGAGGCCCATGGAGCAGTGGGATGAAATAAAAATAGATCAAATGTGTGCACCTGGGTTTCTGCCCAGCCTCTTGCCACTATGCAGTTGCATGGCCTTGGGATTGTTTTCTCCTCTCTCAGGTGTGAATAATGACAGTACCTGCTTAGGGGAGCAGTTGTAGGTATTAAATGAGGTAATGCAACCAGCTACACTAGGCTGTGAAATAATTCATATTTGAATTATATGTTTGGATGTAGACAGTATGCCCAACAGTTTTACATCTCACTTCATCCTCACAGGTTTAACTCTCAACTTCAGCTGAATCACAAACTATTTCTAAGACTGTTGCCAGACCTTTCCTTTTTGTGTTTACTTTTAAATCACATATCTTTGGCAGATTGTCGTAATTAGCTTGAACACTTACCCAAGAATATCTTCATTGATTTTAGAGAGAGAGGAAGGGGTGGGGAGCGAAAGAGAAACATCAGTTACCTCCCATATGTGCCCCTACTGGAAACTGAACTGGAACCGAGGTAGGTATGTGCCCTGACTGGGAATCGAACCCACAGCCTTTTGGTGTATGGGACGATGCTTCAAGCAATCGAGCCACTCGGCCAGGGCTTAGCTGTTTTTATGTTTTTTGTTTGTTTATTTCTTTGTCTTAAAGATTTCTTTAATCCTTGGCATTGTTATGAGAAGAAAGAAAGAGAGAGAGATTTGTTCTTCCACTTATTTATACATTTATTGGTTGATTCTTCTATATGCCCAGACCAGGGATCAAACCTGCAACCTAGGCCTGTTGGGATGATGCTCTAATCAACAGAGCTACCCAGCCAAAGCCTGGGATGAACGTTTTTATTTCAGGTTTTCTAAATTAATAGGCTTTATTTTTAAGAACATTTTTAAGGTTACAGAACTTTTGAGCATAGAGTCCCTTATCCCTCTCCCCTCCAACACACACTGCGTTTCTCCTGTTATAACATCTCGAATTAGTGTCATCCATTTGTTATCATTAACAAACCAGCATTAAAGCACAGAGTTAACCTTAAGGTTCACTATGTCGAATGGTCCTTGGATTTTTGGTGAATGCATACCATCGTGATATGTCCAAATGCCCAGTGTTCATACTCTATTTCCAATAAGATGATCATTTTTAAGTAGTATTTTTATAAGAGTAGGATAGTCTGTGATTGGCCAAAGGGGAAGCATTGAGAATGAATTTTATTGCACCCAATAAAATGTAAACGATACTGTTTTATGTAGAGAGACTAAATGGGAAAATGGGGATGGCAAAAAGCATAGGGAGCTGGGAGTTTTTAGAACTATCTGGATCTTCAGCACCAGTGACTCCTCCCTGCATTCAGTTAGCCTGACCTCCATTCGAGATGGTTCCATGTCCTTTGCCTGCTTACTGGAAAATGCCCACTTGGCATTCTGTAACCTCCCATGATTCCTCCTGCCTTTTGCTGATTGCCACTCATGTTGTCGCCCTTCTGCGAACTGGGGCACCCATAGCCAGTGTCTTTGACTTTTGAGAATATCACTTACAGAAGACGTGTAAAAAGGCAGCTTTACCTTTTCAGGGAATTTCAGTAAAGGAAGCATTAAAGCTACCATTCTTCTCCCTAAAGAAAACAATGCCACTAAACCCCTCAGTGGTCACTTGAATCCTGTTTACTGAGTTGTCATAGCAACTATTCAGTAGGGCTCTGTAAAGACCAGGATAAATAGCCATAAATGAAGCTCCCCTCGAGGAAAGGGTATTGTTCTCAGGGTAGACTTCCCAACGTCACAATTTGCTTGATTTTGTCTAGGAGCATTTTTTTTTTTAAAGTAATAGGTCATCTTTTAAAATCAAGATCCTTTGGCCCTTCAAGTGTCTTTGCACATTTGTTGGTGCATAGAAGGTGGTTGGTTTGCTCCCCTAGCCGAAAGTGTCTTCAGCAGTTACTCCCCTGCCAGCCTCGCCAGGCTGGACTTCCTTTCAGTGGAATCAGGAATGAATTAAGTGAGCAAAGCCCAAGACACCACATAAAAGACCGGGAACACCAGCCAGCTGAAGAAAGCCCGTTTTTGTGTCTGTCAGCTCAGATGCTCCTGGTCCAGGCTGCTAACGATGCAGCCTTTTACTGTGGACAGAAACTGAAGGGGGGGCAAGAAACGCAAGGTAGGGGCTTTTACTTTTATTTGTGCTGCCTAAAAGTTGTGCGTACTTTGCAGTGAACGCGATAGTGTAAAAGTTTGCAGAGGAGTTTGTTTTTTTTTTAACCTTAGGAGAACTGGTTTTGCCGTCTCTGCGAGCCCCAGAAGTGTTTATAGTTTCTAAACCAACGGGTAAGTGCTGATTTTGATTGCATGTATGAGTTCGAACTACTGATACTTTGTAAAAATTAAGGACGTGATGTGCTTATCAGATGAGGCATTGATTGTGCAGTTCGTTTCTGAGAAGAAATTCACCTCTTATAAGGAAAAATCACTTTTCATATTAGGGTGCCAGAAGAAATTGCAAATGGTGGTTTCTTTTCTCTCAAACAAATCCTCTTGAAAAGTTCCTACACTACTGCCATGCAGCTTTTCCTTGCCCTGTGCTTTTTATGACTCTGAAAAATGTGCCCGAGAATAATTATCTCTTTTAAATTGTAGGATAAACTGGTTTCTGTACAAGTACGGAATGGGGGGGATTACCGGAGCTGACTGGTCATCTGTTGAAGGTTTTGGGCTTGTTTCACACGAGCTTACACTGGCTGGAATTTTGCCGTCTGCCTGGAGAAACCTGATAAGGCCCATTTTGTTGAGATTCCCTTATTCCCCAAAGTAGATGTCTCCAAAGCAAAGAACATAATAAAGGGAGACTGAAATGCTAATCTCTTCCTCTAGGGGACATATGAATGTGTTCATTTGATTTCCATTCAATTGCTAAGAGTGCCATTTAAGGGAGTAACAGTTTTAAACGTGAAGGTGGTCTTTCATATTAAATTGAGTTACATTTAAAAGAAACGAATAATAATGTGTCTGACTGCTACTTAGCTCACTGCTTTCATTGAGAGATTCTGTAGTGGAAACCAAAAGTTAGAATGTATTGTTTTTACCATCAGTCTTTAAAAAGTTAGGAGTAATTAATTCAACATAAAATTAATTACCATCTTAAGAAAAAGGCTGAGAGTAAGTCATGGGAAAGTACCACACATTTCTTTCTCTCCCATAGCATTTTCTCACCCACATTTCTGTTTAAAATATTAGATTCCCAATTTCATAATCCCATTTTATTTACAAGAGGGTTTGAGCTGTGGATACACTCACTCTCTGATGAGGAATATTTTGCTCTCTCTGACTGATGAGTACCATGGTGTGTTAAAGGGTACATTCAGGAAGATGGGCACTTAGAGACACCACCCCAGTCTGCCCTGCTTGCCTCCCTCCTGGGAGGTGCCAGCGGGTAAAATGGGGTAAACATTTTCCACTGTGCCCACCGTGCGGGAGCCAGGGCCTCCTCACCGCGGCTCTGTGGCTGTGCGTTTTACTTGGGCCGATCCTGATGAACTTTGTGAGCAGCACCCAGCCCATCTGCCTATCTTAGGCAGGTTACAATTTTGTTTTTATTGTTGATCTCTGGTATAAGTGGCCCTGTGTTAGCATTTGCACAGCTAGCCCCCTGTCTCCTTGCAGGGTGAGCTCTGTTAGTGACTTCATTCTCAAACCCACGCTGCTCACCTAGCAGTTTTACAAAGGTTTGATTCCAAAAGCTGTGTTTCCCCTCGATCACTCTGGAACAAAGGGCTGGCATTGGAGATTGTTCTCAGGCTCGGAGTCTGAGCTCCCTGGGTTGTCTCTCAGCCATGGGGAAGGCCCTGTTCGTTCCTCAGGTCAGCCCTTTCTGATACTCCAAAATATTACTACAGTAAGTAGTAACAATAATAAAAACACCACCGCAAGACTTACTGGGTTTTGCCTCTACCTCTCCCCAGTAACAAGGCAATACCTGTTGATTATAAAATATTTGTAAAATAGGCAAAATATCAAAACTTTAAAATTACAATTACTTGTAATTTCACTACCCAGAGACACTCCTGTATTTACAATGTGTTGTACATATACCTTTTTTTTTTCTTTAAATTTGGGTCCTAGTCAACCTAATATTATAACTTAACTTTTTTAAAACTTACTATATCTTAAAACACTCCTGTACTTTTTTTCATGACTACAGAATTCTGCTAGCTTCTATATCTAAATTCAGATTTCTATTATTGGATTATTTTCTTTATTTGTTTTAAACAGTGTCACTTTTTATTCATGTGTATAAATAATCTGTTCACATTCAAGACTGTTTCTTTAAGGTAAATCCTCAGAAGTGTATTTGCTAAACCAGAGCATGCACATTATGACTTTGATGTGTGCATATACACGTGGCCAAACTGCCCTTCATGAAGGCAACAGCAAACAGGAAAATTTGTTGCAGCATGTGTAACAATGGATTTCAAACCTTAATAAGTAAAGAGCTCTTACAATTAAATAAGAAAACACCACATGTTTTGGTAGGAAAATGAGTAAAACACATCAATGAGAAGTATCCAAACAGTGAAGTGCAAATGGAAAAGAATCTGACAACTTCAATGGTATAATCAAAGAAATAAAACTTAAAACAGTGACATAACTTTGCCAGTGTGAGGACTGAATGGGTTGTTTGGTTTTGTGTTGCTTTTTAATAACACTTCCTGGGGTCTGTGAATGGTGGAAGAAACTACCATTAATGCACTCTGCCTCTTGGAGTTTCAATTGCTGCAGCCTTTCTGAAGGGGGATTGCATTCTCTTTTCTTGTTTTCTTGCCTCCCTGGGACCGTATTCCATCAGATTTTTCTCTGTTGTGCAATCAAGAGTTCCTTCTCCCGGGATCCCACCTCCTTGCTCACACTGTCTTTGCATGAAGTATATCTAAATATTCTAATAATATTTAATGTAAAAATTATATATACATAAACAGGAGAGGAGGGGGGAGTGAATAGGGCTCCCCTGTGAACATTCTTCTTTTCACTACTAAACATTTCTTAAAGGAGTGCATGCCCCTTTCCTCCTACTGCTGTGCCACCAAACGGCCCTCGCCTCTGTCTTGCTGGAAGCTTCCAGGTGCCGTCCTCTCCGCCCTGCCCTCCTAATCTCCAGCCCCAGGCCTGTGACATTAGCAGTCCCCGCCTCCTTCCTGGCACCTCACTGACGGAGCCTCTCTCCCTCCCCCTCTCGCTCTTGACTGGCTCCCTGGATGGAGGCATGGCCTCAGGGTTCTTCCCTCACCTGCCCCGTTTCTGAAGGAATGCTCACTTCTCTCCTTCTGCACTCAGCCTGGGTGAGTACCGGTGCCCTGTGTTTTTCCACCCCGAAACCCTTCTCTAAGCTGTGGCCTCATAGTCTGATTCTGTAACCTACTTTTTTTCTAGTTCTCTGAAGTTTCTAGTTCTGTGCCTGTCTGCATCTCTTGCCCAGCACTTCAAGTTGAAATGTGTTTATGATTCTGTTTCCTATTGTTGCCGTTCCTCATTTAACCATTTTCTTAGTTATCAGGTGACAGAGTATCTCAACCTTGGCACCGTTGACATTTCAGATGGGACAGTTCTTGGCTGGGCGCTGCCCTGTGCGTTGTAGGATGTGTAGCGGCAGCCCACAGGCCAGAAACAGTCCCCAGACCTGGACACACGTGCCCCAGGGGACAAAATAACTGTTAAGGTGTCACTGTTGAGAGAGAGAGAGAGAGAGAGTGTGTGTGTGTGTGTGTGTATGTGTTTTCCTTTTCCTTTGCTCTCAGTAAAAATGGCATCTATGTACAATTTAATTTTTATTACAACGCTCGTTAGGACTTTGAACCTTGTGTTTTTCTATTGAATATATAGTGAAAATAGAAAATTTAGTGTATTTAACATTTTCCAGATGTACTGAGTCATTAAGTTAAACATATATTGTTTCCTTTCCTAGTAAGTAGCACTAGACATTTTTAATTGGGGCTGGGGGGCAGAGGGCGGGGAGCTGGGCGCCTTCCCATCAGTGCTCCCTGCAGGATTACATCATTGCTCTGTGCTATCCACTTTCTCAAATGAATGGCTGTCCTAGTTTCAGCCACTCTGAAAGGACAAAACAGCTCATTAATGGGTGCCAGATGCTTCATTTGTCAGTATTTCACTTAAAAGGCATACTGTTTAGTTTTGAAATTATACTGTGGATATACTCCAAGTTTGCCTTAATGAAATGACAGAAAAGCGTCCCTGTTAAAAATATTGTAGCATCTCCCCCCACCCCTACTCTTACCTGTGTTTATAATCGTGGAAACTTCACTAGCAACAATTGTTTTACATACTATTTAGTGAAGCTTTTTAAAGTCTCTTTAATAAATTTGGGTGAATGGGGTTTCAGCTTTGAGCTGATAGGCAAAGGACAAGGGTTTGAATATGAAATTTTTGTAAGCATACCTTGATACTGTTTTCAATGGGATAGTTTAAATAAGCTTATTACCATACACAAGTACACAACTAAGACAGATTTTGCTGAGTCAAATAAATAAGTCCCACAACATAATTAGAGCTCAAGGTAAAGCTTCTTTAATATGTTAATTGTGACTTGAGAAATGGTGGAAGGAAAATTGGCCTGGCTCCTTTTCATTTTCTCCTTTGTTTTAGTATTAACTGTGAAACACTGGCCTATATATATTTGACTTATTGACTTTATTACATCAATTCCAATATGGCTTAGACTATTCAGTTTATATTGGACCACACAGTTGGAGCTTTTTAGAGCCTCTTAATCAGGGGTACCTTGCTAATTAGGGAAATGCAGTCCTGTGGGCAGGGGGGCAGGTTGGACCTGGCCTTGATACCAGTTGATTTGGATTTCCATGATCCTGGACACAGCCTATAGTCTTCAGGGCCAGTGGTATGAAAGGTGCAGGACGATTTTTAGAAACTGCAAAGCTGGATATAACTGACCGTCCCTCAGACCAGCCATTGTTTGTAGCCTCCTTGCACCTGCGAATAGGCCACTTCTGCTCCGGAGCGCCTGCTATCTGGAGCTGTGCTGGAGGCAGTTCCTGGTTTACACACACTTGGGGCTCTGCCAGTCCTGACAGGGAAAGCCGTTCCCTTCTCATGCTCTTAACAAATTGACTACAATACAATTGCCACTTGTTCCCCATTACTCACCTGGCCTGCTCATAGCACATCCACTCTCCTTGTTACAACATGTTGATCTAAGTATTTAAATGATTGAGAAGGCCGTTCGGGAATATTTGAAGGGCTTTTAGCAACTGGCCTGGGTGCCTACACTTTTTTGTTCTTTGTTCTGGTCGTTTTGGTAAGCATACCTCAAACAGATTTTAGGATACAGCCTAGAGGGGGCACTGATGTGTAGGTAAACAAATAGACCCTCCTATGTTGAATATTAACTGCATGGAGGGGTATGCAAACATCTATGAAGGATTGAAGAGATGAACAGATCATGTCTGAATTATTTCTGTTTTTGTTCTCATCCTCCCCAGCCTCAGATCATAGCTCACATTGCCAAATCATTGACGAGGGAAATGTGGACAGATTGAGGAGGAATTTTTATTTTTTTTAAGAGTTCACCGGTGTCTCCAAACAGCACTGACCCTGTGTGGCCTGATCCCCTTGTTTTGTTGCCCAAATCACAGAATTTAAACTTAATTCAGCACTCATCCCGCCCAGCCTAGTGATGCTGTAGCAGTCATTGAACTTAGGCCTGTTTTTCTACATACTCCAGGGCTAAAAGCATAAAGCTTTCATAATTCTCGGAGAACAGAGTTGGTTTTGTTGTTACTCGCAGGTGAATACAAGGCAGTCTGTCCTTTAGGCAATGTATGGTGAACGGGATGCTACTACGGGTTGCTCTTTAAATGTTTCTGGATTAAAAAATGACGAAGGTGGACTGGGAGGTCGTGTCTCATGGCGGACTGAGTGCAGTTTTACAGGAAATGCTGTACCCACAGCCTTTCACCAGCCACGTGTCTGTCATTTAAGAACTGTTTCCTCCTTGGTGGAGAGAGGACAGAGCACCCATTTTTAGGATGATTACAAGGATTAACTATGATCATGTCTGTAAAACTCCTAGTTCAGACTTGGGCACACACTGACCACTGATGATCATGGTGACTAATAATAATGATTGTATTTGTCATTATGGGAAGAGGCAACATATGTGTCTTGGCAGACGCCACTGATGCTAATTGTGTGACTGCTCCAGCATCAAAAGGTGTTCATTTCCTCCTGTGACTTGTCATTTGAACTTATTCACCACTGACTGAACACAACACTACATCCTCCAATAGAATTTATGAGAGACATACATTCATTTGGCGGTTGGTGTAGAAAAAGATAAATTTGTGGAAAAAGTGTTATCAGAGCTCTGAAATGATTCTTGACATCCAAAAATGGGGAGTGCAGTCAAGGGTAGGTAAGGTCATTTGAATCCCTAAAGATGAGGATGAAATATTCTAAGGACAGGTGAGGAGTGTGTTTTATTGTCACATTTGTGTTTCCTCTGCCTTTTTTGGATTTGGGAAACACATTTGCGCTCTATCATTTTCTTTTTGTTACCGTTTTGCTGAGTCAGAGGAAGCAGTCTTCAACTTAAAACTCTTTATGTCCTACTGATTCTCAGGCATCATTGTCTTGAAGAAAAGTGCCAGGTTGCAGATGAGCAGGTGTGGCACTTCACACGTGGGACCCTTTCAGACCCTCCCGCTAAGCGGGTGTTAAGGGGGCATACACATTGAAAAGCAGCTTGAGCCTCTCACACAAGCCTGGCCTCCTGGCCTGGCTGCTGCGATGCTGAGAGCGCAGCCTGAACCAGTCAGTCCTTTCCAGGCCCCGGGTGGGAATAACCTGGCCTCTGAGCACCGCCTGACCTCCCGTCTCCTAGCAACTCCCAGCAGTTCCGTGGAGTATGTGGTAGTGTTCCTAATTTATACATAACAGATATTGGCTGTGTCTAAGGCTGGCTAATTTCCCATTTTGACTCCTCGGCACCCACTTTAATACATGAATAAGCAAGAGAAAGGAGTCCTAGGAAGCCGCAAGGACCAACACCCACTTCCCACCAGGCCTTCAGTTTTCTTCTGGAAAGTGAGAGACTACCAAGGACTTGCCAGCACCTTACCAGTTTTCTCAGGGCAGACCACATTAAATGGTTTTCAAGTAAAATTCTCCATTTGATTTTTTTTTTCTGATATCCCAACTTATATTCATGAATATTTATAAATCAGCTATATTCATTCTCAAAGAGGTAACTCTTTCCCTTCGGCTTTATTTTTTAAGCAGATGGCGATTGGTCACGTCATCTCAGTTTCTTGCTATATAAAGAGGCCAATGGGATGCAGTCATTTTTCAAGCCCCTTACGGCTCTCAGCTAACATGAATCCGATGAACTTATACTCTTTGTAGTAATTGATATGTCTTTGGAGTTTGGCTCAGATTTTTCTGAGGTGCTGTTTTTATTTTTCATATTTTTAATGGCAGTTCAAGCTCCTCTTTCCTGATTTGGCTTTTTACTTGTCCCTGAGAATTATTATTTTCTTCTCTTATTCTGACTTAAAAATTTTTTTTTTGTCTCTGAAGGTCAAACACCTTAAAGCAACAAACCACACTGGTGTATTCTCCTAGTGATTATCTGTAAACCAATTTGTGCTACTGTGGTGGCATGTCTTAGGGCTTAAGAAATGCCCCCATTCCAGCATCTCATTTACATGGGAAGAAACTGGGATGGAATGTAGCTTATAAACGTAATAACTGGCCAAACTTTGAAAATCTGAGTTTGACAATTCTCCTGGCTGTAGATGATGAAGAGTGTTTGGCTGTCTGCTGGGCATGGGTCTCCTAGTTTTCTCCTCCTCCCATGCTTTTCATTTTTAATCTCAGCACCCTTATCGTTCTGACGGAACCTCGGTGCTGTTATAGGGGACTTGGAGAGTTCCACAAGTTTTTTTTTGGCATTTTAATGGCTGGTGAGGGCCTCTTTGCCAGCATCTACAAAGAGAGACAGCTGCCTCCTCTAATTGGTATTTCTCAGCATAATTTTCAGAGTGAGTCCGAATAAAGGGACTTCGACCTGTTCAATATGGGGAACTGAGAAGCAGAAATATTAATGATGAATAGAGTGAGATGAGGGTTTAGTTTAGCAAGATAAAAAGGGTTTAATTACATTCATTAGATAAAATGGCAATAGGTCATTCCCCAGGGGGGGCCGGCTCTGAGGACTGCCAGATGGGATTTACGCCCAGGCTTGGAACTTCTGTTGCCTTTACCAGGGCCTCTGGTTTGATTTAAAACAAATCTTCAGTTCCCTCCCTCCCTGCTCCCTTCTCTGTGCTTTTCTGAGAGTCTCTTTCAACACATAGTAATTGACTCTCAGAAGTCATTATGTTTTAGTATCTTGAACTACTAACTCCAAACTTTAAATTATATTACTTATCCAGAATGTAAATTTGTGTCTCCAGCCCAACCTCTCATCTTTTCATTGTTTTTACTCCCTAATTGGGCTGAACTTGTTCCTTTTCACTGCACAGACCTCTTGGTCCCTTGGTTTTTCATGATCTTGCCATGAACCTGTGGAATTTCATTATTTCCTTGCCTCAATTGAATTCACTGGTGGGCCTTTAAAAAAAACTTTTAAAAATTGGAACATAACATACATATTTTTTTTAACTAATCAAATCCTAAGTATCCAGTTTTGAATAAAGCCAAAACGAGCCCCAATATAAAACAACATCCTGGGTCAGGACAATGGTGAGCCATTTAATCATGAACTTGCAGCTTCTGTAAGATCTTTCAACTCACTGACCTCTCCTACCTCCAGGTGGCCAGTCTTGTGCTGGATAATGTCCATGTACCCCTCTGTCACAGATCCCATGGTGTTGCCAGACAGTCATCCAGAAATGTGCCTTGATTGGTTCTAGTTCACGTTTGTGCCAGCCTCAGGAGACCTCCCTGCTCCCTCACCCCACCCACCCTGCTTTCCCACACTGCAGAACCAGGTGTCAGCCTTCCCACTCCTGCATGACCTCACCTGGGATCCACCAGAGGACTGAGAACATCTGTCTTTAGCCAGTTCGCCTGCCCTCCTCCACAGGGCCCTGTTTCTCACTGTCTCCCTCCCTTTGTCAGGTCCTCGCTAGATTCTGAGGGCCGCTAAAACTGCCTGTCCCAGGCCGCCTGGCCGTTTGTTTCAGGGGAGGCCACAGCCTAGTGGTTCTCACTGTGGCCACGGAACCTAGATCCATGCATTCTGTCTTTGATTCTGACTTCTCTGACCTAGATTTGAACTTGACCTCAACTCAGTAGTATCCATCTGGCTTTGGCATAATATACCAGCTCATGTCTCCACTGCTGACTTCTGCTCCGAAGTTGATTTTCCTTTTGAGGCTTACAATATTAACCGCTCTATAGAGTTTTAAGCTACACACCAACCTCACGTTATCACCATGGGTCTTGATCTTTCTGGACTCTCAGCCTGTTCCCCGCTGGTGTCCTCGCCTTCACTTTCTCCACGGAATCTCGTCCACTGTATGCCACATAGACTTGCTGCCCCCTCAGTTTCCTTCTGGGCAGATCGACTCTTCAGCAACAAGATACGATAACTTGGCCACCAGTGACCTGCACACCTATAAGTATTACATTTAATAAATAGTAAACCCTTGTTTAAGAGGCTGCACAATATCGGGCTTTGCCTAGATGCCTCTGTGATTCTCTTGGTCCTTCCTCAAGGTTGCAAGATGGCTGTCACAGCAGCTACCATCACATCCTCACAGAACATCCTTATTCACTTCTTTCAGCAAACAATTTTTGAGTACCTGTTGTGCCCTTGGGATGTATTACTGAATAAAGCAAACAAAGGCCTTGCCCTCTTAGAGTAAACACTTAACTCCCGTAAGGAATCTGGGCTATGCCAAAATGTCTTGCTCTCCTGTTGTTAGGAAGGAAAAAATTGTTCCCAGGAGCCGCTCAGTAGGTTTGCCTCCTGTTGCCCTGGTTCTGGGGCCAGATTGGGGCCTGCGGCTGAATTTCACTCCACAGACAGCCAGGAGAATGAGTATCTGGCAAAGGTGAATGGATTTTGCAGGGTTGGCTTGGAGTGATCTCATTCCCAGGACAGCTGCCCTGAGTCCAGTGGGAGTTCCATTAACTAGTGAGGGTTGAATAATACTAGATGAGGAGTGGAGGGGATGAAGAGGGAAAGACAGAAATACGAAAATATTTGGATTTTATCTTGTGTACAGTTTGGAGAATTTTTAGTTAGAAATGTGATCTCAGATATTCAAGATAGACATTTTACACTTGTAACAGTTTTGAGGAAGGATTTAGATAAAGTACACTTTTCTTATCTTTTGAGCCTGATTTGACTTTTGACAATAGGAAGGGAAACGGGTCTAGTACTTATGGAACATTAATTAGTAATATATAATAATATTAGGTTTATGTACACAAATATCATGAAAATATTTTTTTTCCCTCTCCTTCCCCCTTCCCCTCCCCCTCTCAGAGAGAAGGGGTCGGGGAGGAAGGGAGAGAAGTATCCATCAGTTGCCTGTTGTAGACAAGCCCTGACTGGGGATCAAATTGGTGACCCTTTGCTTTGTGGTACAACACCCGACCAACCAAGCCGAACCAGACAGGGCTCAAGAAAAGCAGTACTCAAAACTGACATGGGTACCTCCTAGAACAGCACTTCTCAAACTATATATGGTGAAAGAGCTATTCTTTTTCATTGTCGCCAATTAGTTGTGAGCTGGTACTTTTAAAAAATACGATAAAAATGATACAACCACGTCAATTTGCTATAAAATTCCTAAGTGCTTACTCCCCCTTTTGATAAACATCTTGTCACAGAACGGCACCCATCACAGGCCACACTTGGAGTCATGCCCTTCTGGTTTTCCTCCGAGGAGGAAGAGCACAGTATCTAGCTGCAGGTCCTAGTGCTTAAGAGTCATGTGATCTTGGACTAGGCACTTGGGTGGTATTTGCTTCACTTCTTGCACATATTTGAGATTTAATTAAGGTGACAAAAATTCTTTGTATGGAGTAACCCATATTTAAATGTTAGGTCTATTCATTTGCTGTTTTGCTCTTTTTTTATTTTATATTTTTATTTTTTAGTTGTTCTATTACAGTTGTCCCATTTCAGGAAGGAAACCATAACTTCCTTAGAGTATTGAGAATTAAAGGCCAGCCCACTGTTTGCAATCCAGGGGTCCTCTGTTTGCAGGGACACATTGTGGCAGAGGGTGTCCAAAGAAAAGCCCCAGGCACCTCCTCCCCAAGAGGGGAGGTGCAGGCATGAAGACTGGCGACTTCCGCAGTTTCCTGGGGATTCACAGGTGGGCGGGAGGCAGAATGGGGGCGTCTGCATCCGGTGTGTGCAGGAGAGGAGGGAAGGAAACCCAGCGGCACGCAGTATTCGGCCAGAGGAAGAACAGTCAGCTGCAGGTGCAAAGGCGGTCCTTAAAATCAGGAAACCGGAAAGGAATAAGAATGGAAGAAAGACTCTGTGGAGGAGGGTGGGCTTGCATTCTTGTAGCTCAAGGAAGCATTCGACCAAACGTTAAATACTGTGGTTTTCAGGCCACTTGTGGGTTTTGGAAACAAGTATGTGACATGGGCACAATGGTAGCTAAGATTCAAAAGAGTAAATGTCCCACAGACACAATGAAAAGCAAGTGTTTAAACTGTTAGGCATAGCCTTTCCAAGCATATACTTGCCAGTTTGCGGGGGTGGGCGTGGGAATCAGAGCGCATGTGCCTGTTCGGTCTAGCTTTACACGGATTCCCCCAGTGGTGCTCTTTTTCAGTGTTACCATCCATAGGTGCTGAAGATGCAGGGTTCAGTGATTCGTGTAAACACACACACACACACACAATATACCTTACCGTCCTAGGCATCTTCTGGAGTGACTTTGGAAAGTAAATATAAGTTTATTATGAAAATCGAATGATTTTGTTTGAGAATCGTTATCTTGATTTGAAATTAATGGAAATTCCATATCTGATAAAGTTGTCTAGAGTCTGTTAGTTTCATGAAAACTATTCATGGGGTCTCTTCGCTTTCACATTTGTGTGAGTGTTTTTAGCTTTGAATAATACTGTTTTTGTAAGAAGTAATATATTTTAGTCTCTATGTAAGCCTTGTATTAAAATAGTCTCAGTTCACTTATATAAAACATGCTGCAAGTATCAAACATATGCAAATAAAATTAATGATTTTAAGCTTTGCTGTTCTTTTCACTGTCCAAGCAGACCAAGGGCTCAGCCTAATTTAGTACAGCAGCACTGTCCACTAGAAAAATAATGGTCTGATAACAAAATTGAAATTTTCCAATAGCCACATTTAAAAGTGTCAAAAAAACAATTAGTTTTGTGACATTACCTTTAATATATTTTAGTCTGGTATATCCCAAATGTTATTTCAACATAGTAAACTTAATTATTAATGAAACATTTACATTATTATTATTATTATTTTTTAATCTGATGTTATTATTGCTATACACAGTTCAGTTTGCACTGTTTCAGTTTGCACTCTTCCTTGCTTTCATTCTCTAATTTAGGTCGGCAAACTTTTTCTGTAACTGGCAGATAGTAAACATTTTAGGCTTTGCCAGTGTCGTGTGAAAGCAATCACAATGTGTGGCTGTGTTCCAAGGAAACTTGATTCACAAAAGCAGGTGGCAGGCTGTTGGGGCCTGCAGTTGTAGTTCCCACCCCCTGCTCTACCTATAATAAGTTCAATGTATTGTCTTATTTGTGTTTTAGTTCTCAAGTTGATTTCTGTTTTGGCTTCAAGTCCACTACCAAGATAGCTATTATGATGAATTTCATTCAAGAATATTCAGGAAAAATGTACCAGGAAACAAACTCCATTGTTAAAAGAATGAATACTTTGGAACTGTAGGAACTCTTCCTCCACCTTTCCTGAATGGCACCTAGCAAGGCAAGCAGTGCATCTCGTAATTCCTAGTGCGTGGGTCTGAAAACTGGCTCTGTCAGGCATAAGCTTTGTGACCCGTGACCAGTTAATTAACTTCTATGTGCCTTGGGTCATACATCTGTAAAATGGGAGTGTTGATAATACCTACCTGCTAGAGATGCTAACATTATACAAAAGCCAGCATGGTAAGGCTAGCTTAGTGCCTGGCACATAGTAAGTACGAAGGTACTAGTTAGCCTTTATAATGACTGCTGCAGCTACTAGTACTAGTACTGTCGCTAGTAGTAGTATTAGTACTGCTACTACTACCACTACCGCCGTAGAGGTTCATAAATAGAAGACAATCCATGCACCAGAGCAGAAGTGCTTGGACTGATCAACCACCTGCAGGTGATTCTAGCAGCTACTCACATGGGTGTCACTTTGGACTTGACGTTGATAAGTGGAGGAGGCACCACCTTCTAGGGCAGCTTTGGCAGAATCTGCATGGATTCTGAGGTTGGAAGTGGGTAGCTGTTGCTCCTCTGGGTTGGTAACTGCTGTGAATGTGGCTTAGGTCACTCACATTCTTTGGACTTCCTTAATAAAAATACTAGTGCCCTGTCCACCTCATGGGGTGATAGAGACGAGCACCTGATATCTTGTACGTCAAGTACTTCGCAAGGTATAAAGTGCTGTGCAAATGTTAGCTAATGGCGTTCCTTGAATGGTTGCTCTCTTTGCCTTATACTACATATTTACTTTCATCAGCATGGTCTGATTTAATTCATAGGATGGTTATAAGGATTAAGTGAAATCATACATATAGAGTGCTTAATTCTACATTAATTGAAACAGTTCCTGTTAAGGGATAGGTAGGGCTATTTTTATTATCAGTTTGTCAATTGAAGACATAACCTTTTTAAAAATCATAATCTAGTCCTTTAGATTTCTATCCTTCATTTGGACTAGAAATATTAAGAGACCTAATTATGTAATGTGACAGATAAAGTCCCAAATATTCATAGTCTAACATACTAGAACATAGTAGAAAATTGGCAGAACTGAATTGCTAGAATCTTCTTGTCAGTAATTACTTTCTGACTGAACGATTAAAATGTTGAACTAATATTGACACTATATAAATGGGGAGTGGAAGGAGGCTCACAGTGTAATCTTTTCTATGGAACAAAGCCTTTGTCACACCTGATACACCACACCGCATTCGACATCACATTTCCTTAGAGGTAGAAGCTGGATGGAGTCGGAAGAGGTTATAAAGCTTCCTTTCGGAGTGACCAGTTTCCGGTTTGCTGTGCTTCTGACTGTTGGCCATCACAAGTATAGGATGCATTCACTGTGGAACAAAGAAGATTCTGGACGGGTGTGGAGGGTGGAGTTATTGATAGGAAACTCTGGCGTGGGGCTCTGCCATTCTACTTTTTTATTTTCTTTCATTCAGTAAAAGTTGGATAGAAAACAGAGAAGAGTCAGAACAACCTAAATGTTCATCGATAGGGAAAGTCTGATTAAATACATTCTGTTGATGACATACTGTGTAGCTGTGAAAAGAACATGAGGGACCTGTCCCTGCAAACGCTCTCTGAGATTCCGTTGGTGAAAAAAGCAAAATGTGGAACATGCTTTTATTTGCATTAAAAAAAAATAGTGTGTGTATATTTATCTGTATGTGCATGTGGACATGCACACAGTGTTTGTGCATGCATAGAATGTGTCTGGGAGGAAACACAAGAAGCTGCTGGGAATGGTTTTCTCCAGGAGTGCTGTGCAATTTTCATTGTATGTATTCTTTATATTTCTGAAAAACTAAAAAAATCAGAAAAAGACTTTGCATACATTATTCTGTCATTTAGTGGCAGCTTAATGGAGAAAATGAAACGGCTGTTACCTCCAATTTCTTGTACATCCGTTTTCATTAAACTCTATATTGAAAAGTTACTCGTTAGTTACATCTTGCAGCTGAACCATTGCCCATGGAAACACATTCCAGTTATGTTCTGTGAGTGGCTGGAAAAAATAACAGGGCTGTGTTTGGGGCATGTTCTCTAGAAACACATTTTGAGGACTGCCTGGACCTTGTGGCCAGCATCCTTTAGAGTGACAAAGCCAGCATCAGAACTGAGTTTTTCTGCCGCTGTTTTCATGAAATCAAACTATATCAAATCTAGCAGAATAGAATTCATTTTATTAAGGTTTTCCTGGAAATTTTCTCACTCCAGCAATGAGAAACTGGCCCCCCACCCGCCGCCATCCATTTATTTAAACGTGTAGTATATTAGGATTATTACTCTGTACTGCCAGGAAACGACTATCAGCTACTGTGCAGTACTATGAGGCCCCTCTGACTTTGAACTTCCAGACTCCGTTTCCGAAGTTACTTAGGCCAGCCCCCGTTCTCACCTCAGCCTTTCAGTGAGGTGGTTTCATGTATTTGTTCTACATTGGATTCTTTTGTGTCGATGTGCATGATTTCCTGGGATGATCCTCTAAGCTTCCCTCGAGTGCTGTATAAAGTTCTACAGATTTTGACTAACGTCATGTCCTGTATCTGCCATGACAGTATCGAATGGAATAATTTTACCAACCTAAAGTTTCCCTGTCCTCTGCCTATTCTTTCCTCCTCCTAACCCTGGCTATCACTCATCTTCCCACTGTCTCTAGAGCTTAGTCCTCTTCAGAGTCATGTCATTGAAATCAAACTATGTTTAGCTTTTTAAAAAACTATCTTCAAATTGGCTGTAATCAGCTAGCTATGAATTAGAAATCCTTTTGTTCCACATACTCGCCAGCATTTGGTATTTTTAGTTTTGGGGTGTTAATCATTCTAATGGGTATGTAGTGGCATGTTATTATTGTTTTAATTTGCAGTTTCCTTAGACAGCAAATGTTGAACATACTTCCATATGCTTTTTAGCCATCTCTGTATATTCTTGAATGATGTGTCTGTTCAGATCTTCTGCCTATTTTAAAAATTTGGTTTTTTTTTTTATCATTGAGTTTTAAGTGTTCTTTGTATATTTTGGATACCGTCTTTTTTCAGATTTATATTTTTCCAGTGTGTTGCTTGTCTTTTCTTTGCTTAACAGTGTCTTTCACAGAGGAGAAATTGTTAATTTTCATGAAGTTCAACTTATCCATTACCCTTTTATGTATAGTACTTTTGATGTGTTTTCTAAGTCATTGGCAAACAAGTACATTAGAAACAGCTATAAACAGAACCACAATCTTATTGATGCAATTCAGTTGAATAAGTGTACATATATGGTATGTCAGTTCCAATGTTAAGCAATTTAATGAGAAAGTCATAAAATTTAGCTTCTCCCCTAAAAGGCTTTATAAGCTAGTGGGGACTTCACATGGATATGTCTCATGGATACACAAAAATAAGTGACCTGAGGGAAAACACGGTCGTGGTCTTGTCATGTGCCAGGAACCCAGGGAAGGGGGAGGTCAGAGATGACATTAGTTGGCTGCCTCAAAAACTGTTTATTGAAGAGGGAACATCTGAGAAATTTATGAAACTCCATAGGGAGAGACAGTGGGAGAACATTTCAGGTGAAGAGGTTAGTTCAGCTGCGGAAAGGCAGGAAGTGAAGGTTTTCGTCAAGAAACAGCTAGTTATCTATAATTTGACTCAAATGTTAGGATATGGGTAGGGATGTATTGACTGGGAACGTAACTTGGGGACGTACTGTGGGGGCTTTTATTGAGCAAAGAAGCCTTTGTCTTAATGTGGCTTGTGCTCTAAGTTAGTGAGCAGGGGTAGGCCAAATCTGTGCCCCAGAAAGTGAGTGTGTGTGTGTGTGTGTTTGTGTGTGTGTGTGTGTGAGTGTGTGAGAGAGAGAGAGCACATGTATATTACTTGGTTCAGATTTTTCCTTTCCCCTTAAGTAGTTGGGGTTTGTGGGGATCTGAGGTGAGCACAGCAGCTCCAGATGTAAGAGTTGGGGTTTTCTCCCTCAGGGTGAGAACTGTTGGCTTGCCAGAGGTGGGGTGTGGGGGAAGACTGTGCTTGGTGAGTGAACAATTTCCATACTCTGACCTTCAGGACTGGCTTCATAGCGATTGCCAGTCCTGTAACCAAGTTGCTTCCTGTTCCTCACCTGGGAGGGGAATTCCTCTTCTCTAGGGAAAACTAGTTTCTGCCTCTTATCAAAATGTGAGAATGAGCAAAGTGGCAACAACCCTGTGAAATGTTTCACAGCCCAGGAGGGAAATGGCCGCTGTAAGTACCATGTACCTTTCTTGCCAGGTTAGCTGGCTTTTGTTTGCTGCTTGTTCAAGGTCAGGAAAATCATATCGCTGCTTTGAGTGCCATGCTTTTAGTAATTGTGTGAATTCTGATAAATTTCTTATCCAATATTGATTCACTGCTTTTGAGAGTTTGGTGTAGCAGAGAAAGCAAATAATGATCGAGAGGCCTTACATCTTCATTAATTAGTTTCTTTGTTAATTTAGTAAGACTTTCTTAGCGTGGGGCTGGGAATGATAATTTGATTAGTGCCACATAATCGACTTCTGGGATTTTTGACTTCTTAAGGTTGAAGAAGGATTATCAAAAGTAAGGTGTTTTTTTTGTTGTTTTTTGTTTTTGTATTTAAAGTTGAATTAGGGTAGAGGTAGATCCCATAATGGTAATGCAGATACAATATACCTAACATAGTAAATCCGCTTGTTGCGGTGAGTCCCCCACGCTGCAGTATCCGCTGATCAAAACACAGAATCTTGGATCCCAGCATAAGTTTTCCCCTAAAGAAATTTCCGTCTCATTCCTCTGAAAATTGTTTTCTGTGGAAATATGCTGCCACTTTTATAACATCGCTAGGAAAATAGGTTTGATGTGTACAACTTTGATTCACATGGTTCCAGGAATGCAAAGCTCTTGAAGACCTAATAATTATTTGATTTAAGCAAATAAGAAAACTGGTTTGAAAGGTTAGTGAGCCTTGCTCAGTTCTGGTTTCCTCATCTGCAGGATGGAATAATGTTCCCCATACAGCCCACCACGCCAGGGTTTCTGTGGTCAAGTGGTATATTAATTGGAGGATCGCTGCTGGTGCTGCACACGCGTAAACAAGGCTGCTACACAGCAACTTGAAATTCTGTGTGTATAATCAACAGCAGATCTTTGAAGGTTGCATGATAGAATTTTAAAAATTTATTAATGTTTTTAACATTTTATGGTTATTTTTGACTTTCGAAATAATATATGCTTAAAGGAATTGAGATATCTGTTGATTAACATCTATGAAGAGTCATTCAAAAATTAAGGCAATATAAAATATCTAGTTAATGACTAATTAATGAGAATGAAATTTAACTTTGAGCTTCCTGTCAGCCAAGGCACAAGGGGGAATACAATGCCCTTCCTACTTTGTTTTCTCCTTAATCACTGTATTTTCAGTTTATCTTGCCTTTATTCCTTTGGCACAATGTAGGCCATGCCTACATTGAGTTATACAGTTGTCAATTTACAAATTTATAGTCAAAGCATGCCATTTCTTCTAGAGAGATTCACTTTTCTCCCTTCAAAGCAAATTTTAAAAAACATTAATCTCGTTGATCCAGGTTCAGTGATATTGCATAGCAATGGATGGTGGCTGAGTGAAATAGGTATCAATTATGTGCCTGTCCCACATCCTCGTCTAGCTTCTCCTCCTCTCTTAGAGTGACAAGTGGTATGTCATTCTCTGCAGGAGACAGAGGGTCTCATGTTGGCTGTAATGCTGATCTCCCCACTGTCACCAGGCTCTGTCTTGCAGATAATAGTGCTTCATCAGCATGTGTGACTTTTACCATCAGAGGAGAGAGAGGCACCTTCTCCTTACAGCCCTGGCTGGCTGCCACCTCACCCCTCTTCCGGGTCTCGGTTGGTTTCTGTGCAATCTCTCAAATAGTGAGAAGCATTTAGAACAACCTCAAGGGTCCATAGGTAATAAACCCACTCTATTTTCTTAATTAAATAAGCACAGCTTGAATGCCCCCATACCATAGACAGGTAATGATTTTTGAGTCTGCTGTCACACCTTTTATTTTCTTTATGCAGTATTGATATTATGAAACATGAGGTAATGTTCAGGGTAATCACATTCATTAACACATAAATGAATTTCTTTCTGTCCTTTCATTGTTGTAAATCACCTCCCCTGTCCTGTTGCCCTTTATTTATATTTTAAGCTGCAGAAGACAGGGCTTGCCTGGAATTGAGTTTTGTGGAGGGCTTAGCATGCTCTATTTGTTTTGTCTAGGTATTCTGAAATCTTTTTCAGGTTGTGGAGGGAGGAGGATAGGTTTTCTAATTTATTTTTTGTAGAATTAAATTACCTGAAACTAAATATATTTAATCCTGTCTCTAGGATGCAGACTTTCTCTTGCATCCATCCCTTCTTGTTCATTTTAAGTGCCTCCCTGTCTGTCTGGTTTTTAAAGTATTTTCTTGTAAAATATGCACACGTGCACACATGCACACACCACACCACACACACACACACCCTGTAACAAAAACAAACAAAAGCAACTTTGTTGAGATATAATTCACCTACCATGCAATTGACTAAAGTGTTCAATTCAGTGGTTTTTTTGTGTATTCACAGATGCGTACAACCGTCACCACAGTCATTTTTAGAACATTCTCATCACCTCAAAAAGAAAGCCCATCCATTTTGGCTGTCCCCCACTCTTGGTCCCCATCCCTTTCGCCAGCCCTCAGCAACCACCACTCCACTTCCTGACAGTAGATTTTTTATTCTGGACATTTTATTTGAATGGAGTCAGATAAAACGTGGTCTTTTGTAACTGGTTTTCACTTGGTATAATGTCCTCAGGGCTCATCCCTGTTGTAGTTTGTTCCTTTTTTATGAGCAAACAATACTTTGTTGTGTGGATACATCACATTCTGTATATCCATTCATTAGTTGTTAGACATTTGGGCTCTTTCTGCTTGAAAGCACCCTTACAGCAGCAGCTTACCTGGTCTCCTGACTCACCCTCTTTCACCCAGTTCCATGCAGGACTTCGAGAATCATTCTGTATCTGATTTTACCTTGTAAATAATACTACTTTTTGTATGTCTTCAAAGATACAGAGCCATATTGAACTTTTTCATATCACACATATGGGATTCTTTCCTTCTTTTAATGCAGCCTAGTATTTTTCTTTACCTTTTTTCTGGGCTGTCTCTTCCTACCACCCACAGCACTGCCCACTCAGTGGTGACCCAGTTGTATCTTTCTGTACTTTTCTGTATATGCATTCTTAGACATACTCATGCACAGGTACATAAATAAAGGAGGTTTATTTGGTGGGGTCATAGTTTGTTTTACATAAATGAGATTGTTGTAATTTCTGTGTCTTGATTTCCATCTTGTGAAAAGCCTAGAATTGATTGGTGTATCTTTACTCTGGTTCTTTTTTTTTTTAATGGCTGCGTAACATTTCATGTTGTGCATGACATCAAAACGGTTTCCAGTTTTGCCATTGCCAGTAAGGAGATCCTTCTACAGCATAGGTCTGATCAGGTTCATCTCCTACTCCAGGCCCTTATCTTGAAAACAATGGTCATCTAGGGTGAGCCCTGTGTCCGCGGTCAGCCCAGGTCCCTCCCCACCTCTCCATGTTCTCTCTCAGACTAACTACTGAACATGCCAGGTTCTCTCTCTGGCTCTTAGCGTTTGTTCATGCTGTGTTCTCTGTGTTGAATGGCCCACCTGTTCAAACATTGAATTGTACTTGTAAGAGCTCAAATGTAAGAGCTCAAACTCTGGGTCAGACTTGGGTTCAAATTCATGAGATACCCATATCCCTCTTCAGTATTTTTCTCTATCCTTTATTCCCAAGGAAGATAATTTTAATATTTATTATGGTTTTGTATTAGGCTTTCTACTGTAATTAATGTTTAGTGTATCCATCACCCTCCTAAATTTCAGGGTCCTCAAAAACAAAATCCTGGCTGTCTGAGGTTAAGCAGTGTGTAGAGGGCAGGGGTGTATGGGAAATCTGTACCTGTCTCTCTCAGTTTTGCTGTGAACCTAAAACTACTGTAAAAAAAAATTTTAAGTCTTAAAAACTATGGAGACAGTAAAAAGGTTAGTGGTTAGTAGCAGTCGGGGGCTGTAGGGATGAATAAGCAGAGCATAGAGGGTTTTTAGGGCAGTGAAGCCCTAAAATTAATGAATGGGTATATGAATTAATGGTGGGTATGTGCCATGATGCAGTCACCAAAACCTAGAATGTACAACAAGAGCGAATCCCGATGTAAGCTGTGGACTTCAGCTAATAACGACGTGTCAATGTAGGCTTATCAGTTAGAACAAATTCACGGGGGCTGGTGGGGGCTGTTGATGAAGGGGGAAAAAAATCTAGCCCTTACCTTTTTTAAAAAATCCTACCCAGAGCATATGTCACAGAACCTTGCCTGTAGTGGTGTTTCTTAGTTTAATATTCAATAAAGGGATTACGACCAGATTCCTGTGTCTATAATTGCCCCAGCTTATGGCTGTGACTTCCAAAATTCACCCTGTCACCATCAAATCTTCAGTGTTAGTCCACTGCGGTCAGTCTCTGTGGGAGTGCCCTCCAGCTCTGGAAAGCTGGTTACCCATGAAGAACTGGAGTGTACTCGCCAGTGTTAAAGGGCATCATGCCTTTAAGTTTGTGACCTGTCCAGTCTCCAGCTGTGTCATCTGTGAACACTGAATTCACCAGGAAGGGACGTGGAAACTCAAAGGAGAACCACCAGTGTAAATACAGGTTTACCCCCCTTCCCATGATGGTGGTGGGTTGCCCCTGGAGACAATCTACCTATAGATCCCCCTCCCCTGGTTAAATTTCTGTGAAGGGGCAGAAACACAATCACAGCGGGCGCCTGGAAAGAGCGTCCACGCCTGGTGGCTCCCTCCCCTCCCCGGGCTGTATGAAATCCTACAACCACACCACACTAATTAGCCCGAGAATGGCAGGGGTTGTCATGGCAACCGAGCACTTTTTAAAGCACAGGAATGGTGTTCATTATTGTTCAGTGTCTTTAGCTGTGGCGAAAAGGTCAGTGTGGCAGTTGTTTTCCATATGAATTCTGGCCCCAGAGCCAAACTGAAAGTGGATGTTGCTCTCGGAGAGGCTGGAAGATGGTAAGTGCACCTGAACTTTTGGGAGGGGGCAACGCTTGAGTGATATATTTGAGCATGTTTTAATAACCAGTGCCAAGCTGAGGGATTGTACGGACTTTGTTCAACAGACATTGTAAGAAAAGGAAGGAAAAGCAGAATGGTGAAAGCTTGAAAGGTTTTTTGTTTAAAAAGTTTTGAGATCATTGAATGATTCCCTGTTGAATTAGGAGATTTTCTGATTATGAATTTAACAAAGTTGACTCAGTCTGCTGCCTTATTCAGAGTTTGTTTCATGTTAGCTCTATGCTGGTCTTCGCTGCTGGTCGGGTTAGAGTCCCAAGGAAATATAACAAGCATTTTAACCAAATGCCCTCAGAACAGTTACCTCTCTCCATTTGTTAATCCAAATATCAAGGTAGAACAGGGCAATTTTGTTTGCATATTTTTATGTTTTTTCTCCTTTTCTAAGGCTCTTTGAAATAATCAAGACTAATAACCCATGAGCCACAACCCTTGGCTTGTTCGCCCTAATTTGTTGGCTAGCCTCCTGTAGAATACTGCTGAGTAAAGACAATTTGACGAGTGTTTGTAAAAAATTAAATATAAGTCAGCCTGCTGGAGATGACAGCAGCTAGTCCGTGAAAAGCTGTAAGGGAAATTTGCAAAGCAGTCTTTAAGTTTGTTTTTTGTGAATTTGGAAAGCGTACAGAGGAACGTGGCTTTCAGCCTAATTTTGTGTTAATGACTGACTGTGTTTTTATGGCTTGCAAATTTGAGCCACTTACCCTATTTTGCACTTTTTAACAATGCACTTATAGCTGATGGCACTACTTTTCAGCCTTTTTATACACCGTTGTGTAGGATAACACAATCCAAATTAATTAAAGGGAATGGGTGTTTGAATTAAAAAACAGATCAATGCCCACAAAAAAGTGAATGGGAAGTGGCCTATTTTTGGGCTTTGCTCTAAAAGACTTATTGTCCTGTGAGCAATGCCAGTTTGTTTGGCAGCCAAGTGGATAAGAGAATACATTTCAGAATGTTAAATCTTGGTTTGGTTTCCTCTGCCTTTGATTTGCATGTTCTGGGATTAATTTATTTAGCGATCATGGTATGGAGCTCTCCATAAATGGGGTATTTGACTAGAAATTGAGAAAGTTAAAATTCTTTATTTTTGTTTCTATTTTCCATTTACCGTCCTCTACCCTGGTCCTCACTGGGTCACTGTATTCTTTAATTGATGTTTAAAAAGGAAATAAAGTGATATTTGTATGGCACTTCAGATTCTTTGGAAAACACCGTATTAAATATGATGATACATTTATGATATTTGTAGAACAATCAGAATTGAAACATGGCTATTAATATCAAAGAATTATTGGTATATTTTTAAGATTTGATAATGGTGTTGTGGTTCTATTTAAAACTGACATATTTACAAATGAGGTGGTATGTTATCTGGGATTTGATTTTTTAAAAACCCAAAAGCAGAAAGTAAGTGGACTCCCAAATGGGGCAAGATTGACAGGGTGATGGTTGCTGAAGGTCGGTGATGGGTACCTGGAGCCGGGACTCATTTCCTGAGGTTTTTTTTGTGTGTGTAAGTTCATTGTGTGTGTACAACAGTGGTGGGTGGCCTTGTTAACCTTATCTTCCCACCTTCCGCATGTTTTAGATGCCAGACCAGTTTGACCAGGCGGTTGTGCTAAACCAGCTGCGGTACTCTGGGATGCTGGAGACCGTGAGGATCCGCAAAGCCGGGTATGCTGTCCGAAGACCCTTTCAGGATTTTTACCAAAGGCAAGACAGAATTGAACAAATCCTCTTCTATTTCAAAGGGATTGGCAAAAGAGGGAATGCCAGCAAAAGGTGACACTGGGCCCTTTGCATTGCAGGTATAAAGTTCTGGTGAGGAATGTGGCTGTGCCCGAGGATGTTCGGGGGAGGTGCATGGCCTTGCTGCAGCTCTATGACTCCTCCCACAGCGAGTGGCAGCTGGGGAAGACAAAGGTAAAGTGCCAGAAAAAGAACAGCCTGCCGGGCCCCTAAGAGATAGAAGTTAGAGGGGTACCACAGGCTTCCGTGTTCTGCTGACCACTTGTTTTTTAAACGTTGGAAAGATACTCTTGCGGTCCTGCCCAACATTTTTTGTTTGCCAAACAGTATTTTATTGAAAGTCCCTCACTTTGTAGGGACTCTGTTTTCGTTGGGGAACACATTGAAACATCAGATCCTAAGTGTTTCTGTCTGTGTGTTCACTCAGGCAGCCAACAAACTTTCGCTGATGAGAAACTTAAGTGCCAGGCAGCCTCCAGAGTCCAAGAAGCTGTTTCCTTGCTTTTTATATTTGCGTATGGTGGTGGGCAGAGAGTGAGCTCTGGTCTCTTCCTTTTCTTACGAAGGCACTAATCCCGTCCTGGGGCCCCACCCTCCTGACCTCATCTCTGTTTAATTACTTTTAAAAGGTCCTGCCTCCAGATATATCATCACTTTGAGGCTTAGGACTTCAGCCTAAAACTTTGGTGGGGACACAAACATTCAGGCCATAACATTGACCAATGTGAGATCAATAACAAGTATTTCGGCATCATCTCAGGGCCAGTCAGCTAGGGAAAGTATGTAATGGACATTCTCTTCTGCTCCTGAGTTACTTTATCTGGCCAGGGGTTTAAGGTACAAACATCTAACGGTAGAGAAGGCATGCAGATTATCCGTTATCTATTGCTGAGTAACAAACTACCACACACTTAGTGGCTTTAACAATGCATGTTGTTCATCTCACCGTATCTACAGGTCAGGGATCCAGGCGTGGCTTACTGGATGCTCTCCTTTCGTCCAGGGCTGCCTTTCCTTCTGGAGCACATGTCCTCTTCCAAGCTCATTTGGTGCTAGAATCCAGTTCTTGGCAGTTGTAGGACTGAGGTTCCTATTTGCTTACTGGCTGCAACCGGGAGTACTCTTTGCTTCTGTTCATTCCCCACCCCCCCAGTTCTTTACCATGTGACACCTTCCGTAACCCTCCCACAACATAGCAGCTCACTTCCTCAAGGCCAGTGGGAGAATATCTTGCTCCAGTCCCCTGAGATAGTTTTATATACTATAACATAACATATTCACAAATGGATCATCCCATCACCTTTGCTATATTCTGTGGGCTACAAGGAATCACAGGTCCTACCCACACTGGTCAGAGTAAACCGGGGCAGACTCATTGAGGGTCACCTTGCAGTGTTCCCTCACAGGATTATGGGTGTCTCTACCTGGAATTCTGCTGCTCCCTCCTTACTCAGCCAACTCATCCTTCAGGTATCGACCTACATGTAGACTTCGATAAGAATCTATTTGACATTCTTCAGTACATCCCATCCCAAAAGCTCACCCCAATACTGGGTTAAGCCCTCCTCTGTCATCTTACATCACCCAACTTTTGGCCCTGTTGTAACATGGTTCATGCTGTCATGCTATCTTGTCATTGTCTATTGACTTCTCTACAGTCCCCCAATGGAGAATGGAGAATTATTTGTTCTACACATTGCACACAGTAGGAGTTGAATCAGTGGCACACAGTGTCATATGTGCAATCACTCAGAGAAGCTCTTGGCAGTACAATGTAGTTTGCTTTGATTTTTTTTTTCCAGAAAGATAATTTATTCTTTATAAATTGATATTCTCCTCCTGTCTCACTGCTTTATATAGCAGAGTAACATCAAAGATCATTATGCCTTAGCCAGCCAGTAATTGTCTCTTCTGTGCTCTGAGGATTCAGTCCAACTTCACTTACAACTTTCATTATGAAAACCATGCCGAAGCAAGGCTTGGGACCAGGTGTAGCACAGAGGATACAGGGATATAAAGACATGGACATTGTCCTCAGTTTACTATGTTGCTGGATGATAAGATATCCACATCCAACTGGAAGCTCCTATGTTATCATCTCTTTTAAAGAATATGAACATAGTTTCTCCAGGGGAAAGCTCATTACAGATTGAAATGGTCAGGGAAGTAGTCAGAAAAAGGAAATCTTTAAAGAAGACTTAAATTGTAATTGGTAAAAAGTTGGAAGAAGAAGTAGGAAGGAAACTTTATCAATTCACAGAAACATCAGGAAGTAAATGTAAATAGGGGATTTGGATTGTGTACACTAAATAGCTTTGACCTTAACTGAACAATGTTTGACTTATACACTATTGTGTGTTTTTGGTCAGTATTGCTTCTAGAAGGTCTTTGCATTTAAAGCCTTGGATCTCTGATGAGCATCTGGATTTTCTGGTAAAGAAATTATCATCTTACTTAACCTGACAGAGGGAAATATGGTCAGCGTTGTCAGCTCATTAAACATGGCACCAGATCTGAATTAGCCAGCTTATAAAACCTATTTAGGCAAGAATTCCTACCTGCTTGGGAAACACTTCTCAGGAAGGAAGGAGGCCTGTCCAAACCTCCGTGGAACAGCCGTGGGGGGGATTCTGATACATTTTCCCACTGAGAGTTGAGTTGCAGGTGACTGAGGTGAGCTGCTCCCCTCTGTGTTCCTGGTTTTGATTTTTTCTTCTACCTCGTGACTCTGGCACTTTACATTTTTCTGATCACCTAGATCAGGGGTCCCAGCCCCTGGGCCATGTACCAGTACCGCGAGGAAGCAAGTGAGTAAAGCTTCACTGGCATTACCACCTGAGCTCTGCTTCCTGTCTCCCTCCCCACCCCCTGGTCCATGGAAAAGTTGTCTTAAATGAAACCAGTCTTTGGGGCCAAAAAGGTTAGGGACCACTGATCTAGACACATTGCCAGACCTTTTCGCTCTGTTTTGTGGAAATGAAGCCTACAACTGGTATTTTTATAAAGACATCTTATTAGAATAAGCCATAGGCTCTTGAGCTATCTGAGCTGAGGATGGAAAAGCGCCTTCAATTAAAAGAAGGGCATTCATCAATTATGAAATTGTTCATATTGGATATTGAGTCACATTTAGCAGAGCAGCCGCTGGAGCGTGTGCCCCTTTCTGTGGTGCCTGCTGAGGACAGCGCCTGTGCTCGCCGCAGGTGGGTCACGCTGACTTGATCTTGGCCACATTCCGGGAACATGGGGGTGTGACGATGACTCACCACTGGACCGGGAGCACTGGCCTCACTTTCTGTGTGCTGTTGACTAAATTTAGAGTGATGTTCTTAATGAAGCAGAGTCCAGTCTGTAAAAGCATTTTGTTCCATTTGTTTGCCTTTCGGGTTAGTGGAGGAGAATGTGAATAATTATGCGGAAGTACAGTATTCCCTCACTCATCGCGGGTATTGTGTTCCAGACGCCCCGGCGAAGTAGTAAGAGGTGTGAGATGCTATTGCTTCATAAAGCTTTCTCTTTGTTCATCTAATCAGTGTGTTGGTGGTTAAAATCAGCACTTTTGTTTCATAATGTCACCACTAGGCTTCCCAGGATTTAACTTTGTTGCTTTTTCTTTATTTTTTTCCCATTTTTTTGTTGTGGTTCCCCAGTTGCTCTCTACTTCGTTACTTTTTCTTTTAAACACCCACCAGAACAAAAGCATTAGTGTTAAGATCCTTAATACCAAAAAAATAATCTCAAAGAGAAGTCTGAATAGTTCTTTAAAGTCCAGTGTTGATGAAAACCGCTTCTGATCCATGGTTTTGAAAAGCAGATTCAGATTTCTGCAAACTTTTCATTATCAAACAAGGCTTTACACTTAGAGCTTCTGTCCTTTATTTTCCTTTCGTGTGTGTGTGCGCTAAAGATACAGTGTCTTCATGCATCAACAACATGTTCATTGCAATTACAGGAAGACGATTGTACGAAAAATTATTTTAGGAGAATTATTTGTGGAAGTTTTACACGTGCTTGGAAATCCAGAGCAAGAGTAGGTAAAGCTGTGAAACCCACGTTGTAGGATTCTTTATTCCCTTTATTTGCCTGAATGTCTTAGAGGAGGCAGAGCGGAGAGTGTGGGAAAATGCCATCAGGAGAACAGAAGCATCCATTATAGACCAGAATGATTCACAGGAGCGTAACTAAAAATCATGAGTGATAGAAGGTGTCATTCCACTCTCTCCCCCAACCAAAATGCCCTCATGCTGACCGTTAATAGAAAAGCATACAACTCTTTGATACTAGTTTATTTAGGGAATAATTCAGAACTTCTTGTCCATGGGTTAAATCTGGAATTGCATCATTAAAAGCTGCTTTGATCGAGGGAGGGTCAAAATTATTTTTTCAAAAGTATTTTTTCATCCCTGACTGGTGTGGCTTTATTCATTTGGGAGTCATCCCACAAAGCGAAAAGTCGCCAGTTCGATTCCTGGTCAGGGCACAATCCTGGTCAGGGTGGGTATGAGAAACAACTGATCTATGTTTCTCTCTCACGTCAATGCTTCTCTCCCTCTCTTTCTCCTTCCATTCCCCTCTCTCTAAAAATAAATAAATAAATCTTTAAAAATTATTTTTTCAAAAATTTGGAATTCTGGTAAAAGTGCCAGTTACCAGACGCTTATTTCATAAGTATAAGATTAAGAAGCTCATTCCCTGAAACAAGCCCCCAACACATGGCTGTAATCTATTTAGTCCCAATTCTGGTGTTCTTGTATTGGTTGAACTGATATGTAGCTTACATGGGTCAGTTCTAATTTCAAGCTCAGTGTTCAGAACTACATTCTTAATGTTAATTTTTTATGTGCATTGAAGTTTTTGAAGCTAGGATGCTCTGATTGTCATCACTTTATGGACATGAAGACGGGGTTTTCATGTGATAAAGAACATTTTGTAAATTTCTTAGATTTCTTTCCCTTCCTTCCTCCCTCCCTCCATCTCTTCCTTCCCCTCTTCCTTTCTTTCTTCCGCTCTCTTTTTTTCTTTCTGTCTTCCTTTCTTTTTCTTTCTATGTAGGGAGTATCTTTGTGTCTCATTATTATTTTATTTTAGGACTGCTGCTAGTCCATAAACTATTTGTCCTGGCCCGTGCTAAGATAAGTGTTCACAAGCTTTGATAACAATGTCACAGTCCTTTTACGCCTGTTGAATTTAATAATAACAAACATAAAATAAGACTTTGTTTTTTTCTTTCTAATAATATTTTTTACTATATTTTACAAATATCTTAGTCTGTGACAGATGGAAAGTTATTTTTTTTTAATGGTAGACAACAAAGGCAAATTAAGCAAATAGAATTACATCAAACTAAAAAGCTGCATAGCAAAGGAAACCATTAAAATGAAAAGAAAACCTACTGAATAGGAGAAAATATGATAAGAGGTTAATTTCTAAAATTAACCTAAAGAATTCATACGCCTCAGCAAAAATAAAACCAAACAATCCAATTAAAAAATGGACAGAAGATCTGAATAGACTTTTTTTTTTTTAAGAAGACATATAGATGCCAACAGGTATATGAAAACAGATACTCAATATCACTAATTATCAGAGAAATGCAAAAGCACACACATGCACACAAACACCCCGCAGTGAGATACCACCTTACACCAGTCAGAATGGCTGTTATCAGAAAGATAAGAAATAATAAATATTGGCGAGGATGTGGAGAAAAGGGAACCTTGTGCACTGTTGGTGAAAATGTAAATTGGTGTAGCTACTATGGAAATCAGTATGGAGGTTTCTCTAAAAATAAAAATAGAAATAGAACTACCATACAATCCTGCAATTCTACCTCTGGGTATTTATCTAAAGAAAACAAAAGCACTAACTAAGAGAGATACCTACACCTTCAGGTTCATTGCAGCATTATTTACAATAACCAAGGTAGGGAAACAACCTAAGTGTTCATCATTGGATGAATGGATTAAGAAATTGTGACACAATCAGATATTATCCATCCATAAGAAAGAATAAAGTCTTGCCGCTTACAACAACATGAATGAAACTTGAGGACATTATGCTAAGTGAAATAAGTCACATACAGGGAGACAAATACTATATATGTGAATCTAAATCAAAGGGGATTTAAATAAAAACAAGCTCGTAGAGATACAGAGAACGCATTGGTGGCTGGCCGAGGTGGGGGTGGACAAAATGGGTGAGGGGGTCAAAAGGTGCAAACTTCAGTTGTAAGTCATGGGGCTGTGACATACAGCATGGTGACTGTGGTTAATAATACTGTTTTGCATACAGTTCTCATCACAACAGAAGAACATTTGTACCCATGTGTGGTGACAGATGTTATCTAGACTTGTGGCGATCATTTTGTAACACATACTATTGTGGCTCAGGACAGGCCACCCCGAAGTATACCATAGGGACATACTGATTATTTTAAATTCAAGATACTTGAGAAACAGCCATGCAAAGAAGAGATACTCTCATTCCTCCCCCGCTTCTCCCCTAAAAGCAGCAGGTGAATCTCTTGTGTGAAAGTGTCCTGCCTGTACTAGGAACACCCCAGGCATCCTTATCACTGAGAACAGGGATCAAGGCTGAGAAAGGGACATCAAGAAACTTTATTGTGTGCTTTATTCCTTTGCTGCCCCAAACACAATCCCCTTTGTTTTGTCTCATCTTCATGAGAAATTGTTTCTGTGTCTAAAAATGGCATATAAGCAACCTGCTTTGGTCACTTAGGAGGCCCATTTCTGAGGCCTCCGTATGTACGTAATTATAGTTGTTTTTTCTTCCCGTTAATCTGTCTTGCGTCAATGTAATTGTTAGACCAGCCAAAAGAACGGAGAAGGATAGGGAGGAAACTTTTCCCTCCTTGACAATACAAATGTCAAATCCTGATCATGTATACCTGAAGCTAATACAATATCATGTATTCAATTATTCCTCTTTAAAAAATATAATAACAATGGCTCTTTCCCACAGAAGCTCTGTGCTTGAAAGCATGGCTGTGTGTGTTTAGAGCAAACTTAAGGAGGAGGGGGAAAGCTAACCCCCTACCCCTACCCTCCCAAATATCTCGAGTCTGAGCTGCCTTCCTTCTCCAGCTATATTCTTCAGTTCTGACATGTTACTCCCTCCTGGGCAGGTCTTCCTCCGAGAATCCTTGGAGCAGACACTGGAGAAGCGGCGAGAGGAGGAGGTTACCCGGGCGGCCATGGTGATCCGGGCCCACATCTTGGGCTACTTGGCACGGTAAGAAGCATTGAGGGGAGAAGGCTTTAAGCTTCACGAGTCCTTATCCAATATAACCAATCAGGTGGGGTAGCCTGGTCCATTGCATTTCCTTAAAATAGAATGGATGGAGGGTTAGTTAGGACCAGGCTAAGGTGAGTCCCAGGTCATTGCCCCTAACTAGTGAAGTCAGGTACCTAGTTAGCTCGACCTTGGCAGAAAGTAGGAAAGGGGGCTCCTAATGTCTCATTTAGAATGATAGTGTGAGGGGACTGTGCTGAGATATTTAAATTGCTTCCCAGGTTCATCTTCCTTGCACACTGAAGACAGAGGCAGCCTGGATGTTGACTTCGGTATTTTGGCTGTTGACAGGGGTCTCATTGGGTCCAGAATGGCCCACTCTCCAGTGTTGACCATATAAGGCAGCTTTGTTTCATGGGTATCTGAGTTCTGGCCACCTCTGCAGACCAGCATGCCACATGCTGCCCCACACTGTTAAATTTCTTGTAGTCCAAAGTTGTCCTGCTGTGTTGAGTATTCCCCCACCCCTTGTAAGAACAGGAGAATTTATAAAACCTCTTTGGGGCCTGTTTACAGCCCGGCTTCCTGCCAAAACTTTTCAAAGCCAGCTTCAGGGATTATGTGTTTATGTTTTTAGCCAAGTTTATGATAAGGCTCTTGCTTTATTTTTTATTGTGATTATTATTGTTTTTTTTTTCTTTTGTTTTGCCCAAAGGGACCTCCTATTCACTCCAGACTCTATAACGAGAGTATCTTACCAAACGAGGTCCATTCTGTTGTCTTATGGCTTTAATGGAAACTCATTTGAGGAGCTCGAAGACTCAATACCTCGACAGTTATTCTGTTGTGCTGTGTCTTTGTTTTCATTTTCAGAAAGCAGTACAGGAAAGTCCTTTATTGTGTGGTGGTGATACAGAAAAATTATAGAGCGTTCCTTCTGAGAAGGAGATTTCTGCATCTGAAAAAAGCAGCCATGGTTTTCCAGAAGCAACTCAGAGGGCAGAGGGCTCGGAGAGTTTACCAACAGCTGCTGCTGGAGAAACGGGAGGAGGAAGAAAAGAGACGACAGGAGGAAGAGGAGAGGAGGAGACGGGAGGAAGAGGAGAGGTATGGCACCTTTCCTGCGTGGATGAAGCGGAAGGACACCTTTCGAGTTTTAGACTCAGTGTCCACCCTTGCCGCAAGAACTCCCAAGCGGTGCTGCCGAGCCTCCTGTTGGAAACTGTAGTTTCTGCTGGCTCAAATGTGAAATTCCTTGGCTGCATTGAAGAGCCTGTTCTGTCTGTATTTTTATCTTATGCACAGAATAAGTATATTGCCAAAGGAAGAAGCCCATCCTTTGTGCTTTTTAGGTTGACCTTAGCAAAGCTTTTTTAATATAATTATCTCTCTCTAACAAGTGGTTCTGAGATTTTTTTTTCCATTGTGTGTGCTTGTTTTCATTGTCTTTTTTTTTTCTTTTTTTTTCTTTACTGTTTTTAGAGAAAGAGAGAAGAGGCAAAGAGAAGCTGAGCTTCGTGCCCAACAGGTAACAGACGGGGTGATAATGTAGCATCTCATTTGTCTGTTTCCTTCCCACTTCAAAGCACTTTGACTCAGGATTTAAAGCTCAAATAAAATGTAAAGGTGTAGGAAGAACGTTAGAGGAGATGTTTACGGTGCAATTTCTAACCCATTACAATTGGGCGAAAATTAGTGAATCACGACAGCATAATTTCTGTAAATCAACATAGCAACTGCATTAGCTTGCTCAGGCTGCCATAACCAACTACCACAGCCCGAGGGGATTAAACAACAGAAGTTGATTTTTCTCACCACTCGAGGGTCTAGAAGTGTCAGATCAAGATGTCAGGAGGTTTGATTTCTTCTGGGGCCTCTCTCCTTAGCTTGCGGGTGGCTACCTTCTTGCTGTGTTATCATGGAGTCTTGCATCTGTGCCTGTGTCCCTGGTGTCCCTCAGTGTGTCCAGTCTTCTCTTACAAGGACACCGGTCAGATTGAATTAGGGCCCCACCTCACGACCTCATTCTAACTTAGTCATCTCTTTAAAGGCTCTATCTCTAAAAACAGACACATCCTGAGCTACTGAGGGTTAAGGCTTTAACATATCTATTGGAGAGGGTTACACTTTAGCCCAAAACGAGATCTCATGCTTCCTTACTGCAAAGGAGTAGCGGTGCTTGTCCTCTGTCACTGACCTCTAACCCTGCCCTCCTCTCCTGTCCAGGAGGAGGCAGAGCGGAAGCGGCAGGAGCTGGAAGCCTTGCAGAGGGGTCAGAGGGAAGCCGACCTCACCCGGGAACTGGAGAAGCAGAAGGAAAACAAACAGGTGGAAGAGATCCTGCGCCTGGAAAAAGAAATCGAGGACCTGCAGCGCATGAAGGAGCGGCAGGAGCTCTCCTTGACCGAGGCCTCCCTGCAGAAGCTGCAGCAACTGCGGGATGAGGAGCTCAAGAGGCTGGAGGACGAAGCGTGCCGAGCCGCCCAGGAGTTCCTGGAGTCGCTCAACTTCGACGAGATCGACGAGTGCGTTCGCAACATCGAGCGCTCGCTGTCGGTGGGGAGCGAGTTTTCGGGCGCGCCGGGTGACCCCGCCGAGAGTGCGAGTGGGGAGAAGCCCACCTTCAACTTCAGCCAGCCCTACCCGGAGGAGGAGGTGGACGAGGGCTTTGAGGCGGATGATGACGCCTTCAAGGATTCACCCAACCCCAGCGAGCACGGCCACTCGGACCAGCGAACAAGTGGCATCCGGACCAGCGACGAGTCCTCGGAGGAGGACCCCTACATGAATGACACGGTGGTGCCCACCAGCCCCAGTGCCGACAGCACCGTCCTGCTGGCCCCCTCGGAGCAGGGCTCCTCCAGCGGGGAGCCCACCTACTGCATGCCCCAGAACAACGGGGGCCTCCCCTCCCCGGAGGGCGACTATGACTATGACCAGGACGACTATGAGGACGGCGCCATCACCTCTGGCAGCAGCGTCACCTTCTCCAACTCCTGTAGTAGCCAGTGGTCCCCAGACTACCGCTGCTCCGTGGGGACCTACAACAGCTCCGGGGCCTACCGCTTTAGTTCTGAAGGGGCGCAGTCCTCGGTGAGTCCCCTCTACCCTGGGGGCCCAGGCTCCCCGACACTGAGGTGGGAGTTGTCCTGAGCCACCCCTCTGTGGCACCACTAATTGGAGGAAGACCCCTGTAAACCATGCAGGGATTTCGAAGTCAGGCTCTTCAAGTTGATCTCAAACCCCTTTCTTTCTCTTCCCAAAAGCAATTGGATTAGTAAATGGCACTTGGATGTGTCTGTGGTCTGCCCAAAGCCTAAGGAAACTGGAGTATTCAGTGGAGCCTGTGGCTCTGTCTGTCACTGCTTTGCAGCCACTGGGGAAATGAGACCTGCCCTGAGTCTGGAGAACTTAGTACAATAGCTTCAGTCCTCACCCAGGGTGTTCTACCTTGTTCTGGTTCTAAGGGAGGAATCATTAAGGGCTTAAACATTCCCTTTCCAGCTTCTTCATTTATTTATCATTTACTTTTATTTTTTTCCCCATTGGCCATGCCTTGACTTTCTAAGACTTAAAGATATTCTTAGCTTGGTAATTGAAAGGGAATTAACTCTTGCATGGTTTGATGGAAACTGCACCTTTAAACAGAGTGCTATTTTTAGAATAGGTCACCTTTGGTTTAAATTGTGTCTGGCATTTTCTGTATCCATGCCAGGGACCATTTGACCTTAAAAGGCAGTGTTTTGTAATCCCTAGTTTTTTGATGAGCCCCCCGCTGTAATGTTTTGAACCGGCATGTTGCTTTTATTTATTTTTCGATGTTGATAGATGCTGGCCATGTTTGTTGCTTGTTCCCTGGTGGTTTTGCTCACCATTGGCTCTCCTCTTGTTGTCCAGTTTGAAGACAGTGAAGAGGATTTTGACTCGAGGTTCGATACAGACGACGAACTTTCTTACCGGCGGGACTCCGTGTACAGCTGTGTCACACTGCCTTACTTCCACAGTTTTCTGTACATGAAAGGTATGACCTGCGTCCCCTGTGGCGCATGGGTTTGGGGTAGAACAATGGAATGCTGGAATTTTGTTTTCACTGAGACTGGCGGAAGGGGTCTGGAATATCCCCCTCCCCGCCCCTTACCTTGTGTTAGGTTCTCCAGGTAGGTACATGGAGGATGCTGTGGTGGTAGGACGCGGGTGACACGGTGACAGCAGGAAGAATGTTGCCTTGATTATCCTCATTTGGTGCAGGGTTAGGACAAAGAACGCAACCACTGTCACCAGTGATGAGAATCACAGTTATACGTTTTGATTGCTATTAAACTTAGAATGTACTGTGTTGGACCTTAATCCTTGAGGACATTGGAGTATATTCATTTCAGAAAGTACGTACGTTTTTAGAAAGGACCCTGTACTCCTACCTCCTTCGTGTTCTTGACCCTGACTTCTGAATCAGTGACAAGAGATCACGAGAAACCCTAATCCTCACCAAGTTCTGGTAGGAGTTTTACATGGTTCAGCAAAGGGGATGGTCGTGTCTCTCGTGTGGCCCTAGATTAGATGAGAAGAGAGTCCAAATCTTGGGGACGGGGCAGGGATAACAGGAACCATTGTCCCCAGATTATTTTCTTCACACTGCAGCCCTTTCTTTTCTCTCCTTTTCCTCTTTTCCCAGAATCAAGTTTGTGTTCTCTGCCCCTTTTCTTCACTTTCTTTCTGTGACTGTCTTTAATTATCTGCTTTTCCTTTTCTTCTTTCCCCATGAAATACTTTTAATTTCTTGTGTTTTCTTTCTCTTTTTCTTCTATACTTGGCCTCTGCTTCTCTCTTTTATCAGCATGTTTTTTTCATGTCTCTTTTGTCCTCAATATTTTTCTGTTATGTTTTTATTACTTTTGTTTGTTTTGTTTTTTACTACTTCTGCTCCCCTTCCTTAATGGTGGCCTAGCTACTAACATCAGTCACTCGCTTTTCAAAGTCCTGCCATTCTCAGCCTGTGATCCCCAAGGTGCTCACGGAAACCACACCAAGTTTTTTTTAGCAGAGATCTGTCTATTGCCTGAAGTCACTGGTTGGTGGAAGTTTTTATAGGGGCCTTATAAGATCAAGGACCAACTGACCTAGCTAGCATTGGATCACTTGACAAAGGGAAACATGTCATCACAAATCAGTACCTAATGATACAATAAGTATCAAGTCATAGCTTTTAAGATTTTCCCATGCATTTCTCAGAATGAATATAAGCTTTCTTTTTTTAATTAATTAATTTGTTTATTTATTTATTTAGTTTTAGCGAGGGGGAAAGGAGAAAGAGAGGAAGAGAAACATCACTGTGTGGTTGCCTCTCACTCAGTCCCCCAACCGGGGACCTGACATGCAACTTAGTCTTGTGCCCTGACTGGGAATCGAACCAGCGACACTTGGCTCGCAGGTTGACGCTCAATCCACCGAGCCACAGCAGCCAGGGCTAATACAAGCTTTTTATTATTAATGTATTTCTCTCCCCCTAATTAATTTTAGTCTCTAAGTTAGCTTTAAATTTTCCTATATCAGTATACTACTTTTATTTATAAAATATGGCATTGATTTCTTCCATAGTTTTCTGATTAAGACAATAAGATTAGAAAAAAGTAAACATACACTCAAAGCATTAAATTTCAACATTCAGGCATTAAAAGCTCAAGAAGGTAAGCAAGTGAATTTTTGGCAAACTCACCTCTTAAAAAATGTTATAGTGTAAATGCATTATTTATCTTTAATAAAGTCCTAAATAAAGAGAAACAATGATACAGAAAATTCAACCACCAGATTATGCTTTATAAGCGTAAATGAGTTTTCGCCAGCCTAATAGCCTAGTCACGGTGCTTGCAGTTGGAAATAACAATGACCAAATTCTCTATACGATGAACTATTGAGAAAGCATCTGGAACTGGAGAGAAGGGGCTCAGAACAATTCCTACTAACAATGTAAGAGCAACAGAATGAATAAACAGGCAGAGGGAGCTCTGGTGATGACTGCTGTCATCAATCCTTGAAACACCTATGAATAACCTCTGTCATTTGAAGACCATAAGATAATAATAGAATAACTTTGTAATACAGTTTTTTCTGGGCCTGTTGGAGAAACCCAGATTAAAGTCACAAATCAAAAAAAAAGTTTCTGATAGTCCTGGGCAGGTTTGCTGTTTGTTAGGAAACAGCTCTGGAGCTTGGCGTGATCACAAAGATTCAACTCGGTGAACAAGCAATGCTTTAGATACAAGAAAAGTATTTTCTTTATACTTACTTTCAATATCCATGTTTAAATGTCCCTTATTACTGGCTGGCAGAAAAAAAGTTACTTGCGGACATTTTATAATAAATTATTGAAGTAGATTATGTTCTTCAGTGGATATATTAAAACATTTTTGAATGATGAGGGTAAAATTTTGCTCTTGAGTGTTCTTGAAAAATCTAGAATACTGAAATAAATTATCCTGCTAGAAAAATATTAGAAACATTTTCTATCTTGTAAAAGATGACATCTTTATATCATTGTTTCCCTGTCTAATTTCACTTAACCAAATAAAAAAGTTGCCCGCTAAATAAATTAGGCTAACTTCTCATTTTTTTTTCAGGTAATTACAATTCGGTTTGGAGTCTTCCTTTGTTTCATATTCTAAGTCATGTACCTCATACATATGAACCATTTTCAGATGATAATTTTTTTGGGGGTGGGTGGGATGTATTTATCCAAAAAAAAGTCTATTTTGTTTTCCTATGTAAGTTAGAGTTTATTGCTAAACTACAGAATCACTGATAGGTCTTGTCTGGTTGACCATATAAGGAAAGAATGTGTAAATTTGACACCATTTTAAACTAATTTCCCTTCTGAGGCATTTGAAAATAAACACACAGAAATGGTTCTCACCCCATGGCCCTTGACTCAGTGCAGGGGTAGAGTGTCAGTTTGATAGAAGGAAGGGACAGCGTTCTTGTATCATCCAACCAAGCCAGTGTGATATCTGTCCAGTGCCTCCTGAGCGCAGGCCAGCAGTGCAATCCTCCTTTACTGAGGAGTGTCTGAGGGCAGTCACCTGAGGCGAAGTTAAGGACGGGCTTAAGACCTCCCACTGATCTTGTCAGCCGATTCGACTGGTTTTTCTTAAACCCTTCCCTGTCTAATCTTGGGGAGAACAGGTGGCTTAATGAACTCCTGGAAGCGCCGTTGGTGTGTCCTCAAGGACGAGACCTTCCTGTGGTTCCGCTCCAAGCAGGAGGCCCTCAAGCAAGGCTGGCTCCACAAAAAAGGCGGGGGCTCCTCCACGCTGTCCAGGAGAAACTGGAAGAAGCGCTGGTTCGTCCTCCGCCAGTCCAAGCTGATGTACTTTGAAAACGACAGTGAAGAGAAGCTCAAGGGCACCGTGGAGGTCCGGACAGCAAAGTAGGTTGATGAACCTTGGATGTGGCCCACGGGGTGGTGCTCTGCGGCGGCTTGGTCGTCTGTCTTGATACCTACAGAGCTATAGCTGGTGCAACTTATCTGAAGCAGTAGACGGCAGCAGGTGTTGAATGAGTGCCAGTCATTCACTTCAGTGGAATGGAGGATTAGGAAGCTGGGGAAGCGACTTCATCTGTGAACCGTTCTCATTCGGTGGTTGCGTTTGGCTCTCGTTCGTAAGATGCAGCTTGGACATGTGACTAGCCCACTGGAGATGGGATTGGTTGTTTACAGGAATCATGGTGTGAATGTTGAACGATTAGTTGAATTTTTTTATCATCCATTTATTGGTCAACATATCACTTTAATTCTTGTACACCCCCAGCTTTGCCAGCAGATTACTAAATTGGGAGCCAGCTGCCAATTTGGAGGTGTTTGGTTTTTTTTTTTTGTTGTTGTTCTGTTTTGTTTTTAGAGATATAATTGACATGTAACATTATATCAGTTTTAGGTGTACAACATAGAAATTTGGTATTTGTATACATTGCAAAATGGTCATCAGCACACAGTTGTACATTTCTTAGGATGAAAACTTTTAAGATTACTTTCTTGGCAGATTTTAAGTATGCAATACAGTATTATTGACTGTGGTCCCCGTGCTGTACGTGGCATCCCTGTGGCTTATTTTATAATGCAGAGTTTGCGCCTTAGACCACTTTCCCCCATTTTTGGTACTTTTTGATCATCCTCCACCTGTGAGATGTTTCTTGAAATGAATCATTTGTCTTCCACCTACGCTGGACGTACAGCCGTCTTCATTCCCAGCAATGAGGGAAACAGAACTGGTCCTGTTCTGTCACCCTCTTGGAGAACCAGAGTTTTTGAGGGCCGACTACTTTCATTGAAAATTAAGGTTTTCAAAAAATTGTTGGAGTTAGGGGCAGCTGGATAACTAGGTAACAAAGCATGAAACTTGTTTGGACATAACCTGTCGCCATACTCCACTCAATTTGAGCAACCACACGTATTCAGAAAACTGGTATAATAAGCTTTGAGAGATGACATTAACTCCTGAAGTCAGGAGACCTGAAAGTGACATGATTCTAATCAGCCAGTATCATCAACTTTAGAAAATTATTTATTAAAAAGTGGAACTTTAAACAAGGAGAGGAAGGTGTTTTGTGTTTTTGCAGGCATTTAGTGCAGTGCAGACAGCAGAGCATTGGACTTTTCCGGGCTGCCTTTGCGGCTGGTTCATTTTAGGAGCCCGTGTTCCACAAGAGTGAGTTTGTGTGGGGGTTGAATCTGAATCCATCAAAAAGTTTTCACAGATGGTAAAGCTCTTCGCCTCACTCAGTCCTCCCTCAGCCCTGTAGACCATGGTGTTCCTCTTTATTCACGCCACGAGAGGGTGGGGCACAAATGCCAGGAGGCTGGAGGGAAGGAGTGGGGAGAAAGAACATGTGAGCCGCGGTGTGCAGTTTCATCAGTGCAGATCGATGTGTGTCCCTTTCGCAACGCACTCACCTGCTTAATAAAGTCCTGTTCTTTGGGTGCTTCATAAAAATTCTAGAGTTAAGGAAATGTAAGCTCTTACTCAGCCATTTCTATCACGATCTCTAGAGGAGGGGCAGTGAGTTGTTACGGTTTCACCACATTTTAAGATTTTTTTACTAAGATTAAGTTTAAGGTATTTTATTTCATGTTTTAAAATGTTTTATTTAGAACATTTCATTCACATGCAAGAGTTAGGTAGAAGAGTGTAATGAAATCTGTGTACTCATTACCCAGCTTTTAGTAGTCACTGCCATGGCCAGCATTTCATTCATAACCTAACTCACTCACACTGCTCCCCTGCAAACTACGCTCTTTAAAGCAAGTCTCTTGCATTGTATAACATCATCTGTTAATATTTCTGTATGCACTTAAAGATTCAGACTCTTCTTAATAATAGTCACAATATTATTGTAACATTTAAAAAATAACATTACAGTTCCCCAGCTGCCCTATAAATGAAGGTGATGGTGCTCTTGTTGGTTTGGGTAGGTCTATTTCTTCACATCAGAAACCCAATAAGGTTTATAATTTTTAGTCAGTGGACAGATCTCAAGTCCCTCAATTAGTAAGTCCCCCCTCCGTCTTTTCTTTCCCTTACTATCTGTTATTGAAGATGATGCCTCATTTATCCTGTAGTTTCCAGACTACATTTATTGTTTACCATGGTCCCGATAACATCCTCACACCCCCATCTTTAAGGAAGCTTTCTACGAATCCAAGCCTCTTGCTCCCACCTGTATTTTCTGACCGTTGCCCGAGATTCAGGACCCCGGCCTTCCAGCCAGATCAGTCTTGTCCCTTCAACACACAAGGTTGCTGACTGAGTTTCTGGGAGGCAAGGTGGCTAATCCAGGATGACCTGGTCTGGACAGTTTTACCTGGGGGTTATCCTCCTGCTCCCGAGGCTCTTGCCAGGAGCTTGGCTGGTCCCTCCCCATTGCACACCTCTCCTGCTACTCACAGAAGGTGTCCCAGACCACTCTTGTCAAGTCTCACTTCTTGATTTTTTGTTTGTTTAACATTTTTTCTCATCTCAGTGAGTCCATAAGGTTATACATTTATTTTTTCTAACCAGTTAGACTATTTAGTTTTGTAGATGTAAAATAAATATTTTACTGGGAACAGTTATACTATTACAGTTGTCAAAGCAAGCAGGCATTTTCCCCAAGATCCTTCATCGGTGGATAATATGGTACCCTCTCTGGGCCAGTCCTAACTGGTGTTTTATCTGGATGTTGTTAACCCAGTCCACCAAGTTTAAACCTGTACTTGTTTAGGGAGTGTTATGATGGGAGTAAGATAATAGTGAGATCCAGACTCACCCCATTCCTGCTCTTCACCCCACAGCCCCCAAAGGGAACAATGTGCCTATATCAGGTTGAGTACAGGAAAGGTGTTGGCCAAGGCCTTAGGCTGTGGTGGGAAGCTGTGATGAACTAGGAAAGAACTCTGGTCAGACACCCGTTTGGGGGTCCTTCCATTGAAGAGCTGTGAGAAGAACCACAGGAAGTGTAGATAGGCAGGAGTGGGGGCTGCTGCCTAAGCCTCCTGCGGCCTGAGCAGGGCCAGGCCTTGTGTAGGCCAGTGTGAGAAGAGAGGGGCCCCTCCCTAGAGAAGTCAGGGAAACTTGTTCCCTTGGCCAGGCCAGCAGTCCCCATCTCTTGGCAGGAGAGGGGAGTCTGGCTCTCCCTAGAGGCTGCTTCGGTCTTCATCATTTCTTTAAAAAACAGGCTGACGTAGGTATCTGATGTTTCAGTTAGTTTCAACTCAATCATCAGGGGGGTGAAATTGTTTTTCTCACTTATCGTCAAGAATCCTGTGTTCCTGATATGCTTTGGTGCTTTTTCCCCCAGAGAGATCATCGATAACACCAGCAAAGAGAACGGGATTGACATCATTATGGCTGATAGGACCTTCCACCTGATCGCCGAGTCCCCAGAAGATGCCAGGTGAGGCACTGTGCCGTCGACCTCAGCATGACTGCGCCCTCACTCCTGCGCAGGCCTGGGCATCACCCAGATCACCGCTTGCTTACCCCGCAGGCTCAGAAAAGATTTCAATTGATTTTTTAGTTGGATGGCTAAAGAGCTGTGAGTTACAAGAAATTGATGTTCTTGTCCCATGGGGAATTCTCCATTTGGCACATCTGTCCACGGACAGCACACAGTTCAGGATTTCCAGCTTCACGTGCCACCTACCAGACCCCTTGTCACCCCTGCTCCGGCCTGTATTGTCACCTGCAGTGTATGTAAACTGTGCAGCTACACACAGCCGAAAGCCCACCCTCCAGAAGCTTCTGAGCTTTGAAAGGGAACAGCTTGTGTTTGCTGAAGGATTGAAAAGGCAGGAGCATTAAGCACTGGCTCTTCAAACACAGGAAAGTGCTGTGACATTTGGAAGGTGTTTAAGGCCTTGCTATTGAAGAATTCAACAGGGCAGAAGAGATGGTTAACACTTAGAGAACTTACTGTATTTCAGGCCACGTTCTGAAGTGCTTCCCACTGCTCTGAGTCTGTAGGTTTATGTGGGTGGTCCCTGCCACCCACTCTCAGCAACACCAGTGAATACCTTCCAGTCTATGTGCATGACACCCTTCGGTCTACATGCTTTGCTTTTCAGCTAAGGAATCATGAGAATCTTCTAGCACGTTTTCAGGGCCTTTTGTTACCCCTGCCCTTTGAATGTTGCTGAGTGGACACAGTTCCATGGTAAGCAGCATTAAGGGCAAAGAAAACAATTCTTTCCATGGGAACAACCTGCAGCCCTGCTGAGATCCATAAATTATGGCACAAACTGGAAAAACAAGCAAACCTGGAATTATAGCCCCATCATTCTGTCTAGGACTCCTAGAGACTATGTGTTATTTATTTTTATTTTTATTTTTTTGGCCCAGGGAATGCCACAGCTTTTTAGCTGAATTACAGGCTCAGCATTTGGCAGCTGCCCTGTGTGTTTTGTGCCATAACGAACCTGCTAAATTTAACATTAGGAATATTTTAGCCAAGGACTTTTTCCCCTGACCAGTGGAATGTATGTTTAAAAATTTCTTTTCAGATCTAAGTTATTCTGTACAGACTGAAAGCATAACAAATTATGTGTGTGTGTGTGTGTGTGTGTGCATGTATATGATCTCTGTGGCCTATATCTTGCATGTATATGTTTTTAGTGTTTAACTGGGAATATTTTTGAGCTTTCACATAAAGCGAGGACTGAAGTCTTGCCTTTAGGTTAACCAGAGTTAGTGAAGCAAATTCATGTTAGAAGTTTCCCTGGTCTCCATCAGCGTCTGTGTGTGTAGAGTATTTTCAAGCTCATGGTCACTTTTTTCTCCTTCTGGAATCACAGGAGATAGATTTTAGTGCTTGCTGGAAATAACTTACATGGCTATTTTTAAATATCCATGTGTATTAAGTACTTTCTCCTCTGCCTTATGTAGTGGGAGTATGTATATTGTGTCTTTTTTTACATTCAGTTATATTAAACTCACGTGTACAGCGTGGTGGTTAGACAATAGTGCTTTACAAAGCGGTCCCCTGATATTTCTAGTACTGTTCGCCCCCTACAGGAGGAGGGTGTCCTAGCACCTCTCACATTTTGTAGTTGCCTAATGAACACTGGATGGATAGATGGACAGATGGATTATTCAAGATGATTTTCCTCAAGCAGATATTGATTTCCTAGTTAAATCATGCCTTTTGTTCTGCTTGATTTTTCTGGGGTTGACATGTTTTGAGTTCTCTGATCAAAATAGGTTTCCATTTCCTACTTCAAGTGATTGTTTTCTATTTCCAGTTTTCCTGTGGGTTTATTCACTTTAATAGATATCCTTCCAGGTGGTTGGAAAGCCCATCCTGGCAATGAGTAGGGAAAAGAGACTTCAAGTTGCCATTCTGAGAAGGTAGTCCTATATTATTGGCTTTCTTACCTTGCAATTTACTTTTCAAAAATGAAAAGGCACTTAATATTCCTGAGTTTTAAGTAATATCTCCAATAAAGATTTTTGGGTGAGTATTTTGGGTAGAACTGAGGATTTCATTTTTCCTGCCAGTTCCTTCAGGAACTCATTATCATTATTAAATGCCTATAAAGGTCTGTGGACTTGGAGGAAAGGTCTTCCAATGATCTGAAATTGCAACAGATGGTACTTAAGGTACCCTGGGTGTTTCTTTTAACTTTGCTCCGTGGTAGTAAGAAACCCACATTTACCCCTGATGTGTAGACAAAGTAAAAGCAAAGTCAGTCAGCAGAAGGGTCCTTTCCTCTGGAGAAGGGCATTCCTGTTTTGCAAACCAGAGATTGGCCCCTGCTGACAGTTGCTCTCTCCTTCCCGCAGCCAGTGGTTCAGCGTGCTGAGTCAGGTCCACGCATCCACGGACCAGGAAATTCGGGAGATGCATGATGAGCAGGCAAACCCACAAAACGCTGTGGTATGTGAGCCGCCGGGGGGTTGGGGGGTGGTCCTGAGGAGGCGGGGAGCTGGACATTTCTAGATAATCTCTTTATTTTTTTAAGTACCAGTGTAATAAAGAGAAAAAGAGGAATATTTTAGTTAAAAATCATACAGAAAAACAGAATAAATGATAGAAGTAGCAATATGTTGCAATTCTCCTGCCTCAAACTATTAAAAGAACAAAAAAACCCTCCAGTTTTACCAAATCATGGGAGCACATTACACTTTCTTTAAAGGATTTAGTGAATTCTAAATTGTGTTCTGTCTATCCAAGACACACATACAGAGCCATAAAAATTATATTTTAGGAGTACAGTTTTATTTTCTCATAAGAAAAACTTAATACCAAAGTTTCTTTGCAGAATAAGTATAAAATGTAATGACAGATCATAGTTGAAATGAGAACATTTGTACTATTGAAAGAAGTTTATAAACACTCTTCACAGAAGCTGTTTTAAGAAAAAGACAGAAAGATTAATTTACAATTTTTTAAAATGAGTGAACTGTAGATACTGCCCTGTCTGGAGGCCATCTGCATTCACTGAACACCTTTCTTAGATAACTTAGTTTACAGTTAACACAAACAGGAGCTTTTTTGTTTGCCTGTTTAGAGGGCTGTGATCTGGGAATATTAAGATAATGCACATGGTACTTGAATGGTTCTCATGCTCTCTGCTTTTGCTCCGTTCCAGGGCACTTTGGATGTGGGGCTGATAGATTCCGTGTGCGCCTCCGACAGCCCTGACAGGTGAGCACAGACGTGACTCTTGACAAAAGTAGTTAGTTGCCTGTGTGTGCTCACAGTTCTCTCTGCTTCTGACCACTTTCAGCCACATGTTCCCGCCCACTCAACCTCAGTAATCCAGAGTCTTTGTTCTTGGTACCCAGTTTTACATCACCCAGAAGTTTTTCTCTCTGGGTCTCTTTGGAGTGCTAGGGAAACAGTAGAAACCTAATTTAGACAGTCAATTAAAAAAATAAAAAACACATGCCACAGAAATAGTCTTTATTTGGATACAGCACAAATTCAGGATTCATTCAGGAGGAAAATGCCTGTTTGGGAAAAGAGTATTTTAGCACAGTATTCCAGAAAGGGTGCAGTTCCCCTTCCTAAACTTAATAATGAATTCAAAAATTTTGATCGCAATTTATATGTAGAGACTTAATAAATTAAACCACATACATTTATTTTTCTTGATATTTCTACCTTATCTGTGCCCTTAATGTAGCATGCTTTGGGTGCTTTTGAAAGCAAATCATCTTCGGAGGTAGTCTTGGAAGTCTTTGTCCTCAGTTACCTTTGTCTTTTTTGTCTCTTATTTTTCTTTGCTGCTTGTGAATTGTGAGTGAGAATCAATTGGCTCCTATCTTCAGTAACAGCTTTAGAAAGTGAATAGAAATGTATTCAAATAGAAATGCTACCAGGCAGCATTAGAGTGTTGGAGTCTCCATCACCACACTGTTGATGAAGGCTCCACTGGACCACTGACCGGTCTTTGTTTTTGGCAGTCACCCTGCACCTTCTTATACCTCGCTGAGGAACTTTTAACACGTGTGTGTTAGGTCAGTAACCAAAGCCCAGATTCTCATTCTGATGGTCATGTTCCTACGTCATCTGTGTCTTTCTCTTGCTGACCCCTCACTCCATCAGGCTGGGCATCTGATGAACCATGCTTAGAAAGTTCCGTCTCTGCTCAGACATTCTTTTCCTCAACGACCCGCCTTTCTCCAGTCCCAACTAGAGGAAAATCTTTATTTTTTAGGAGCACCTGTCTTTTTCTGTTCACTAACTGCACTCTTGTTAGTTTTCCTTTTCCTTGAACTTCTGCTGCACTTAACTCCAATGACCTTATAAGAGATTGCTCAGTCAGTAACTTAAGGGTTAGATAGAGGAATTAGTGTGACCACAGGCCTATGAGAGGCTCAGGGCATTGAGGGAAAGAAAGTAAATTTCCATTATTATGTTATCCCTGACTGGGAAATGAGCCCTCGATTGCTTTGAAAACATGGGCCCAGATGGGTTTTTGTACCAGGCATAATCAAGTGTATAAGACATTCCGTTTACACCTATTTACTGATCTTCTATTCCTGGTGTCTTACATTTCATTACCGATTCACAACAATATTATCCAAGGCAGTCCCCAGAGGCAGGAAGAAATTTACTTTGGAGAGGCATCAAAACAAAAATTTTCCCCTATGGTCACCTTATTTTGCCTTCCCGAATGGAGTTTCATATGGAAAGTTTTGCATGAAGAAATGTTTTCCCTTCCAGGGCCTTCAATATGTGTCGTTCCAAGTTTAAAGGTTAATAGTGCGTAAAATAAATCCTGCAGAAATGAGCAAGATTTACCGTCCTTACCGTAAAATACAAATAAGCATGGCCATTTTTTTCCCCCATGACCCGTAAGCCCAGAGAAAGGCCTTCAGTCTTGGTTCAAGAGGAAGTGATGCTCACAGTTAGAGCTAAGAGGCACTGCTTCCTTCTCGCCCTGTCGCTCAGGCCCAACTCGTTCGTGATCATCACGGCCAACCGGGTTCTCCACTGCAACGCCGACACGCCGGAGGAGATGCATCACTGGATAACGCTGCTGCAGCGGTCCAAGGGCGACACCAGGGTAGAGGGCCAGGAGTTCATCGTGCGAGGTGACTGCCATCAGCGCTTTCCTTCTTCATTCGCATGGGTGTCTGTAGTGTTTCTGTTTTGAGCAGCTTTTCCAAGTCATTTTGACTCCTAAAGTGGCTAAAAATATGAAATAAGAAACGATCGTGGTCATTTGTAGCAAATCTGTAGGAATACGACCCATGCAGATCCTTACCTGGTATGTGGTGTTTCTCTTCATAGTTTTCAATTTACACTTGAGTCTTTCTTCCAGGGTGGCTGCACAAAGAAGTCAAGAACAGCCCGAAGATGTCTTCACTGAAGCTGAAAAAGCGGTGGTTTGTGCTCACCCACAACTCTTTGGACTACTACAAGAGCTCGGAGAAGAACGCTCTGAAACTGGGCACCCTGGTGCTCAATAGCCTCTGCTCAGTCGTCCCTCCGGATGAGAAGGTTTTCAAAGAGACAGGTAACCGGGGCCATGTGCGCAGGGCGAGCTGGGCCCGAGCAGTGCACACCAAACCCCAGGAGTTCTGGGTCTGCTCGGAGAGAGGGATGAGAGTCCTACTGAGCACGCGCACTGTTTCCTCAAAGAGAAGCTCTTTCTGGCTGATTTATCTTCTGAGGCCGTGTGTATGAACACTGAGCATTTAAACTGTAACAGTGATTTTTCAACCACTGTGCTGCAAGAATTTATAAAACATGCAATACCTAACTAGTCAAGGGCACTGACCTCTTTTCCCTTAGATTATCAAATTTCAAAATGACAACAGCCAACACAACAATAGTTGTTCAGTGTGAATGAATCAAAATTATACCCTTTTTTGTGTGTGTGTTAGATTGGCAAAAGATATATTTTTTGCTGTGCTGCAGAATATTAGTAATTAGCTTCCTAAAAGTGAGGAAGGGTCTTCTAAGACAGTAACGTAAACAGACAAAGGTTATCCTATCGGAAGCTTTATTTTTATGTGCTTGTGTTTCATCCTTTTTATCATTGTACCGTAAGAGTCATAACGCAGTCTAAAAAAGGTAAATCCTGTCAGTGAACATAACTTAAGTAAAATAGGATGTAAGCTTAGTTCTTTTTCTTTTCAGCATTATTAAAAATGTCTGCTTATTTTTATTTTTGCTGCTAGTTGTGATTTTGTGCTATTTTAATTATAGCTGTTCCATTCAAACTTATTTGTATGTTTTTAATAGTTACTCTGTTCCAAATTGCAGCTGGTTTTGAACAGACTGCTTGCTTAGGATACGTGTTTTCAAGGGAGAGTCTAAGGAAGCAAGAGGAGAAACAGGAGGGGAGAAGGAGAAAGCTGTGGGCAGAATTTTCCCTCTAGTCCCAGAACCTTGAAAGGGACTTGAGTTTACACCTGTTTTCCTTCAAGAGCAAATGTTACAGTTTATATGTTAATTCTGGGCTTATTATTTTATACTTGTCTCCCTCTCTAAACTGTCAAATCCTCATGTCTCTCAGATACCTAGGTAGCCAGTGCCGAGCAAGGCACATGTGCGAATTCAGCTAGTATTTACTGAATTAAGTAATTAAAGGGACTCAGGTGGAAATGACTTAGGCTCCTAATGGTGTTGGATTCCTGGGACTCTGGTACAAGAGTGTTGCATTGGTCACAGAGGTTAAGCTGATGTGTCTGTTACAGGCTACTGGAACGTCACTGTGTATGGACGCAAACACTGCTATCGGCTCTACACCAAGCTGCTCAATGAAGCCACCAGATGGTCCAGTGCCATCCAAAATGTGACCGACACCAAGGCCCCCATCGACACCCCCACCCAGCAGCTGATTCAAGACATCAAGGTAAGGTGGATCCGAGCTCATCATAGTAGCTTGTAGGTTCTCACCCTTGGAACATCGAGATGTCAACATTAGTCAGGCTCCATTGTTATTCTATAATTAAAACTAACTCTTGGTAAATTTTTTGTTTGCATATCCCTGCTTTTAGGACTCCTTCAGTGTGAGATTTTAGGTGAAATTTTATGCTGCAATACTTTATCTCTAGTGAGGTGTTTGATGCTGCTGCTGAGGCAGACCTGATGGTTGGGGGTCCGTAGGCAGAGGGATGATCGTCTTATGGTTCAGAGTGAGGTTACCCATCACAGGGACAGGGTGTGAATTGCGTTGGGGATGATATGCTATGCCAAAGATTTGACCTCACCTCTGGGTTGGGGACCTTCTAGGAATAACACAGTAATTCTACTCTGTGTTACCGATACACAGTTTCTAGACCACTCAAGTGGCTTCACAGAGAGCCCAGATAGGTCTAGAAGACTTGGGATCTGTCTCAAGGGCCTCCAAACTCACAAAAGCTTCTGTCTCTGAAGCAACATTGATGGTATTAAAATGTAACTTCCTGCTTATAAAGATAAGTTGCTCAGTGTGTGTGTCGAATGGATGTACATGTAAGTAGTTGGTGATTACACACCCATTTTCCAGGTGGGAAAATAGGCGTGGAGTGTTCAGGTTGCATTGCTCATATAGCTGGCCAGTCCCTGGTGCAGAACCAGGTCAAAGGAATTACGTTTACTGCTGTTTCCTGCATGTATCCCATAGAGCCAGATTGCCGATGCAAAGGAAAGAGGGGGAGCTGATTCCAGAATGATAGTGAGACAGGTATTCATTGATGGACATCAAAGGCAAATTACACCTTTGTAAAGGTGGGAAAGGGCCTTATCTGTCAGTGGTATGGAATTTCTTGCCAAATTCAAGTTCGCCTCTTGATGCCAAAGTTATATGTTTTCTGAGTGTTTGAAGCTAAATTTCACCGAGTGAGTTATTCTCTAAGACTTTGCAGCATTTTCTGTGGAACCTAGGATGCTGAATACTCAAAATTTTATTACTGGCCTTTATTTTTAGGCTTTTGAGATAGGAATAAAAAATGCCCATAACAGCTGAACTTTGTTTTCAATGCTATTATGTATTCTTACATTCTCTAATTAATTTGAGATCAGACATCAAAAGAGTAATAGAATTTTCCAAATATTAAAAAGGCTTTTTAAGAAATTAAACATTTTCCCCTAATTAAGTCCATACAATTTTAAAGTAATTAAAGGTTTTTTCCTACTTTTAAACCAGGTGTTATTGAAAAAGTTTCATAGTGGAAATGAAATTACCAGGATAGAATGATTCATTGCCTCTCCAGTTCTTCTGTTTATATAACATTATAAAAGGAACTGGCTTTTTCACATCCCATATTAACATTTTAGGAATATAAATACACGATGAATTTCTGTGCGAGAATCTCTTAAGTTTTAGGAGTGAATGAAAAGGCAGGCACATGGAAAGACAGTTCACTCTACCATAGCTTTCAGGTATAGAGAGAATACAAAAGACAAAACTAGCAAATGCATCTCAAATGAATTATAGATAAAGATTCATGGCTTGGCTAAATGATTGATGGCTAAATAATTAGCAAGAGAACTTTAAATATATGCATGTGAAATGAAGAGAAAGAGCTATGTAAGAACAGCATGTAATTGTGATTTGTTTTCAGATGCAGATTGTGGGTTTCTTGTGTTTGAAATTATTAATGTGGGATTTCCACCACCATTCCTAGGTTTGTTGGATGATTTAGACTTTTGAAAAGTAGTCATGTGTAGGAGAACACAGATGCAAATAGGTTTTTTACCGTACGGTTGCTTGCTTTCTGTAATGGCTCCTTTATTTTCAAGGAGAACTGCCTGAACTTGGACGTGGTGGAGCAGATTTACAAGCGAAACCCCATCCTCCGCCACACCCACCACCCCCTGCACTCCCCGCTCCTGCCCCTGCCCTACGGAGACATCAATCTCAACCGTGAGTTCCCCATTCCATGCGGACACCGCACTGCGTTTGTTCTCCCTGTTAACTAGCTCTGGTATATTAATTAGCACTTGTTGGTTTAGTGATGCAGGCATTGTTGTACTAACGAAAAAACTTTAAAGGGAGTCAGAAAATGCCAGTTCTCTCGGGCACTCAGTGACCTCAACATCCTAGGGAGCAGGTCCTGAACAGCCTTGGATTCCAATTATGGAAGCGGTTGGCAATGGGCCGGCATTTTAAGTAAGAATTTTGTACGGTAAAATAGTTGACTTCCAAAACCGTGGATTACATGGACAGTTATAAATTACATAATATATTTTGCCCCGCTGTGTTTTGACAGCTTTTTCCAGCTGATTCAGAAGCACGGGGACTGTGGTGGGCACTGTGTCATGAAGTAACCGTCGGCCCTGTGCCTTTGAACCCCTGTGTGACTTGTGTCGGTTTGCTTTTCCTAGTGCTCAAGGACAAAGGCTACACCACCCTTCAGGATGAAGCCATCAAGATCTTCAATTCCCTCCAGCAGCTGGAGTCCATGTCGGACCCCATCCCCATAATCCAGGGCATTCTGCAGACGGGGCATGACCTGCGCCCTCTGCGGGACGAGCTGTACTGCCAGCTCATCAAGCAAACCAACAAGGTGCCGCAGCCGGGCAGCGCGGGCAACCTGTGCAGCTGGCAGATCCTCACCTGCTTGAGCTGCACTTTCCTGCCTAGTCGGGGGATCCTCAAGTACCTCAAGTTCCACCTGAAAAGGTATGAGCCGAGGACGAGTAACAAATGCTTTCACTTACACGTGGAATCCGAACAACAAAATAAACGAACAAACAGATCAGAGACGACAAACTCATCAACACAGGGAACAATCTGACATTTGCCAGAGGGCAGGGGGTTGGGGGGCTGAGTGACAAAGGCGAAGGGATTGAGAGGTACAGCTGGGTGGTTACAGAATAGTGACAAGATATAAAGCACAACATAGGGAATGTAGTTAGTAATACTGTAGTAACTGTATGGGGCCAGGTGGGCCCTTGACTTGTGGGGGGGCGGGGATCTTTGTAAGGTATATGAAGAGCTAACCACTATGCTGCACGCCTGAAGCTAATGTGATACTGATGTGCACTATAATTTTAAAAAATTTATATACACTTTGTTTAATTAAGGGATGGCCTGGCAGAGCTGTTCACACAGGTAGTGCGATGGATTGTAGTTGAGATGAGAGGATCCCAACTACAAGACACCTCCTGCGGGTCCGGGGCTCCGGGTCGGACTCTGCCGATCACTTCAGTAAGCTTGAGCGCAGACATCGTTTTTCTCGCTAAGCTACATGAGGCTGTTGCAGGGGCCAGGTCACTTTCAGTGACGCCTAACCCCTTGGATACATTTAATTACTACAACTGCATATACATAGAAAACCCCCAAAACTTAGATACTTACTCCAGATAAAACAGGAGTGGAAACAGTCTACTAATTAAGTATGGAAAAACTATTTTCATGTGACAGTACAAGGCAGAGACTCTTTCAAGTGTAACAGCACCACAGAAGGCAAAGTTCCTCCCAGTCAAACATTGGCTTGGTTACTTGTATGTAAACTAAACCTGCACAGGCTAAACTGGGCTCCTGCTGGGAAGTGGCTGGTGTCTGCCACATTTGCCACCTCACAGCAGCCCGGCTGAGCCAGCCGTCCTCGGTCTAGCAATTAACGGGTTAGTGTTTTTCTCCTAGGATACGGGAACAGTTTCCAGGAACCGAGATGGAAAAATACGCCCTCTTCATTTATGAATCTCTTAAGAAAACCAAATGCAGAGAGTTTGTGCCTTCCCACGACGAAATCAAAGCTCTGATCCACAGGCAAGAGATGACGTCCATGGTGTATTGCCACGGCGGAGGCTCCTGCAAGATCACCATTAACTCCCACACCACAGCCGGGGAGGTGAGGGGGCGGCCCTGCGTCGCATTCCGCTTGCTTCTGCCTCGTGCCTGTTTGCTTAAGGCAGGAAAGTTGTACGCTCTAGTCGGTTCTCATGCTCAGTTGGGATTTGCATAGTGCGGCTGGTCAGTAACCACAGAAACAAGCATAGCCTGCAACCGCTACATGTTTAAAGAGATAAAGTTATATGTTAAAGATGAGTAGAGACACCAAGTCAAAGTTGGGCGAAAACACCTGAGACAGTCCCAGTTCTGCTAATTGGAGGAGGAGTTGAGTATCTCACAGAGTTTGCAGCCCTGGCTCAGGCTGCCCACTGTGGCAAGGCTGTCTCTCCACCACGCTCCTGCAGTAAGGTGTTTGTATTTGCCACACAAATATCTGGAGTGTTGGGTCAGATGTGTGCCTTTTCTCTTCTAAAATTTGAACTTGGTATTCTAAAACCAACTGGCTAAAAGAAGTAGAGCGATAAAACCCAAAAAACTTCTTGTGTGGAAGAAACATCGGTAGAGGTCAGTGTTGTTCCTGGGAGTTCATGTATTTATCAGATGGAAACTCGGGCCTTCAGATTTTATGCCCTTTTCCTCCTTGTATGGGTTTGCAAGACACTGGCCCAACATCTGCCCCTACCTGTGTTCCTTTTGGCAAGAAGCAGATAAAACTGGTTTCAAGAGAACAGAAGAGAAAAGGCACTTTGAAATTCTGGGTGACCACACATGACAGTTTTTAGGAGGCTGTTCGGACCCTCCCTTTTGCTGGCAGATGAAGGCACATTCTGGAACCACACAGTTAAAACCATAGCTCTGGCTGCTAAAGAGCTCGTGGTGTGTCTTCCAGGTGGTGGAGAAGCTGATCAGAGGGCTGGCCATGGAGGACAGCAGGAACATGTTTGCCTTGTTTGAGTCCAACGGACACGTTGACAAAGCCATTGAGAGCCGGACCATCGTAGCTGATGTGCTAGCCAAGTTTGAAAAGTAAGTTCCTTCTCCCTCGAGTGACGGCCAAGTCAGTAAGTAAAAGCAATTAGGAGCAAGAGTTGAGGGTTTGAAATTCCTTGTTCAGCTTCCGTGTGCATTGGAGTTTATCTTATTTTACCTGTGTTGAAGCTTATTTAATTTTTCACCTCCGTTGGCTGATTTTTTGATTCGTAGATAAAGCCACTGTCTCAGATATGACTCAGTTTGTCATTGTTCCTTTACCCCATTCTTTCATCCCCCACTTGTACTCATTACTTAGGGATTTTCTGATACGTAGGTTTCCGTGTGTCCATTAGCTCTGAAACAGGGCTAGGAGATGCAAGCCAACTTAGAAACTATCTGTTAGAAGCCTAATTTTGATCTATGACTATTCTATCCCCTTAGTAAGCCCAAAAGACACTCCTGCTTAATATAAACACGGCTTCCATGTCAATTTTTATAAATACTGTAGTTTACTAGAGGGTTGGGAATCAAGAGCTAGCCTTTGCTTTCTATGGATTCAGCATAATGCTCAGCTAGTGCGTACTAATTAGACTGGGGCACTGGGGAAATACTTGTTAGCACAGTTTAATTGAAGGCCGCCTCTTTGTTGTGTTAAAGTGAGACCTGGTTGAAAGCATGGCTTCCACCTCTGGTTAAGTGCAATTCACCGGGGACTCGGATAAGCCTCATTCTTCTGTTTTCTTGATCTTCTCCATCCCCATCTCCACCCACTCAGTTATCTGAGCGTGGACAGAACGTCCTTACAGAAAATAAGCCATATAAAGTCAGCTCCCTGTTGGCACCTAAGGCCCATCTCGTGTTGCTTTCTGAGTGTCTCTTGACTTGTATCTATAGGCTGGCTGCCACCTCAGAGGTGGGCGACCTGCCCTGGAAATTCTACTTCAAGCTTTACTGCTTCCTGGACACAGACAACGTGCCAAAAGACAGCGTGGAATTTGCATTTATGTTTGAACAGGTAAAAGGGACTTTTAGAATCGATTCCTTTATCAGAGAAAGCAAGGGTAAAACCCATTAAATACTTGCTGTCAGTTTTAGTCCTGAGAGATTATACCGAGCAGTCGGTTTCCCAGCCATGGATGGGGTCAGCTGCTCGCATTCATTTGTAGAATAAAACTCATGCACATTTTATGAACTCCTGTGCCAGGAACTGTTCTAGCTGGGCAGAGAGAGAAACAGGGAATAAAGCATACACATTGGATGGTCTCTGTGGTAGAGAGAAATTTAAAGCAGCGACGCAGAGTCAGAGGACCATTTTCAGGGAAATCCTGGTGGAGGAAGGGAGTGAGCCAGGCAGGCCTCCTGTGTCTGCCCCTGAAGCTGTTGCCCACCCCCTTTCAGGCCCATGAAGCTGTTACCCATGGCCACTACCCGGCCCCCGAAGAAAACCTCCAGGTCCTCGCGGCCCTGCGGCTGCAGTACCTACAAGGGGACTATTCGCTGCACGCCACCGCCCCGCCCCTCGAAGAGGTTTACTCCGTGCAGAGACTCAAGGCTCGCATCAGCCAGTCAACCAAAACCTTCACCCCATGTGAGCGGCTGGAGAAGAGGCGGACGAGCTTCCTGGAGGGGACACTGAGGCGGAGCTTACGGACGGGCTCCGTGGTTCGGCAAAAGGCCGAGGAAGAGCAGATGTTGGACATGTGGATCAAGGAAGAAGTGTCTTCTGCTCGAGCCAGTATCATCGACAAGTGGAAGAAATTTCAGGGAATGAGCCAGGAGCAGGCCATGGCCAAGTACATGGCCTTGATCAAGGAGTGGCCTGGTTACGGGTCGACGCTTTTTGACGTGGAGGTGAGAACTGCTGAGCGATGTGGGTGGGCAGGCTGCTGCTTCAGGGACAGGTTGTGTCCAAGAACAGAAGTCAGTGCGACCGTGGAGGGAGGATGGGACTGAGCACTGCTCCCTTTTACCCTTATTGTTAGAGCCCCCCAAATTTTACCCTTAACAGACCCACCCTCCCCAACAAAGGTTTTTTTCCCTTCTTTATAGTAAGTGCTTTTTTAATCTTAGGAGTGAGTGAAAAATTAAGATGTCAGCTCTTCTGGAGTAACTTCTTTCTTACAGAAATTACAGACCCAATAAAAAGTACTGTTAAAAATCTGCATTTAAAAAAATTCTAGTACTATGTACACAAAATTAGAAACTTTGGATATATAGTAGTCCCTTTCTATGTCATGGTTCACTTATCGCAGCCTCACTGTATTGCGGGATTTTAAAAATATTATATTTAATTATTTATCGCGGATTTTTCACTATATCGCGAGGTTTTGCAGTACTGTATACGTATGTTGTTAAAGTTACGTAGGTTTAAGAGTGTAGGATATCTTTAAGAACATAAGTAGTGTTTATAAAAGTGTGGAAAAGGTTAATAAAGGAGTGGGAAAGGTTAATAAGGGACTGGGAATGGTTTATAAGTGTGTGGGAAGGGTTTATAAAGCCTTAAAATATGTATAAATACTAAAATGTAAGGTTCCTACTTCGCGGATTTTCACCTATCGCGGGGGGATCTAGACCATAATACTCATGATAAATGAGGGAACACTGTACTTGGATTTTCCATTTTTATTTTTTCCCATGATTTTCAGAGGAGAATTTCTGTTTCATAATTGGAGTTTAGCCATTAATATCAATCCAGTGCGGACGTATACCTTTTTCACTTTTGTTAAAGTAGACCATTTATTGGGGGAAATAAACCTTACTAACGGTTTAGATCCAGGCTTAGCCAACTGCAGCCTGAGCACCAGACCATGCCTGTTCCTTTTTAAAATGAAGTTTTATTGGAACACAGCAATTCTCATTCCTTTGTGTATCTTCTCTGGCTGCTTTTACATTAAAGGGGCAGAATTGAGTAGCTTTGGCAGAAACCACATGGCCCACGAGCCTAAATAAAATATTTACTGCCAGTCCCTTAACATAAGCTTACCAGCTCCTGGTCTAGATGAGCTTCCATTTTTCTTATCACAATTATTTATCCTGGCATCTGATGACCTTTAAATGGGACTGTATAAAAATCTGAATATTGATTTTCATATCCCAAGATCCCTTCGTGGCTTCTCCCTGGATGCTGTCTTTGGTTTGTTTTAGTTGGTTGGTTCATTGATTCAGTTGTGTTGGTTTTTGAGTGTAAATCAGATGCTTGGTTCAAGTGCCTCTTCCTGGGGTCACTAATGTGTCCTCTCCTATTCGTACTGGTTCAGATCAGCCCTGAGTTATTCCTGCGTCTAGGCCCTTATTTTCCTGCACTGATCCATGCAGGAAAGTCTGTCATTAAACTAGCGGGTTCACCCATGGCACACGTAGCAGCTCAGTGCTGCTTCCTGTCAAAAGACGTGTTGTCCACAAGGAGCCAAAACCACTCAGCATCAAGTGACGTAAAGACGTTTCCTCTGTGAGCCTATATTTTGTATTTGAAGGATAATCATCAAAGGATTGGAGACAAAACTCATGCTGGAAGAGCAGACCTGGCCCAGGTGCTTGGTTTGCTGAGGGGTCATTGTCAGGTTCCTCGGCTGTGGCCACCTCCCTGTCGTTCATTCACTTGATCCATGGAGTGGTGGTGGTGTCCAGAGGTAGAGAGTCAGAGCAAGGTGTTGGGGTTTACCACTTTATAGAGATACCGTTCCTCATATTTCAGTTCCCTGGCAAATGTGTGTTGAATGTATTCAGTGTTCTGTGTGGAGTGCTTGCCTAAAAGCCTGTCTGTGTTTTCTGGGTTCTGGGCTTCAAACTGCTTCCTGATCTAACCCTCACACTGCCTCTTGCCCACCAGTGCAAGGAAGGCGGCTTCCCGCAGGACCTCTGGTTGGGCGTCAGCGCAGACGCCGTCTCTGTCTATAAGCGTGGGGAGGGGAGGCCATTAGAAGTCTTCCAGTATGAACACATCCTCTCCTTCGGGGCGCCCCTGGCAAACACGTACAAGATCGTGGTGGATGAGAGGGAGCTTCTCTTTGAAACCAGCGAGGTAAGAGGCAAACCATGACCCTGAAAAAAAACAAAACTGACACACCATTTCCTGATGCCTTTGACCAAGTAATTTTATTTGAATATTTTGCATTAAGGTGTTAGAAGATACAATAGGAGGGTTCCTACCAGGATCAGCTTCCTCACAAGATGAAACCTGATAATCCTGAGTTTCTTCTGTATTCCTCTGCAACAGAGAAATATGGTTCCCTTATATCAGGGGTATTACTCATAGAGGAGAGGAGGAGAAAGAAATATAGATGTTCAAGAGAATATATATAGTTTGGCTAAGCAGCCTTGTAAAAATTAGTAGATGATTCTGGCAGTGAGTACCAGCAGTGAGACTCAGCTCTGCAATGTCCACAGAGCAGGAGTGAGCCAGGGATACTGAGCAGAGCTAATTCTGGTTCACAAAAATCACCAAAAAAAAAAAAAAAAAAAGCCTTAAATCTGTATGCTATCCACTCCAAAGTGTAAAGGGTAGTAATGATAATACAACAAGCCTATTGAGGGAGCTGCCTACAAGCAGAGGCGGGGAATGGAAAAGAATCCACGCCGCCTATCTGGCTGTTAGGTACTGGGGAGGAGGGACTGGGAGGTCAGCTTGAGATGGACAGAGGTGGCGGCTGTTGAGAGGAGAGGATCTTGGGTGCCAGGCTCCTGAGAGTGATCAACTTCACTAGACAGCAGGGAACTGCTCTGGTATCTTTGTGCCTTATGCAGTGACAGTGCATTTACAAACAGTGAAGTGGGTGGGATTGGCAGGAAACAGAACTGGGAAATAGAAGCCAGTTAGGATGTCTCAGGGGTCCAGACCAGCCATGAAAAGTGATGGGCCAAAGGAGGTGCAAGGAGCTAATTCAAGATCGTAGCTGGCATGGAGCGGAACAGGTCGTCTGCTGCTCTCTGCCCATCCCTTAGAGCAGCGGTTCTCAACCAGTGGGTCACGACCCCTTTGGGGGTCGAACGACCCTTTCACAGGGGTCGCCTAAGACCATTGGAAAACACATATATAATTACAAACTGTTTTTGTGATTAATCACTGTGCTTTAATTATGTTCAATTTATAACAATGAAAATACATCCTGCATATCAGATACTTATATTTACGATTCATAATAGCAAAATTACAGTTAGAAGTAGCAACGAAAATAATTTTATGGTTGGGGGTCACCACGACATGCGCAACTGTATTAAAGGGTCGCGGCATTAGGAAGGTTGAGAACCACTGCCTTAGAGCCTCAGTTCTGTTTTCTCAGTTGCATCATGGGGAGTTAGCTAGAACTGTATGATCCAGTCTTTTAACAACTGTGATTGTGGGCTCTGTCATTTACCCTTATTTTAAGTGGGAAGAGAAACCCCAGCCCTAGTTATGCCAACTGTACCGTCACTGGGTGTTTTGTTTAATGTGCAAAGTCTTGACAGTTTCACATTAAACACGAACGAACCACCAGGTGGTGCACGCTGTTATTTGGAAAAGCCACAATTCCCCCTTGTCCCTGACTAGGAATAGGTAAACATCAGGTAAACTTTTGGCTTCATACAAAACTTGAGCTGTGGATTTGCGTGGCAGGCTGGTGGCTTTTGCTGGGAGGATGTGTGGTCGTGAGGCTGAGCCCACTGACCGTGTGCTGATTCTGCTTCCCGGGCAGGTGGTGGACGTGGCCAAGCTCATGAAAGCCTACATCAGCATGATTGTGAAGAAGCGCTACAGCACCTCGCGCTCTGTCAGCAGCCAGGGGAGCTCCAGGTGAACGCAGGAGTGAGTCACGTGTCTTCAGTGCCTGAACATGCGCCCTCTGGCCTCAGCCGGCGCCTGCATGCAGAGCCCAGAGCAGAGCTGCCCAGGCTCTCTGGAAGCCGCCCAGAGGGAGGTGTCTCCGAGGGACCTTTTGCCCTGGCCACTTCAGTGATCATGTATTAAGCTCTCAACCTTAACCCAATTTCCAAAGCTTTACTACTCTTAGGTGACACATGCCTTAAAACAAGAGAGAAGAAGAAGAAAAAATCCACGCTGCTGCCAAAGCAGCTAGAAGTGCCTTAACTTGTGGAACCAACACTAATGGATCTTAACTGTGCTACTGAAGGGAAATGCTCCCCCTGCCTTGTTGGGGAGGCTGACAAAGCTTGGAAGGGGGACATTTATCCATCAATTATGCACTAACCTCCCAGCCTGATTTCCGACTCGACGGGAAGGTGAGGGAGTAGGGAGGGGGACAGAGGGCGCGCAAGGGGACAGTGTATTTTAGTTGGAGTGCTGCTGGCAGCCTTCCTCGCAGACATGTATTAACTTTTATTCTTTGTTTCATCTTTTAAGTATATGTGCTTGCCTGTGCATGCATATGTTCATAAACTCATCACTTTAATCATCGTTTCAAGAGTATTAAAAGCAAAGGGAAAACGGAAGTGCAATGGTGTAAACAGTCTGTCTGTATATTTTAATAGTTCAGAGTTATAGTCTCCACTTGTTGCTTTATAAGGTGGTGATATTAACAAACCGGAATCCTGGATTTTCCTGTCCTTGCTGTATTTCAGAAGCCGCATTTGGACTCAGTTTTGTTGTACATGTAGCGGTCTGCATTCTGTGTCTGCTGTATTATAAACAGATATGCAGCCTTCAAGTAACTGTATTTATAAACCACTTTTAAACAGCTGGCTCTGGGGCTGTTTTTAGAACTATATGAAGTCATTTTGGAGTCTTTAGTTTCTAAAAGATTTAAGTTAAAAAATGCTGTTTTGAAGGTTAGCTTGTATGGCTCTGGGTAGATTACAACATAATCATGTTGAATATGGGGAGAAGTGCTGTGCTCCCCAAAGGTGAAACACATGTGCAAATCTTTAAAGGACCCTGACCTGAAATGTTGAGGCTTTAATAAAATACACATATTTTGTCCCAGGTTTATAATAGTGGTCTAAAAAAGGCACCTGTAAATAGGTCAACATCTATGACCAGGAGAAACATAATCTGGTCTTGGACTTCTACTTTCATATGGAAAAGTTGTAAAGACTTAGGCTAACTAAGTCTACCCACAAAGAAAAAAGTTGCCTTATCCCTTATGGACAGCCATGTGAAGTCATTGTTTGTTGGCTCAAAGAAAGTCTGACAATAAAAGATATTAGCTAATATGCAGTGTATTTTCTTTTGTCAGGGTTGCTCAATTGATACAGGATTCTTTTTTCGTTCATTGTGGGTTTTAATGCTTTGAGCTTCAGGCTGTCTCAGCTGTACATTTCACGCCCTTGATCACTGGTCTAAACACAGACATGCAGACATCTCAACTGCTCTTATAGGCACAGAGCATGACTCCAAGAAAGCTGAAAAGGTAAAAGGTAGGGTTCCATGAAATTACAGAAATTTAAAGATGAAATGTGTGTTTATGTTGAACAGTCTCCTGTTGCCCAGCCCCAAAACATGCAAGATGTCCATAACATGATCCTACAACCTGCTTGCAGCCATGACCACTGTGGAGCAGAAGACATGGGTAGGCCATGGGCGTGAGCAACACCAGTTCCCCATATGTCCCTTTCTCCTGCCATTGCCCCTACCTCTGCTGTACCCAGCAGGGACTTCCCCGCTCCCCAGGGACTGGGAAGTAACCTGAAGGCAGGTGCCACTGAGCACCCATGGCCTTGAGGGATGATAAGGAAGGTGAGCTATGACTCGGCTGTTTTGTTCTTTGTTTTTATTTCAGGCCCAAAGAGGCTTTCCTCTGTCTTGTACCCCAAAAGGCCACCCACACCCCCAATTATATATGAGGGAGTAGACACAAAAGACAACGTGACTCAACTAAGGCACTGTGAGAGCACCAGAGCTGGAACCCAGGTCTACACACGGGCCTTGACACACCAGGAGCTTTGCTTTGTTTTGTTTTCATCTTTAATTTGGAAATAATTATAGATTCAGAGGAATTGCACTAGAAGATGCAGGGAGGCCTGTGCACCCTTCATCTGGTCTCCCCAATGGTAGCATCTTGGCATAACCATAGAATAGCGAGCATCACAACTATGAACTATGGGACGCATATTGAACTCCCTCCACCCACAGAATGATTTCACCAGGTTTGCACACACTCATCTGTGTGGTTTGAATCAGTTGGAACATGGTCAGTGGAGGAATTTCAATGTTTGCTTATTACAGAGAAGGACGTCCATGTGAAGCATGGCATCACCGCAGACCTACGTGGACAACCTAGTTGTGTTTTCATTTTTAATTCTTTTGGAGAAAACATTAAATGACTTTTTAAAACTTCAAATGGTTGAAGTAAAGTTACTTTTCCTCCTAGCCATGGCCCCCTGCTTACTTGGTTTTCTTCCCCAGAAATGACCATTTTTACCATTTTTCTCAACTATCCATGTCAGATATATTTCAAGCATTATACTCACATGTATGTCCCCTGTCCCCTTCCCTTTAAAAAAAAATATATATAAAAGCATAAATTCTCTTGCACCTTGCTTTTTTCCCAGAATAATATTTTAGATAGGATTTCACATAGTACAATACCTTCGAGTTGCCTTATTCTTTTTGTATGGTGTCCTAGACAGCTCATTTATTTATTTAAAAATAAAATACAGCCTAATTATTCTCTAAATGTATTTAAGGAATCTAAGACAAGCACTTTCAATTTATAAGATTTTTTTACTTAACACATTGTTGAGTTTATATATGTTACAGTAAATTCTATATTTTCTCATGCATTGGGATATTTGATTAATTTTATAAATATGTATTGGTATAAAAATAAGTGCTTTAAGAGAACATGAAAAACAGTTCTCACCCACCAAAAGCTTATTGTCTTAATAGGGGACTGTACATAAAACAGTTGAACTAGGACATCTATAACTTCCATACAATTGATCACAGAAGCATGATATGCTGGAACATATTGGACCCAGATTCTAGGTTTGGCATTGCCATTTTCAAAACATGGTTTAGTCTTTTAGCTCAGGTTCACCAAACTATAGCCCAGAGGCCAAATGTAGCCCTGCACCTGCTTCTGTAGTTTTATTGAAACAGATCTACCTGTTGATGTGCATATTGTCTGTAGGTGCATTTGCCCTACAGGAGTACAGTTGACTAGTGACAGAGAACCCCTGCATAGCTACACATATTTACTCTGGTACTTCATAGAGCTTGCAGACCTGCTTTTTAGTTACGGAAGTATAACATTTGCTTTATAACCGAATGTCATATGTAGTTAGAATTTTGGTCCCACATGTTATAATGCTAGGAATAGAGTCCCCAGTTTGGAGAGTGTTCCTGTTTAAGGGTTCCTTGTCCACTATTGAGTGACCTCCCTGGTTTCTCTCCAGCCCACCCCATGTATTTCCTCAGCACAGAGTAGCTCAGCAACACCTCTCATTTCTACCTGATCAATCATAAATTGATTAGAGCCTCTCCAGAAAGATGGGAACTCTCTTCCCTCCACATGGCCCAAGAAATCCAGCATTGCCCCTGCCCGGAACATTGCAGGAGCTCAGCTTAGTAAGAAGTGGTGAACAAGTCACAGACAGCCCCAACCCAGAAGCTTGTGAAACTGCAAAAGGACCACACCAGGTGACACAGCAATAGTCAGGTGAGTTTCAGGAAGTAGCGTTCCTCCAGATCCCCAAAGCAGGTAGCTTGATGCGATCTGGGATGGCCGGGTAGGACTTGGGGTGCGGGGGTGGTGGGTGGACCCTGGAGCTGGTCTGGCAATATGGCATAGGGGACAGAATTCCTCAGGGAGAGCCCCAAAAGAGTGCAGTGCAGGTGTGGAGGTGGAGATGGCACAGCTCAGGTGTCAGGGCAAGGGTCAGAAGCCAAGGCTTGGGGCTTGCTTCCCTGGCCCCAGATAGTGCCTTCATTGGCATCCCATGATTCCACTTTGCCCCCTTAGCATTCCTTCCACCCCCTTAAATGCTTTCTCCACAGACCAGATGTTCAAAGGGATCTTTATGAAACACAAACCCAAATATAAGCCTCTCCTACTCAAAATAATCACTTTCTCACCAGAATAAGAAATCTCTACTACTGCTCCTGTGTTTTCTGCCCACCTGCCTCTGCCCTTGTCTCCTGCCACTCTTCCTGGCTCCTGCTTCGGCCACTCTGCATTGTGCTTTCATTTTATACCTGTTTGATCAGCCCCCCAAACAGAGTATTCGCTGCCCAGCTGTGAGGTAGGTAGCTGATGTTCCCTGGTGAAACCCAGTGTCTGTGCTCAAGAAGAGGAGAGCTGTAATTCCCAGGAACCTGGAGCTCTGGCAGTGATGCACTGGTAAGTGAGCATCACTGACTCTTCAGGGAAAAAATGGTCGTGTTTTGTAGTGTTTGCTGATTTGCATGGTGTCCGTGTTCCCACCGTGGCCAGTTTCAACTCCAAGGAGACATCACTGTATGCAGATGCGTGGTTGGATCCAAAAGCTGGTAGGAGCCTGTCCCTGCATGCCATTGAAAGGTGATGTCAATAAATAATTTTTCAATAAAAAAAAGTTCAGAAGAAAACATCTTAAGTAAAAAAAACAAAAAACTAGAAGTAAAATAGACACCTCTAAAGCTTTAAGGACTTTGAGTGGCGAGAAAGTTATGTGGGAAAGTTAAAAGAGGTTTCAAAGCATATGATCTGTTCCTATCTTTAGTTTTCCCAGGGCCTTTTGTTTTCTCTTTCAAGTAATAACAGATTAGAGTTGATTTGCAGCTTGAGACATAAACAGGGTCTGTTGCCCCTGAGGCATCCAGATGTTTGCGTGATGGGAACCAGTGGCCAGATTAGAGTTCTCATCATTCCTCATGACCAGCTGGAAAAGAAAGCGAGTAATTCTTACAACTTGGACCTCTTGGGGGAATGGTTCCCTCTAAGTTTACTTTGTAACTTGACATTGAAAGTTAATAGGCCTCATGATTAGAGATAACCCCAAGGATCAGCACCAACCATAATATAATTTCATTGCTTTAATTTACTAAATATTTACTAAATTCTTACTGTTTAGATTTTTTTTTTTTAAACTGTCTCAGTGGAATTTGCAAAGGAAATGTAAGAACTGTCCTACATTAGTAGTTTATAGCCTAGTTGGGGGTAAAAGATACAAATATATGAAACAAGAAGTTGATTGTAGCAAAGCAAGCGTATATAGACCGTCTATATATGGGTTGAAGGGGTCCAGAAAGCAAGTGTGCAAGGAGAGTTTTCAAAGGAGAATATTGTGTCCCAAAATGCAGATTTGTAATTTATAGTCTGAGCACATGCTGATGGCACAAATGAATGAAGAAAAGCCATGAGGCAAAAATGAACAGAATGTTACTTCTTACACTTTCATTGTGTTTTTACTTTGACCACCTCTGATGTTGTCAGTGGAATTAGTTACCATTTGCTCAGCGCACGATGTGTTTCGAGCTTGTGCCAGGTGCACTACCATCGTTACCTCATTGTGTCCTCACAGAAAGTGTAAACAAATCTCATTTTCATTGAGGGTATTGAGATTTAGAAAGCAATGTAACTTGCTGTAGCAACTTTGCTGTTTAGCAAATCACTGCAAAATTCAGTGCCTAAAGCAACAGTCATGTATTTCGGTCATAATTCTATAGATTATCAGTCTGAGCTGGGCTGGCAGTCTTCCTGCACTTAACTCTGCAGTTCAGCTGCGGCCAAGTCAACTGTGTTGATCTTGCCTTGGCTTTCTCGTGTGACTAGGGCCTCAGATGAGATGGTTGAGCTCAATTCCATGTGGGCTCTCACCCTCCAGTTAGGTCGCCTTGGCTGATTTGCAGGACATTTGACAAGGCCTCAAGAAAGCTAGTGGGGACAGGCAAAGTCTCTTGGGGATGAGATTCAAAACTGGCACGTTGTTAATTCTGCAATATTCTATTGCACAGAGTGAGACCAGTACCAGACCAGATCCAAGAGGGAGAAAATAGGCTCCATGTTTTGATGGAAGTTGTGGTGAGGTCACTCAAGGGGTGGGGAATTGTGACCATTTTCTTATCCTCACCCAAGGACATTTTTTTTCATTGCTTTCAGAGAGTAAAGAAGGGAGAGAGAGAAACATTGATGTGTGAGAGAAGCATCAACTGGTTGCCTCCGTTATGCACCCAGATGGGGGATTGATGCCTGGACTGGGGACATAAGCATCTGGACCAGGGGTCAGATGTGCCTGCACCTGGAGCAGGGATCGAATCTGCCATCTAGGTATGTTTCCTGGCCAGGAATCAAACATGCAACCTTTTGGTTATAAGAGATGCTCCAACCAAGTAAGTCACATCAACCAGGGTGAAATGAACCATTTTAAAAATCTTCCACACTTGCTGAAAATCATAAAACTACAATGGGCAGAGAATTAAAATCCGTGTTCATCTCTGAAATTGTGCTCTTATCACAAAGTACATTAAAATCTGCAGACTTTTCTTTATTTTGCCCCAGTTTATCATTATCCCATCACCAGCTTCCTTAATTAGATGCACAACTTTAATGTAAACAGACACATATACTTAATTTATTATTCCCTTTTCCAAGTGTCTGCTAATATTCTTCTCTTGCCTGAAATGACCTTTCTCCCTGTTCATATTCTCTTTATCCATGACAATCTGGTTTAGATTTTAATTTCTTCATAAAGCTGCCTATGACAGAAACCGCTATGGGTATGGTTATTTGTTCATTCTCTGCTTTTACCCTTTAATAATAGAATTCCCCTAAGTTTTAGCTCACAACAGTTGCAAAGCTACACTATACATTTTCCCAGCCTCCCTTGCAGCTTAGTCTGTGTGATAGTTTGCAACCATGTTGCAACCTCATTATAGCCTCCCATAAAAAGCTAAATACTAATTTCTGTGAATAGGGGCCAGCCAGAGTGACTACATTTCTAAAAATTGAACATAGTAAAAGTGATCTTGTATATCTCCCAAGACTAGGTCATACAGGTGACACCTCTCTGCCTGTCGCATTTCTCTTGGGACACATACCTCATCGGCTTTGAGCTGACATGAAGGAAATCCCACCAACCTGAAGCTGCTATGCTAAAAAAGGCTATGTAAACGAAGGCCACATAGAGATAGACTAGTCCCAAGTGCTCCGTCTGCTAACAACTGTATGTCTGCTCAGCCTCAACCATAAGATAAGTGAGTCTGCAGATTATTCCTGTTGCTGGCATTAAGCCAGCCTTCATGCAACCCTCACTCCCCCACCTAGAGAACAATCCAAGTTTTAGCTATTAAGACATCAGGTTCAGGCTTGAGACTTGGGATCATGTCATCTAAATGAAGTCCCTGTGTAAATGAGGCTCCTTGACTAACCTTGCTTGGAAGATCCGTGTATTAAATAGACAAGTTTTCTGTCCTCCACATACAGTAGTGGGACTGGCATAAGAAAACTGTTATAGACACTCATTCAAAAAAAGGGACAAATAGGAGATACATATTCACGCATACATGATATTTATGGAAAAAGAAGGAAGACTCAGGCTATATCCGAGAATCCATGGAGAATGATTTGCAGGTAGCAGAACTGAGTCCTAACCATGGAACTGGCAGTGTGTGCTCAGCTGGATTTCTGAAATGCATGAAGAAAAAGGTAAATAATTGGAGCCAGAGGACCAACTGGGGTGGCTTTAAACGGAGCCACAAGTTTTTTGATAATCTTGCCATGAAAAGGTGGAGTCTAATTCCCTTCTTCTAACAAACAGAATGTGACTCCCAACGGTACGTTATCAAACAGGACATTGCAGCTTTTGCTTGATTTTTGGGACATATGCTTCTGGAGCCCTCTAGTAGCTGCTAGGCTGGAGAGAGAAAGATGCCTGAGGAATCCCAGCTGTGCCTGCCCCAAGCTGTTTAAGTCTTCCCAGCATCCACCACTAGATGTTCCTGTGAGCGAGCTTTCAAATAAATTCAGTGGCCACCCTGCCAGGTGCTGCAGCTGATGCCAAAGGGACAGAGATGCACTGTCCCCAGGGAGGAGGTTCCAGCCACTTCAGTAAGCCAAAAAGAGGAATGGAAGTAGGAGGTATGGGAAGATTTAAAACTGTCATTAGTTACAGCTGATAGGATGAAGCACTTAGTTTATCAGTTGATCATGCTGGATTTTCTATTAGAATTAATGAGTGAATGGAGCAAGATCACTAGGAAAGAAGTCAACAGTTTAAAAACCAACGTAAAGTACAGCACAGGGAATATAGTCCATAATATTGTAATAGCTACATATGGTGTCAGATGGGCACTAGACTTATTTGGATGTCTAATCACTATGTTGCACACCTGAAACAATATGGTATGTCAACCATAATTTTAAAATAAAATTAAAAAAATAATTAGATAAATAAAATTAAAACCAATTGCATTTCTACATAGCAGCAACGACCAATTATCTTTTACAATCTTACAAAAATCATTTAATATCTAAGAGAAGATCTAAAGAAATATTGTCTTCCATGGCATCTCCTTCATGCTAAAGTCGGAACTAATATATACATTGATCTGCAAAAGCATCTGAAACAAAGTGAAACAGAAAATACTGTGATACAAATGTCATCTAGCCATTAAAACAAAAATATGTTGGAGCTAGAAGGAAATGGGCTTATAACCCAATTTATTTGTTAAAACTTTTAATTGCACACTCTCTCCAGTAATGCTGAGTGTAAAACATAGGGAGAAAAATTAACTTCTAAAATAAAACATGACAAAGAGAGAGTCTCATTTATGGGTTAGTAGACAGCATCTGCTTGCAATGTTTATTTTGTATTTTAAACCATATGACCTTCTGTTGCTTGGTAGACTCATGAATTTTTTAAAAGTAAATTTCTGATGCTATTCAACCAGAGCATGCTACCTAGAATCATTCATGTGAGAAGCACATCTATTGAAAATTGATACCTGCCTTCTAGGGCATTTCTCCTTCCCGATTCTGTGCAAATAACTGTTATTCTGGACTCAGCTTTAATGTCACCTCTCCAGAAAGGCCTTTCCTCCACACCAAATAAAAAATAACTAGTCTTTATCGCATCTCCATGTTTACCATTAAATGATGTTTTCATGTTTGTCTAATTGTCTATTGTATGTCTTCCCCAATGAGAATATAAAGAGGTTTACAAGATGTGAACGATACGGGGGCCCATGACCGCTTGTATTAAGAAGTTGGGGACAGAAAAAAAATGTGTGTATGTTTATTGTATCATTATCACATGTCATTTTCAGTTGTGAAGAGTAACTGCCTAGTCAGTAAAACCTCCCTGGGCCTCCCCGAGTGAAATTTATATATGTCACACAATCTGTAGTCTAAGTCAGGCCATCACAAACATACCCTCAGACTTGGGGAAAAATCTATTCCAACAGAAACAATTTCATGTACATTTGATGTGGAATTTGTGGAGAATGCATATTAGTGTAACTCTAGCTGCTTTAACGAACAAACTCCTACACTTCGACTACCTACCATTTTAAAGACGTTTCTTGCATACACAACAGTCCAATATGGGTGTAATGTTGGAAGGATGGTGGTTCTGCTCCTGAGGTTTTTCATGGGTCGAGGCTGACTGATGCTCTGCCCTCAGATGGCAGAAATGGAGCAGTTGATTGAATACGGACACACATCTTGGCCTGGTAGCGATATCACTTCTGCTTACAAAACTTTAGCAAGATCCAGGCATGTAGCATTACTTATATGCAATGGATGACTGGAAAGGTAGCTCCAGGCTCAGCAGCCACCTTTTCAGTAACAACTCTACATTATGTGAAAGGCAAGGAGGAGGGGTTGAAGCTTGGGTGGGCAGCTAGCTGTCACTTGCTACAGTGTGACCCTGTGGCCAAGAAATAGACTCTTCTCCCAGCCAAGAAAGAACACTCAATGGATTTGACTCAAAATCCTAGTAGTTACAGACCGCATCTCTATGGACAAAACAAATGGTTAGCCAACAAACATGCTTACAAACATGCTTAATCTATACAATCAAAAGAAGTCAAGGCTGGATGATCAGGAGGTGGGGGGTGGAGGGGAGGGAGCCACCATCCCGATAAAAAGTCACAATCCCTTGCCCACTTTCCAGGCCTGAGCTAATATTCGGAGCCAGGCCCATTTCATTGAAGAAGAGACCACGTGTTCTGAGGCAGAACCCTGCAACACCACATGGGTGGATGTGCTCCTGGGGCTCTCAGCCCTTCACAAGGGGCTCTACTTGGGTAACTGAGCTCTGAGAAATATCCAAGCATTTAGATGACTGTTGGACAAGGCCTTAAGGGACATTAATACCTAGACACACTAATCGCCATTTTGAGTATGGGAATATTGGGGCAAGGTAATAAATGGAGATCTGGCCCAGGTCCTACTTCCAATGGGTCCACTGGGGCTGTGGTCCCACCTGGTGGTTATTTCCCATATCTAAATGTAAAAAGACACGCTGGTAGTTGCACAATCTCACGTTGGTTCCTTGCCTTAGGGTAGGACTACCATAGTGCAGAGGGCCAAGAATGCTCCGAAATGAATCCCCTCTATGACCAAGACAGTGAATCAGAATCGATATGGCATCCTGGGGGGAGTGGCAGAAATTAATGTCATCCCTGAAGAACTAGAGGATTCAGGGTAAGGCCCCATCATGTTGCCTTTTCATGCACAAGTCTTGCCTCTGCAAAACCCAGCCGAATCCAGTGAGCTACGGCGGAGTCAACCAAGTAGTAGACCCAACCACACATGCTGGGCCAGATGTGGCACTGTTGCTAGGTCAGACCAGCCTGGCCTTAGTGCATGTTGTATGTGATTTAACATTCATTCTTCCTTAGAATCCTGTTTTTGTTTTTTTTAAATTTTTTAATTTATTTTCAGAGAGAGGGTAAGGGAGGGAGAAGGAATGGGGGAGAAACATCAATGTGTGAGAGAAACATCAATTGGTTGCTTCTTACATGCCCACTACTGGGGACCTGGCCTGTAACCCAGGCATGTGCCCTGACAAGGAATCGAACTGGCAGCCTTTCAGTTCTCAGGCCAGCGCTCAATCCACCAAGCCACACCACCCAGGGCAGAATCCTGTGTTTTTGAACTAATTTCAAGTGAACTTAAATGAGAATCTGTAACTGCATGTCTGATGATACACAGACTATGTAGGGCAGGGTTTACTTTTTCAAAGAGTTATATAATTAACCCTTTGAGTGCCAATGTTGCTGTGAGCAACCCTGACAAATTTTCCCAGAAGTGCCAGCGTCACTCCCAGCAGCTCTTTTTTCGGTGGCTATAAATGTAAATAACAATGGAATACTTCGTATTTTATGTTTTGTTCTCTTTTTTTGCACCTCAGGTTATATATTGATATATATAACCTTTTCTCATGTTCATCCCAATTTTGAATTATGCATGACACTCAAAGGGTTAAAGCTTAATAAGTGACATTATAGTAATAATTTGTATGGTTCTTATTTAGGAAACCCAGTAATGCAGACATGGCCGAGGATCTGCAAGGAAGCAAAACATGGCTTCATGTGAGTAACTAATGATTGTTAAGTCTATATGAGCTTTGCTGATTCTGCTTCTGCTCGAAGAGGGTCAGAAAGCTGATCCCTTTTTAACACATGCAACAGGGGCCCTCCCTTCCGCTGTCCCCCGTGCCCTCTGCAGTTCATCATCTGTCCCCTGCAAACTGCCCATACTCACCCCTCTTTTTTACAGTTCCTCTGTTGGGTTCCCAACCCTGCACCCCTGGAGCTGCTGTGTAGCATCTGTCCTCTCATACTTCCAGACCACTTTTTTTTTCTCTGCTTTCTTCGCTGAAAATCCTCCAGATCTTTAGAGCAATGCTCTTGGACCATGTCATCATTCTCCCTCCCCATCCAAGCGTCTGGCTCATCGTCCTTCCCTGCACCATTGCTCTGGAGACCCCCTTCTCATAAACAATCCATCCAGGGCCCCGGTTTCTTGGTTCTTTGATCTCCTCACTGGTAATACTCCTCAAAACTCTGTCCTCTGCCTACTCCATTTCCATCTTTTCTCAGCGTTTTCCCACTATTAGCACTTTTCAACAGTGCTACCACCTCAGGACCTCCAAGCCGTGAGGTCGCCATTTTCTTCAATGCCTATCACTTCTCTCAGGCCTTCACTTTCCCCTTCCCCCAGAGTAGAATCTCTGGTCCGTCACTCTAACCATTCAGTTACATATACCCTCAACTCCCTCTTCACCCCTTCCTCTTCTCCACGTGTCTTTAAAAACCCCATCTGCCGATAAACCCAGTTCTCCAGATCTGTAGTTGAGCAGCTGAATGTTGCTGGAGCAAGAGCCGGACGTGCTGACTCTCACCTGAAGGTATGGCCGCAGTCTTCAGAGCCTGGCCCCTCACCTTCACGCTCCCAGATCTGCCCTATCCCATTCCATTTTTGGTCATCAGCCTTAATTTCTCTCCGACACTTAACAGTCCCCATCTCATCCATTCACAATTCCTGTTAGCTCAACACCACCAATGTGTTCCAAGTCCAGCCATTTCTCACCGTATCTACCAGGACCCATGTCTCTTTTTGTGACTAGGGCAGTAGTCCCTTAACTGATCACCTTGCCACTAGGCTTGTCCCCTCAGCAGTGACTAGACAATCCTTCAAAGATGAAAATGGGATTAAGTCACCTCTTGCACAAAATCTTTCCTTGGCTTTGCATCATCACTTTTTTTTTTTTTAAATTATTTATTTATTTTTAAGGAGAGGAGACGAGAGGGTGAGAAGCATTGATTGGTTGCCTCTTGCAAGAGACCCAGCCATGGACCTGGCCTGCAACCCAGGCTTGTGCCCTGACTAGGAGTCGAATTTGTGACCTTTCTGTTTGCATGCCGACACCCATCTCAGTGAGCCACACCAGTCAGGGCTCATCATCACTCTTTAGGATAACATCTAATACTTTTTAAAAAATTAATTAATTAATTTGTTTATTTATTTATTTTTAGAGAGAGGGGAAAGGAGAAAGAGAGGGAGAGAAACATCACTGTGTGGTTGTCTCTCACTTGCGCCCCCAACTGGGGACTTGATGTACAACCCAGTCATGTGCCCTGACTGGGCATCGAACCAAAAACACTTGGCTCGCAGGCCAGTGCTCAATCCACTGAGCCACAGAAGTTGGGGCATAACATCTAATCTTCTTGCCATGTCTGCAGAACCCTTCATGACCTTATTCTCTGCCTTCCTCTCCTGCCTCATCTCTCTTCACTGTTCCACCTCCAGCCTGGCTCACTGTGCTCTCCAGTAACAACCTTCTTCTTGTTTCTTGTGCCCTTCGGTCTAGTTCTAGCCTCATGACCCTTGCACTTGCCGTTCCTTCTCTCCATGCTCTTGACTCCAGAACTTCCTATGACTGGCTGTCTTCCTTTGCCAAGTTTCTCCTCAACACTCCCTTCCCTGACCATCCTGTGGATGAAAGCCCCCTCTTCTGTAGTAAATCTCTGGATTTATTCCATTGCACTTAACGTGTGACAGATTGTTACATTAATGGTCCCTAATGAATTCCAAGCTGCTGTGCTGTCCCCTTCTAGATTGGCTCTAGGCTTGGCCATGTGATGTGCTTTTGGCCATTGGGACATTACAAAATGTGACCCAAGCAGAGGCCTGATGAGTCCTTGCATGTTAAGGGCTTGCCTTCCTGGAACCCCACCTGCTAAGTGAGGGAGCCTGAGCTAACCTGCTAGAAAGGCCGCAGAGAGGACAGCTGAACTGTATCTGCTGACAGCCCCAGCCCACTGCCACGCAGCATCTGCCAATTGGTGGTACATGGGAACCCAGTAACACCACATGGATCTGAGATGTGTTACCACATTTGCTCTGTCACCAACTACCAAACCCAAGGAATCATGAACAAATAAAACTTGTTTTAAGCTACCAAATGTTGGGATGGTTTGTTTTGCAGCAGTAAACAATACACACTGCTATCTAAAATTTCGTATCTACGTGCATATTTGTTCATTGCCTGCCAACCCTTCTAAAATGTAAGCTCTATGCAGATAGGAACTTGAGTACACTGTGGTCCCCCAACCTTAGGGTCTGGCCCAAGGCGGCATGCAGGCAACACTTGTTGAATGAATGAACAATCTCCCATGGAGCAGCCTCATCTGGGCCGTGGCTTTCACTAAGATCTCCCGGCCCAGAAGGAAGATCTATCTCCTGAGTGTCTGTTCCAATAGTCCATTGGATATGACCAACTGAAATTCAACACCTTCTAAACTCCCCAAATTTGTCCCAAACTTTTCTCCTCTATACCATATTTTAGTAATGGCACAGATATGCAGTACAAGCAATCTTTTAAAGGGTTATAATGATGGTTAATTTTGTGTCAACTTGTCTAGACGATGGTGTTCAGTTGTTTAGTCAAACACCAGCCTAGATGTTGCTGTGAGGTTATTTTTTTTTAGATGTGATTAACATTGAAATCAGTAGACTTTGAGCAAAGCATATTACTCTCCATAATAGGCATGGGCCTTATGTAATCTGTGGAAGGCCTTAAGAGAAAAGCCATGTGCCCTAAGGAGGAAGGAAATTTGTCTCGATTGCCTTCAGACTCAAGACGACAATGGCAACTGCTGTCAGAATTTCCAGCCTCCCAGCCTACCCTGCAGGTTTTTAACTTGCCTGTGCCTACAATTGCGTGAGCCAAATCCTTAAATTTGTTTCTCTTTCTTCCTCTCCCACCTTACACGCACACTCCCTCTCTTTCTTCCTCTGTCTCTCTCTCTCTCTCCTATTGGTTCTGTTTCTCGGGAGAACCCTGATTCAGAGATTATCTTTAATGATCCCATCTCCCTTACTTTCCAACATTCATTCAGTCGCCAAAGCCCTATTGATGCCGTGTGCGAAATGTCTCCCACAAATATCTTGTCTTCACCTCCTTGTCTTGGTTTAAGTTCTTAGCATCTCTAAACCGGACTATTACAAATATCTGTTACCCAGTCTCTCTGCCTCACCTCCTTCTCATCCACCTGCCGCTCCACTACCAGGTTATCTGATCATGTAGCTTACCCCCGAAGTCTCTTCATCACCTACAGGGTACAGTCAAACTCTTTATTATAATACGAAAGCTCTTTATCAAGTGGCCCATGTTATATTCCTAGCTCCATTTCTGTTACTCCTCTATAAATACCCAAAGTTCTACTTATATTTAATCACAGATTCCCAAATATGTCATACCCATACCTATATGCTTTTGTACATTTTGTTCCATTTGCTTGAAATGCCTACCAATTTGTCTTGAAAACATTGTGACCTGCTCTTCAAGCCCTAGATCAGAGGTACTCTTTGTTCTGCAGTTGTCCCTGGATGCTTGCTCATAATTTTTAGAACCTGATAAAAGTATTTTCATAAATCTTGTCTTAATATACTGAAGTTAATGTATGTATCTGTATTTCCCAGAAGACCGGGGATTCTTTGTTTGTATGTGTTTTATACATGATTAGTTACCTAGTCCTGTCTTTTTGTTTAGCTCATGATAGCCTCTCAAAAAATGTTTACTGAGGTCATTTTTGTGTTAGATTTTAAGTCTTTCAAGGCAAAAATCATGTTGTTGTTCATCTACATAACACTGATGGTGCCTCTCATATGATCTTGTAGATAGATGATGCTCAATATAAAAAGGTTGAATTAAGTAAGTTTCTATTATTTCCTGTTGCTACAATATTTAAATCATCATTGCATTCCCATGCTAAACGGTGTTACAGTGATTTTTAGCTACACAAAAGTTCATGGAAAGGAGAAGTCACTGAAAGTCACAGGGTCTTGGGGAACAAGAAATTAAAGGGAGCTGTCTTTTAAAATATTTTTAATAAGAAATTTATGAATTTCCTATTCTCTCATTTAGTCTTCTAAAAATATTTTTTGTTGTTTAAAAAATTTTTAAACCCACAGGAAAGTTCAAAGAATAGTGCAATGAACACCCGGATACCCCTCACATAGATTCACCAACATCTTGCCACACCCACTTCCTCTCTATTTTTATCTCTCTATATATACACACTTCCCTTTTGCTGAAGGCAGACGGCTGCTATCATGGCATTTCACCCCTAAATGTCGCATGTTGCATTGCTCAGGAGAAGGGCTTTCTCTTATGCCACCATAACACTATTGTCACCCTTAAGAAAAACATTAATTGAATAAAATTATCTAACATACAGTCTGGACTCAAATTTCCTTAATTTTCTCTCCAACTGTCCTTGATAGTTATTTTTTTGACCCAGAAGCCAATCAAGTTTCACATTGATTTGGCTGCTACATCTCTTTATTCTCCTCAAACTCTTCTTCTGTTCTTGATTTCACCCCCCTTTGAAAATCGAGGCCAGTTGACCTGCAGAATGTCCTTCGTTCTGGATTCCTCTGTTTTGTCAGGATTTGACTCAAATCAAATGTTTCCAACAAGTTTTACTTTGTCCCTCCCATGGCATCAGATCAAGGGGCTCATAAAATCCAACTGTCCCATTATTGGTGATGCCAAGCCTGATGAGATGCAGATAAGGGGGAGACTAACAGATCCCTCCAGTGCAAAGGCACCCTCTGCGATGCATATGTAACCTGTGAGGTTGTGTAAGCAACCTCTTCCCGAGTCCTTTCCCCAGTGACTCATTCATCCATGAACATTGCCTGAATCAATCAATGAGAGTTACAAAATGGCGCTTTTCTAAAGCTGTAATTTAGTCTACATTTATTAGCTTATAATATTTTATTAAGCAGAGCTTTTCTTCTTTTCTCTCTCTCTTTCTCCTTTGAGAATCACAGTGATTTTTTTTTAAACTAAATGTGTTATAATCATTTGCCAAGATTGTCCTGTGCGATTCAGATTTGGTCAGTGGTACCCCCTTCAAGCTGTCCTTTTGACATGGAGTATGAATAATCTTTAAATATATCTTTCCTTCCTGGTATGTAAAATGTTCCTAACTGAGACCTACTATCAGCCAATTCTCTAAGGAGACCTGGTTCTTTTTGATAGGAAACAGTCAGAAACCAATACCTGGTCCCTAAGTTAGCTCACCACCAGGGGGTGTCATGGATTTTAGGTTCTTCCAGTTGTTAGAGCTAGAATATCAGGTCATGATCTCATCCTTACTGGAGAGCTCCAATTCAAATCCCACACCCCAAGCTTTGTCTTCACCTCCCCCATTCCATGTTCTTCTATTGCCCCTGGCTGAAAACACTCATGAAGTCCAAGAGCAAGAGGTAAACACAAACTGGGTGCTCTGGGTTTGGGGTTCATCATCTGATGTGGTGGCAGAGAGAGGCAGAGGCAAGATTCCCTTGCCAGTTAGCTGGATTGTACCCCAGGGTAGCTGGCTGTCAGGATTCTTGGAGTGAGCAAAGTTCTATACAGAAAGGAGAGGATGCCCTGACTGGTGTGGCTCAATGGGTTAGGCATTGTCCTGAAAAATGAAAGGTTGCTGGTTCGGTTCCCAGTCAAGACACATGCCTCGTTTGCAGGCCAGGTCTCTGGTTTTCCCCTCTCTCTATAAATGGATAAATAAAATCTCGAAAGAAAGAAAGGAAGAAAGGAAGAAAGAAAGAAAGAAAGAAGGAAGGAAGGAAAGAAAGAAAGAAAAGGAAAGAAAGAAAAAGGAAGAAGAGTTCTCATAAGGGGAGGGGGGCAATTTTCCAATTGAACAAACATCTAATTCTGACCTGATACTTAAAAGAACCCATCTATGGGCTTTTCACATAGAATCACCTTTGGAAAATTTTCTACTTAAGAAAAAATTAAGGACAAAGCTGCTGTTATAGTTCTCTCCACACAAATAACATTTCCAACAAGTTACTTGACCCATGACCCTTGCAGGAACATCTCCTTTCGCTAGTTCAGTTGAGCAGTATCCTCTGTGGAGTGTTGTGGTTAAACCACGCCTGAGTGAGACTGGTTTCTCTTTCTGACTCTGCACACTGCAGAGAATTTTTATGAAGCTCTATTTGCACACAAACTTTGGTATCTGTTGCAACAATTTTTCCATGTGGTTCAGGCCTTCCCAAGAGATACTGGGCAATCATTACAAAATGGCTGGGCACAGAATCCAGATTCCCACGGAGGTGCTGTGCCCCTGGGTCTCAACTGCATTTATCTCAAGCATTTCCTACAACAGTCTTGAGAACTGGGTATTATTCCTATTTTAAAAGAAGAGGAAATCAAGACTCGAGAGACTGTTATAACACCAAGCCAGAGAGCTAGTATATTTTAGTGAGTCAAAGATGCCATAGAAATTAAGGTACATTTCGTTCTCAGGTATGTTTATTTGGGGGAAAAAATGTGTGTCTTAGTATCGATGAAACAGTGGTTAATGCTCGACACTAGGATCAAGTTCAGACCCTTCTGACTATGAAACCCATGCTCTTTCAACTTGAGCAGAGGTTAATTGGAAAAGAGGGAGCAGGCTGCGGACAGGGGAGCCAGGGCTTGAGGAGACAGAGAGGGCAGGAAAAGGTGTCATGGTGCGAGCAAAGGCGTGAATGTGAGACTTTGCTTGGAATGTGGACTCAGAAGAGCTGATCCGACTACAGCCAAGTGTTCAGATCAGGGGGCAGCTGGTCTGCCTAGAAAGAAAGAAAGCTTTCAGAAGGAGATGAAGCAGCGCTGTCAAAGGCGGTTTATGATTATTTAGGTTTAGGTAATGGCATCGCCGAAAGTGCGTGCGTGGGTGTTACGTGCTGGAAGCTGGGTTTCCGAGGAGGGGTGTGCAAGGTGGATGGGAAGGGTGGAGGCACGAGGCTGCAGTTCAGACAGGCACCAAGTGATGGTGCTTGAGCAGCGACGTGGCCCAGGGACAGGAGGACAGGGACATAGGCATGGGGACATTGAAGAAGAAGGATTCTCAGTGATTGCTGACAGATTGGAGATGGATGGGGAGGCCATATAATTTATCATCCAAAACGGGACACCTCTGGTAAAGAAAGTGAAATGCTATTAAGAAGCATGTCAGGGAGCAGGCATAAACCAGAGCCATGGTGGACAAACCTGACATATGGTTACTGCAGACAGAGTGAAGGAGAGACCAGAAGCAAAACCTACTCCCGTATTTCTTGCCTTGGGGACTGTGGGTTACTGTAGTGGACAGGGACGTTGTAATGCCACTTCTTGTGCCAGGAGGGTCTCTTTTTGATTTCTACCTGTTCTCCCCAATTGGCCTTGTGAGGAATCCCCCCCCCGCCCTGCCCCCAATAAGGTATGACTTAAGGAATAAGGCTTAATTCATAAGATATGTGCTAAGGCCAGAGTGCCTTTGGCGACCCACTGCAGTGGACATTCCTGGGGAAGGACCCCCACCCCTCTAACTCTGTCACTTCTGTTCCTTATTGGGCAAGATCAAGAATACCTCCATCAATGGGAGAGCAAGCTGAGATAGGCAGATGGGCGCCAGCAGTTTGCAGAAATTATCTGGGAGATCCAGCTGCCCAGCATTTGGGGCATCGGAAGGCCCATGGAAGCTGGTCTTGGAAGCAGGAGCCTTTGAACCTGTGGGACCCTGGATTCGCATGCATCTGCTCCTTGGAGAAAGGAGAAGGGCCTTTAATGTCAGCCAGGGCCTCGTCTGGGCAGCCCAGAATAAGCTCCCGAGGTGGTGGCCATCCATGCACCAGCTGTGCTCCCTGGTTAGGTATCGCTCCCTAATAGTAGACAAAAGAGTTGCTTTTTTTTTTTAAAGGCTTCAGAATAGGTAATTAGAGAGAACTTAGGTCATATTAAAATAAGAATATATCCTGAAAGGTACTTTCTATCCACTAGTACACACATCAACACACACACACACACACACACACACACACACAACCAGCAAGGTGACTGCAGGATGTGAGCTTCCAACCCCTGCCCACCAGGCAGCAGTTACACTCCAATCAGCAGACTAGCCACTGTTCTGGTTCTCTGTTGGAAGAGTTGATAGAGAGGACGTGACCACCACTTGAACCTCCAGCTGGACCCAGGCAATCAGAGGCCGTCAGCCCCTCCCCTGTCCTTGGAATGTACATTCCGCCTGTCGTTTCCCCAGTGGGAGCTGTTTCTAGGATGCAGCTGAGAGTAAGGTGTTGCTGAGACCATCTGGACTAAACCCTGTTAAGATTCTAGCAGGCAGGTGCGGAGATCTCATCTTGCAGCTGCTTAGGACAAGCCTAGTAACCAAGTTCCCTTGCTTATTAAACCTGTCACCAACCAATCTGAATGGTGTCTGTCTCTTTCTTGGGTGTCTCTGTATAGGGGGGGAACAGTTTCAGATTTCACCCAGGGGAATCCAGAGTTGTAAACCAACATCCTAGTGTGCGGCCTCTTCTTTTTTCCTCTGTGTTCCTGGTTCACTGCACTTCAGTTTCATTCATTTGTTATTTCTCCATTCATTGATCATTAAACATTCATTAAAGGCTGCTTGTAGGGCTCATAGTAAGACAAGCAGGGCTGCTCAATTTCTCTCGTGGTGCGTAGGTCATGGACAAGGGACAAGGAGCCTGAAGAAGGTGGCTGGGTGAAGGGAGTGGGAACAGGTGCACGGGCTAGGGTGGGAGAGAAGCCGGTCTGGCCCTCAGCAGAAACCGTGGGCAGTTCTGAGCTAGTGGCCAGTGGAGGAGCAGGCAGGTGCTTGAAAGGGCCCCCTCCCAGGTGCTGCTAAGGAGTTTGAGCTTTAGGGTCACTGGGGGGGCTGTCAGCAGGAGAGTGAAGTGGCCTGGTTGGTGTTTTAGGAAGGTGTCTCTGTGCAATGGATTAAATAGAGCCTGGCAGAGACACTGGAACATTTTCCTTGTCACTCACTGAGATGGGGAGAGGAGGAGGAGCAGGTTTGGGTGATTTGAGGAAATGCCAGTTAGGCCCTTGGGTACAGGGGTCTGCAGCTCAGAGACCAGCAACAGCTGTGAACAAGAGACGAATCCAGAGGGAATGGCCTGTGTGAGCATTTGGTGGAGGGCAAGGCCGAGATGACGCAGAGGCTCCGGCCTGCTCAGATTGATAGCACAGTGCAGAACAGGCGCTGAGACGTTTGGATAAACAGATCCTGTGGAAGAGGGTTTTGTGTATTGGTGGCCAATTTAGACACAACACTGTGAGCCATGGAGAGCTCCTGGAGTTTGTGGTTTTCTTTGTTTTTTTTTTGTTGGTTTTTACCAAGGAAGTGATAGATTCCGAACACCAGTCTCCCAAGGGCCAGGAGCTCCTCTTGACTTCCATTGAGTGAACATGTGGTGTGATTGTCTGTAAATCCAGGCCTCCAAACCAGGCCTCCAGTCTCAAGGGTATTTTCTAAGTTAAAATTAGATTCATGGAATAGAATGGAATAGCTATGAGACTTACATCACACAGACACCCCTTCAAAGTGTGCATTTGGTTTGTCACTTATTACTAACTTCAGTTCATCAGAAATTAGACACTATACTTGGTGACCCTGCAGGCTGGGCTAGTGGCCGCAGGCCCTATTGGGAACATGCAGTTGGGCTGTGTCACATGTTTTCCTCTTAGACCACAGCCAGGGGTACACAGTATCACCAGTGGTGTTCATGAGACCCTTGAGCTTTGCAAGACTCAAGTGCCTTCTGAACCATCAAAGGGATAGTAAGGTTATATAGTCCAAAGTTCAGTCTACAGTAGGTCCTCACTTAACTTTGTGGATAGGTTCTGGGAAACTGCAACTTGAAGCAAAACAATACATAACAAAACCAATTTTCCCACAGGTTCGTCGTCGTCGTCGTCGTCGGCAGCCGTCCGTCTCGAGAGACGATGGCGTAGCTTCCTGAGAGTCTATCTGCACCGCCGAGAATGGCTGTGCAGTCCGATTCGGGAGTGACAATCCCTGCCGCACTTGGTACAGGTGAAGGCAGATGGCTGTTGTTGCTGCTGCTGACGCTGCTTCCGCCTCGATCTTTTCTGGACCGCCTCCTCCTTGCGTGCAGCCTCCGCGCGTGACGTACCTTGTCTGACCGCGAGCCTCCAGGCTAGGCGGTCGTCTGCTTGAACTTCCCATGTGTTGAGATTGATGGAGCATTGTGTCATGTCCTTTTTGCAGATGTCTTTGAACCGCAGTTTTGGGCGCCCTGTCATCCTCTTGCCTTCTGCTAGCTCGCCGTAGAGGAGGTCTTTGGGGATACGGCCTGCATCCATTCTTTTGACATGGCCGAGCCACCTGAGGCGTCTCTCGCTAAGAACTGCATGCAAACTGCTCATATTGGCTCGCTTCAGCACCTCGGTGTTGGGGACCTTATCCTGCCAGGCGACATGCAGGACGCGTCGCAGGCACCTCATGTGGAAGCTGTTGAGTTTCCTTTCGTGCCTTGCGTAGGTGGTCCACGTCTCGCTGCCATAGAGGAGAGTGCTGAGTACGCAGGCTTGGTAGATGCGCAGTCTGGTTTTCTCAGTGAGGCTGGAATTGTTCCACGCTCGCCGGTTCAGTCTGGCCATAACTGTGGCTGCCCTGGCGATTCTCCGGTTGACCTCCAAGTCGACTGACAGAGAGCTCGAGATGGTGGACCCGAGGTAAGTGAAGTCGTTGACAACCTCCAGGGTGTATCCGTCGATGGTGATGCATGGGGGAGTCCCCGTGCCTTGAGCCATAACATTCGTCTTCGTCAGGCTGATGGCTAGTCCGAACTCCTTGCATGCGTGGGAAAGGCAAGTGACTAGCTGCTGGAGTCCCTCTTCGGAGTGTGATGTCAAAGCTGCATCGTCGGCGAAGAGCATCTCACGGATGAGCACCTCTTTGACTTTGGTCTTGGCTCGTAGACGGGCCAGGTTGTAGAGCTTGCCATCGGATCTGGTGTGAATGAAGACACCCTCGCTGCAGTCCTTAAAGGCGTATTGGAGGAGCATGGAGAAGAAGATTCCGAACAGCGTAGGCGCGAGGACGCAGCCCTGCTTTACTCCGCTGCTGACTGGGAAGGCCTCAGAGGTTGCGCCGTTGTAGGACACCGTGCTGTGCATGTTGTCGTGAAAGGACATGACCACAGCAAGCAGATGTGGTGGACAGCCAATCTTCCGTAGCAAGCTGAAGAGTCCGCTTCGACTGACCAGATCAAACGCCTTCGTGAGGTCAATAAAGGCGAGGTAGAGTGGTTTATGCTGCTCATGACACTTCTCCTGCAGCTGGCGTAGGGAGAAGATCATGTCCACTGTTGATCGGCCAGCTCTGAAGCCACACTGGGACTCTGGGTAGACGCGGGAAGCAAGGGTCTGCAGGCGGGCAAGAGCGACCCGGGCGAATACTTTGCCGACCACGCTGAGGAGAGAGATGCCCCGGTAGTTGTTGCAGTCGCTGCGGTCTCCTTTGTTCTTGTACATGGTGATAATGTTGGCGTCTCTCATATCCTGGGGGATGTAACCTTCCTTCCAGCAGAGACAGAGTAGATGGTGGAGCGGCTGTAGCAGGACTGGTTTCCCGCTCTTTAGGATTTCTGGAGGGATTCCGTCGCTTCCTGGTGCTTTCCCGCAAGCGAGGCGGTCGATGGCTTTGCTGAGCTCTGCCGCAGTAGGTGGGGTGTCTAGCTCCTCCATGACTGGTAGGTCTGGGATGGCGTTAAGAGCAGTGTCTGTTACGGTGTTCTTCGTTGCGTACAGCTCGAGGTAGTGCTCGGTCCACCGCCGCATTTGCTGTTCCTGGTCAGTGATGACCTCACCTGTCTTGGACTTAAGGGGGGCGATCTTGGAGGGGATTGGGCCTGTTGCCTTCTTGATACCCTCATACATTCCTCGTGCGTTGCCTATATCGGCGGCTTCCTGAATGCTTCTGCACAGGTTTAGCCAATAGGTGTTGGCACAGTGGCGGGCGGTCTTCTGGACTTTGTTCCTGGCAGCCCGTAGAGCTTGAAGTGTACTGGGAGTGGGCGTGACCTTGTAAGCCAGAAGGGCCTTCCTCTTAGCCTCGATCACGGGTTCCATTTCTTCCCAGTGAGCCTCGTACCAGTCAGCGTTCTTCCGCTCTTTCTTCCCGTAAGCAATAATGGCGGAGTTGTATATGGCGTCGCGGAGACGTGGCCAATTGGATTCGATAATGTCATCTGCCGCCACTCCCTCGCCGAGTGCATCTTCCACCTTGTTGATGAATTGCTGGGTCTTAACTGGGTTGCTGGCACAACTGGTGTTGATGCGTGGGCGACCCTTCATCTTGGAGTGGTGCAACCTCTTCGGCATTATGCGCACCTTGCTTACCACGAGGGCATGGTCCGTGTCGCAGTCTGCACTGTGGTAGCTGCGGGTGAGGAGGGTGCTGCCAATATCCGTTCTTCTGGTGATGACGAGGTCAAGCTGGTGCCAATGACGGGAGCGGGGGTGCCTCCATGACACCTGGTGGATCTCTTTGCACTTGAAGAATGTGTTTGTCACGCACAGGCCGTGGTGACACAAAAGCTCAAGCAGTCGCTGACCATTCTCATTGATCTTTCCTCTCCCAAAGTTTCCAAGGCAGGTGGGCCAGGCCATGTGGTCGGCTCCTACTCTTGCGTTGAAGTCTCCAAGGAGATAGAGAGCGTTACTTCTGGGAATCTTGGATAACGCTTCGTCCAGTGCATGGTAGAACTGTTCTTTCTCTTCGGTGGTGGCGCAGAGGGTTGGGGCATATGCGCTAAGAATAACTTTGTGGATAGGTTCTGGGAAACTGCAACTTGAAGCAAAACAATACATAACAAAACCAATTTTCCCACAGGTTAATTGATATAAATGAGAGTTAAGTTCCTCTGGCATATTTCTGGTTACAAGACATTGCCAAACTTCTAAATAAACACCCACAACACTTCTAAAATTAAACACTGAAATACTTATGTTTATGAAAGATGACTAAAAACAAGTAAGATCATTATATTCGAGGGTGGTTGGAGCCTCTCCTGGGAGCTCAGGGAGCAATGTGCGACCCACACTGGACAGGACACCCTTCCATCACAGGGCCACTGGCACCCACACTTGCTCAAGCTGGGACGATGGAGACACACCAGTTCACCTCACATGCACACTTCTGGGAGATGGGAGGAAACCAGAGTCCATGGAGAAAACCCATGCAGACATGGGGAGAGTGAAAACGCCCCGACAGTGGCCCTGGCCAGGAACCCATTTTTTTCTCATCCACATTATAACAAAATGACATTGAAGGCAATGACATTATTTGAGGACCTGCTACATTTGCTTATAGGCCAATTCATTGAAAACTGATGGTTTCTCTCTAGCCCATTTGCACTCACTCCTGTCCTAAACCAGGTCCACTGGTGCCACAAGCAAAACGATCCCTTGCAGAATGCTTGTCAAATGTGGACTAATCTAGTTCGCATTTCCCAATTCTTAATAAGCAAAACAGACCGTCAAGCCCCAAGTAGAAATAGCTAGTACCTTCTGAGAGCTGGGCCTTGGAAACCAGGCACGATCTTCCTTTCCCTAAGCCTCCAGGTTGCTGTTGTTGTGCTACGTTCCTATATATTTGTGCTTAGTGTGAACTCTCTAGGTTCTCTTGGCTCAGTGACAAGAAAATTAGGGAAAGGAGGAGAGGATTTGGTAAGAGCAGGAGGGTAGAATTGCTTTTGGAAAATCATCAGCACAAAAATAACCTACCTGCAGGACTAATCAACAGTACCACATGCATGCATGACTCCTTTCATTTAAGGAGTCATTGACCTGTTGAAGAATTCTAACGTGAAACATTTTAGGGAGAAAAAAATAATATGGGGGCATTTCTCTTTCATTCTAAGGCTTAGTTTAATGATATCTATTTGGCCTCCTGAAGTGAGAATTAATTATTCATCATTTTTCTCTCCTATTACAAGCTTTCTAGCTACTTTTGGAAGGTGAGTGGCCTCTTTTAAGTATTCCTGTGTGTATTCTGACTTTCTTAGCTGGAGCTGTGCTATTTTCTAAACTGTCTCTTAGATTCAGGGGCTGCAACAGCCCCTCCCCACCCCCACACACATTCAATTTCCTTGTTTTCCTCTGATCTATATTGTCAAATCATCTAGCTCGTTAGTGTTAATCACCCTGTTGCCACTGTATACAGAGATGCAAAAATCACAAGAGAATCTTAAACAGCAGTTACCCACAGGAGTTTAAAACATGACTTGTTCTTGAAAGTAGGGGACAAGGTTTATTTTAATCATCATTAGCATTATTTTTATGTACTCTTACCACTGAAGAAATTACTCAAGCATCACAAAGATAATTACAGAAGGAAAAAACACCCAGTAGGACCCATTTATATGTCTCTGCCAGTGTCAACTCCTGTGACATTATTCCTTTGTCAGTAACTGTTAGATGTCGGAGGTGAAAAAGAGAGATTAGAGCAATTAGTCCAGATTTTTATGCAAAAAGTTTTGTGTAGCTTTTTTTTTCCTTAATCATTTTGACAGAGAGAGAAAAAAAAAAAAGATTTCACATAGCGTTGGGTAGGGAGATTTATAATTAAATAGAGATAAATAAGGGTTGCGAACCACATATAGAAAATGGAGTTTAGGTTTTATAAGTGTTGGTTGTCAACAGCTTTTATTATTCAACAGATCCTGACAATAATTAGAATTCAGAGGGAGAAGGAACGTGAAGAATCTGTACACACGCTTCTGGAAGCACATCCACGCTGGTCTGGACAAGGGTGATGTCTGGTTCCTCATCTCTGGTCTCCATTCTTCCCTCCAGCTGCAGAGTCCAGTGACAAATTTTAGAGTATTGCACCCCCTGAGCTGTATCCAGTGCTAAATAAAGGCCAGGTTACACAATAAAGCATCACTTATCTTTCAAACGCTCCTCCACCAGGGCCAAGAGGAGGGACCAACATCTGGGAAAGTTTTTCTTTTGTGGAAACAAACAAACAAAAGTGACTTGTTTCCACATTGCTTGCTCATTGTCTCCCTGGCCACTTTCTTATGGGTTGTCAGAGGGATTCTCTTCAAAGGCAAGTCAGAAGCCCCAGAGACCCTGCATTGCCCTCACCTTAAAACCCAAACTTGCTGCCACTAGCGGATCGTTCAGGGCCTTGGTGGTCTGCTGCAAATATACAGAAGGAAATGTGCCTCTTCACCTGCACCTCCACACCACCTCTGTCATGTTGATCTCCCAAGGGAGACTATTGTCCTCTCCCCCTCAGCTGCTACCTTACATCCCTCCTCCTTACAATTAATTCAGGGCAGATGCCATCTATTCCAAAGAGCCTCCTGAAACCCGATTCTTCCTTTTCCTCCTTAATTTTGGATGCATGATTTAAGTAAGGAATTTTAGCACTGAGTGATTATTTCTATCACAGCCGCTTTCACAATTGTTATTGGCCCCTCCTTGGACTATGAGCTTCTGGTTAGTGGAAGCCATATCCACAGAGCTTAGCAATGCGCTGAGGACATAGTAGGTGCTCAATAAACTTTAGAGTGAACTCGAAGATATACTCCCTGAAGTATACATACACACAGTGAAGTGCACACATCTGCAACGTATAGGTCAATGAAGTTTTACATTTGTATGCACAGAGGGATAAACGTATACAATGACCACCCAGATGAGCATTATAGAACTTTCCCTAGAGGCTCCCTTGACAACAGGCTTTATCTGTCCTGGAGATGAGCCCCACCCAGACTGTGAAAGCACGCTGGATGCTAGCAGTAGACTCCAGGAAGATGTAAGATGCCCTGATTTATCATCGCAGGAAGAACGTTTAGGATGGACGGAGGAGAATTTTATTCTAAAAAAATGTAAGGGCAGGGGAATTAAAGAATACAACATTAAAAAAATGCAAATAGTGAAAAGTGAGCATAAAGAATGACCCTTTGTCCCTCTCTCCACACTCACTCAGAAGCACCAGGGCCAGTGTAAGGTCCGGAATGGGGGGTTTCAGGATTCCCCATCACCCCCTCTCGCCGCCTTTCCCCCGGCCCGATGCCTGCTGTGACACAAAGCCCAGAGTAACACGGAAGTAAGTGCAGTCAAGGCTTGACAAAGCTCGTTTGAGACACGCAAAGCTTTCAGTTTCCGCAGGAGTTCTGGTTTCGGAGCTCCCCGCTCACCTGTACCTCCCACCTGAACCCCCACAGACCTACGTGCATTTTGGAGACAAATGGCTTTGCCCACAATCGGAGAGAGGAAGCGCCCCGCCCCCACCTCTTCCCCAGTCGCTGTGGTCTAGTGTTTCCTCAAATGTAAAAAAAGAGAGGAGGGCAAGATGCTCTTTAGTTGACCCACATGGCTTTTCCTTCCTTTCTCAATCCAACATTTATATCATCACGTTTTTCTCAGAGTACTACTGACTGGCTGTGGTTGGACAGGCTGTCCCTGCAAAGCGCACCGGGCCAGGGCGACACTGGGGCTGAAATCCGCCAACACTGCAGGATGGGTGAGCGGTCGCCCCGGCTTGAGAAAGTGAAGATGCCCAACTGATTGTGCCCGTAGCCATGACTCCCTTTTAGATAAGTAAGCGGGCGGCGGTCCTCTCCTTCGCGTTTTCCACAGCTGGAAGAGAAAGGAGGTCACGCTCCCGTGGTCCTCGGGACCCCGCCCAGCTCGCTCCCAAGGCGCGGGGGAGGCCGCCCAGCCCCTCGGCGCCCGCCGCCCCGCCCCTGCGCGAACTTGGCCGCACCCACTTCCCCCGGGAGGCGCCCAGCCGTGGTGGGGTTGACGTCACAAGGCACCCCGCTCCAGCGCCCCGCGGTGCGCGCCCCGCGCCGGGACCCGCCGCCCTCTCGGCGCCGATACCCAGGCGCGCCCGCGCGCGTGCCCGTCCCCGCCTGGTAGCACCGCTGAAGATGGCGAGTACGGCGCCCCTGGAGCACGCCAAGGAAGGATGCCCGGCTCGGGCTGCTGGGGAGCAGCAGCCGCCGCCCGGGGCTCCGCCGGAGGAGCAGGAGGAGGGAGCACAGGAGGAAGGGGCGGCGGCTGTGGCCGCGGGGCCGCAGGTGGAGGAGGCCTCCGCGGTGACCTGGCTGCTGGGGGAGCCCGTGCTGTGGCTGGGCTGCCGCACCCACGAGCTCCTGAGCTGGAAGAGGCCGCTGCGCACCTTGTTCGGCTTCGCCGGGGCCAACCTGCTGTTCTGGTGAGATCTCGGGGGTAGGGCATGTGTGTGTATGGGGGGGGGGGGGTAGTCCCGGGGGGACATCTAGGAGGACAGGTGACCTTGGGGCGCCCAGGGTGGGAGAGTGCGCGCTGGGCACTGCGAAGTAAGAAGTGCCAGCCCTGCCCCACTTTCTTGGTCACCTTCCTGAACAGGTAGACACCCACTTCAACTTTCCTCTAGGCGCACTTCCCTGTAAACAGTTGTCATCCTCCTTGTGCGTGTTCAGCTTCGCAGGCGAGGTGATAGCCTGACCCGCCTGCACCCGCACCTACCCCTGTGCCCTGCGTGCTCGGAAACTTGGGCTTTTGCTTTCTAAAACTCGCAGGTTTTGACCTGCTCCCCCAAAGCATGCCCGAGCAGTCCTGCTTGAACTTGTATTCGTTCTTGCACCCCCAGCAGGCATATCTGGACCAGCCTGGGGACACGCTCCAGACTGGGCCGCCTTCATCAGCCATCTAAGATGGGCATAGAATGATTTGTTTTTCTGTTCCCTGGAGGCTCTTTACTCCCTGATGAGAAAACAGGAGGCAACCAGGTGGATTATGTACATCACCCCACTCCCCCAGGTGTGCGCAGTGAGAAAAACAGTCATATTTTTAGGTGAAGTAGAGAGAGAACACATAGGCATGAGTATGACAAGCCTCTGATCAACAGGTTTGTCTCCCCTTATAGAGCCCTTCACCAGTAAGGAGAGGGGAAGTGTCCTGCTCCTTCCTTGAAGGACAGCCCTGTCATCTGCTACCAGTCTGAGCGAGGGCGGAGAAAAGCCTTCTTTGTTTGCAAACTTGTCCTCACAGCAAGCATGACCCACACGGTGCAGAGTGAGCAGAGCTTAGGCAACAGATACCTTGTTATAGGACATAGATTTCTTAACCTTAAAGTTAGAAAATGAATGCACAAGAGGTAAGCAGCTTGCCTTTTTCTAGGTTAATTGAGCAATTCAAAGAGGGTTCCCCGCATCCAGATCTGTGCTAATCCTGGTTTTCTCTAAAAACTGGCTGTATCTTACCAGGGCCCCTGAATGTGAATTAACTTAACTTTGGGTCTCTTAGCTAACTGCATCTCTAGAGTTTATTCCAAAGTTTTCTGTCCTGTTAGGAAATTATGTGAACACTCAAATTAGGAGGACATGTGTGGTATTATGCTAGATGAGGCAAGAATTCAATCATCTCAGGGCCAAGACTCGCTCATTTTACCAATGTGGGACATTTTAAAAATTATCTTTCTTGTTTTAAAACTTTAGTAATTAAAAAAAAAAAAAAGCTAATAGCCTCACAGTTCAAAAGTTTAAAGGTGCAAAGGATAACATTTTGAAAATCTCTTACCCATGCCTGTGTCTGGCTACCCAGCTGCCTCCCAGAGGCAACCGATGCTACTAGTTCCTGTCTCTGTCCAGATAGTGCATATTTCAGAATATACACCACATTCTACCCCAGCTCTAGAACGCTGCCTGTGCTATTCCTTCTCTTAGGGTATCTGGGTGATCATTTCCTTGTTCTTTTTCAGCTGCATAGAATTCCATTGTAAGGGTGTCACAAATTATTTAACCTGTGTCCTGCTGATGGACTAAGGTTGTTTCCGAACTCTTGCTCTCAGTTTTATAGCTAATGGCGTTGTACATGCAAGTATGTCTATAGGATGCATTCCCAGAAGTGGGATTGCTGGGTCAGAGGGGATGTGCGCTTTGTAATTTTGTTGGGTATCACATGACTTCCTTGGAGTTCTACCAATTTAAACTCTAATGAGCAATGTGTGTGACTGCTTGTTTCTCTACACCCTTGCCGAGAGCATTTTATCAAACTTTTTGATCTTGCAAAGCAAATAGATGAAAAAGGGTATCCCATTATGGTTTGAATTTGTATTTCTCTGAGTTTGAACATTTCTCCTGTGTTCAAGGGCAATTAAAATAATCTTTTCTTACCTGCTTATTAATAACTTTTATCTGTACTTCTAGTTGAGCCATTGGGCTTTTTCCTTTCAATTTGTAGGAACTCTTTTTATATTAGGAACCTTAGCCTAATTTCTGTAATATGAGATGCAAACATTTATTCTGTGATGTATTCTTAATAACCTCTATTTAAAAGAATAACTGCTACATAAAAGAATTGAAGGCATGTTTAGTATTATTCAAGAGTGATGTCTTCTATCTTTTTTGTAATGAGTTCTGTGGAAAGGTGAACAATGGCCAGCCTTCAATCCATTTGTAATCCTTCTGTTTATCTGTTTTGTTTCTTCTTCTGTTTGCAGTGTCTACATTCCATGCATGTATTTTCTTTGCAGAAAAATAATAGTACTGCTTTTTAAATTCTTTCTTAAAATTTTGAACATTTTTCTCCTTTGTTGTTTTTGGGGTTGGACACTTTTTGAGGACATCATTTTTTAAAAAATAGTGTACTTCTTATCAAGTTATCTTAAATGATGATGTTCTAACATTCTGTGTCCCAGTAACTCTAAAGCTCTGTATTTTTTTGTGAGAAAAACAAAAAGGTCAATGTTAGAAATATGAGGAATCCAAAGTTTGTCTTAAGCAATCATGATGATGTTTTTACTTTAAATGGTGTTATTTCGTTTGTGTGGAAATTAACTTTGTAAACATATATTTTTGAGTGATGTAGTACCTGGTACCAACAATAGCTTTCAGGATTTTGGGTTTGAGTTCAAAAGCTCTAACATTTATTACTTGCTCATTATCTGCAATATTTTAGTACTGTGCCCTACAGGAACCAGTGCTGAGACATGGCTGTAATGAATGGGTATAACTCAAGGCTGCCTGAAGGAAGTGTGGCAGAGAGTCAGAGGAAGGATAGCTCATTTTGATGCAAGTTCAGGGGTGTGGTGGCATTGTGCATGGAAGACACTGTGGGGGCTTCATAAGGAGACCGTGCTTGGGCCAGACCTTGATGGACAGGAATGTTTGGGGTGGATCTACTACATGGGCAGCACCCTTCTAGCCCTAAGGAATCGTACCGGATATTTCTTTGATCAGTATACTAAACTGATGTAATGGCACATGGATTGGTAGAGAAAAGTGGAGAAGATGAGAGTGGCTAGGTGTTTTGGAGGCATATTTGGGGGTGACGAGTCCCTTGAATGTCATATTATGTGTTTGGACTTGTTTTTTTCTTTAGGAAATGGGGAACAAAAAAATGCCTCATTAACCTATCCATGAATATTTTAATGGATAAGTAAATTGTGGTTCATTCATTCCTACCATAAAATACTATGTAACAATGAAAATAAACTACAGTGATAGGCAACAACATGGATGAATTTTACAAATGTAATTTTGGGCAGAAGAAGCACAGAGTAATAATATGTGAAGAATGATTCCATTTTTAAAATGTTTCACAATGTACAAATTAAACAATATTGATTAGGGGTATACGCATAGGAGATAAAGAAAGACATTCTTCTTCCTGAAATCAAGAGTGGTTGTCCCTGGGAGGAGTGGAAAGGTGTGATCACAGAGGGACACTTGGGAGGCTCCAGGGTCCAGGCGGTGTCGTGTTTTCTGACCTGGGTAACAGTTACATAGTGTTGAAGTCGTAATTATTTGAAAACTCTGTGTGTGTGTGTGTGTGTGTGTGTGTGCACATTCTTCTATTTATATATCTTACGGAAAATACTAAAATACTAAATAATAATGCTAAAAAAGTAGTATTCACTCAGAGCTCAGAGGATTTGATAAAATACAGGCTGCATATAGTGTTTGCCTCAAGAACAAGGTTTCCACGACCTGAACTAGACTGGGGGACACTTGACAGTCTTAGGGCTGTGTCTCCCTTATTTTACCAATGAGGGGCGTGTTTTAAAAATTCTTTCTCTCAATTTTAAATTTTACTCATTTTTTAAAAAATAGCTAATACCACCTCACAGTTCAAAAGTTTAGAAGTATGAAAAAGTAAACAGAAAGATCTCTTTCCTATGCCTGTCCCTGGTTCCTCAGTTTTGTCCCAGAGGCAACCAATGACACCCATCGGTAAATAGACCATAAAATAGAATGAACCCACCCTGACCATTGTGGCTCAGTTGGTTGGGCGTCGTCTTGCAAACCGAAAGGTCCCTACTTCAGTTCCCGGTCAGGGCACGTGCCTGGGCACTGGGTTCGGTCCCTGGTCAGGGTGTATACAAGAGGCAGCGCATCAATGTTTCTCAGGCCTCTCTTTCTCCATTCCTTTCCCTCTCTCTAAAAATAAATAAAATCTTAAAAAAATAGAATGAACCCAATGAAACAGAAAATGCCTATTTGGTTTTGTTTTTAAAGAAATTAACTTTTTTGCAGTATACTGTCAATAAAATGCACACCCTCTTAAGTGTGCAGTCAGATGTCACACCTATGTAACAACAGAAGCAATCAAGAGGTAGGCCATTCATTTAATCACTCCAGAAGGTTTCTTTGAGTCCCTTTTCGTCAGCACTTACCCCTGGGGACCTATCTGCTTTCTAGCACTACAGATTGTATTTATCTTCCCTAAAGTTTCATATAAATGATACCACATATTTTGATGTCTTTTGTGTCTGGCTTTGTTTACTCAGCATAAAGTTTGGAGGTTCATCCCCTTGTGCATATCAGTTGTTTATTCCTTTTTATTGTTGAATAGTATGCCACTTCAGGGATATGCCACAATTTGTTTATCCATTTGCTAGCTGATGTTCACTTGGGTTTTTTTCAGGGCTGGCCATAGTGAATAAAGTTATTGAAAAAGTTCAGGCAGAAATCTTTGTGTGAAATGTCTGTTTTTGGTGAGAGGAGTGGCAGGCTCTGACTCATGTGTGGTATGGCCACATGACGGTTGCCTTGGACAGGCAAGAGATGGAGCAAAATGCCCCTATTCTCAGTCTCCTGGCTGGTCATAGCCCTGAAACTGGATGCCTTCCAGTGCAGCCTCCCTCTTGGGACACACTCTCTTTGCAGCCTAGAAAGTACACTGATGTGATTTAGTATCGAACCCACAGTTGGAGGCCATGGCATACAGGAAAGTCCACGCATGGGGCTTTTCCTCAGAGCAGCTGGCATTGCATGACAACGTTATCCTCTATTTGTGTGAACAGTAAAACTGCAACAAAGTGATGTGCCTGAGGTGATTGCACAAGAGCAGAAGCCCTTGGGTACTATGACTTTTGTGGTGTCAGGCTGGGCACCTATTCAGTCTGGAATGCCCGGGACCTACTGGGAGTCCTTGGGGTGCTGTCCTCTAGAGTTGGTGGGGAAGGTTACAGGATCCAAGCCTCAACAGGTGTCAAGAGCCCCTCTGAACCGTCACTGATGGCTCCTCCAGTTTGTGTTAGAGCAGTGCCCTCAGAGAGTGCTCTCTGACTATCAGCATCACGGGCATCACCTGGGCGCCTGTTAGAGATGCAGATATTGGGCTCCTCAACGACATCTACCGGGCCATCATTCCTGGACATGGGGATTTTCTCCAGCTTCCCAGCTGACCTAATACACACTCCTGTTTGAGAACCACTGACTGCGTTTAAGCACCTTCTGGGGTTCTGAACCCTCTTTTCTATGAGGCAGTGTTTCCATTGTTGGACAACGCTAAGTAGCAGATATTTTCCTTACTCTGAGTTAAGCCCATCTCTCAACCTCTGCAGCTGCCCAAGGTCCAGGCCCCCTTCCCAGTAAGTCCTATGTCTGTTTCAAGGCTCAGTCTGTTCATTCCTGCTGAACCTACTCCCCACCTGAAAGATCCTGGCCTCCTTCCGCTCACTGTTTTCTAGATTCTTCTGGACATGCTTAAGTTGATCTGTATTCCTCCCTGAAGGCAGCGTTCCTGAGATTGTCTGACCAGTATGTGCTTCCCCATCTCCTCCTTGATAGTATCCTTCTAGTCACACAGCCTGAGATAGACTTTCTTTATTCCAGTTGCTAGTAATTCCCTCTGACAGCTGCTATTATTGACAAATGTTGGACACTCAAACTAGACTTGTACGTATAACTGTATAACTATGTATACATACACAGGCCTGGTTTATCAAACTACAATTACTAAGGATGTTCAATTAACTCGAATAGCAACCTGGTGAAGCAGGTATTCTTTCCTTTTTATGTAAGAAGAAACTGAGGCCAACAGAAGTTAATTCCGTTATCACAGATGACTTTGACCTATACTGTTCAGTAGAATGTTTGAAGTGATAGAAATATTTTGCACTTGTACTGCCCAGTATGTGGCATTGCTCCCTTTTAAGACTTCCATTAAAAAATTGAATGATTAGTTATTGAGTATATACTATATGCTGACCCTGTTCTAGTGCTAGCTAGTGACGCAAATAACAGGATCCCTTTTCTCTTGGAGCTTATATTCTAATGGTGGAAATTGTGGAAAAAGACAATAAACAAATATACAGAATGCTGGGAGAATTGGGGTGCTATGGAGATAGCTAAAGTAGGGATAGAACAGGAGTGACAAGGTGGTACTATTTTGGTGGTGGTGGATGCTGAACTCTCAGTGTTGGCTTTCTATTGGCCCCTGGATGAATTAGGGGAGTGAGACCCTGGGGCTGGCGACCATGGCGGGTGACCCCAAAGAGCACCTTTCACAGGAGACTTATTAGAGTAAGGCGAGTCCCAGAGAGAGGGGTCCCAGAGAAGCAGGCAAGGTAGCAACTGACGTCATCTGCTTGCATTCAACTGGCAAGTGGGCCCCCCCCACCCCCGACCTTCGTGATGGCAGCATGGGGGCAGGGGCATGGCCTTCCCAATTATACCAGATGCTCCCTTCCATGGAGGACAGGATTCTCTACCCTGTCCCCACGGAGGCCCTCAGGGATTTTGTCCTCAGGCCATCTCCTGACTTGGCAAATGTGAGTTCAAGCAGTTTAGGAAATCTGCTTTCTCTGAGGCCTGGCTTTCGGGCCTATGGAGCTACCCTACTTTGAATGTCAGAAGTAGCTGCGTTTCTATTGTACTCCCATAGTCTAACCACCCCCTCCCCATGCCACTCTCCACGTGCTCTTCAGGTGCCTGAAGACACCGGGGCTGTACTCCGAAGGACATTGGGACTTGTGGGGTTGGAGGTAATGCCGTGGGGAAGGGAGAGGGATAGCAGGGGCTCTTGGGAAGGCAGAAAGGGCTGGCTTAGAAGGATCCTTCTTTCTCCCATACCTGAGGACAAAGAGGCCCCACCTGCATGCCTGTAGTGGGTGTGGCCACAGGTCATGGGCCAATGGCGATTCATTTCTCTTTGAAGGAGGATGATCTGAAATTGAAGAGGTTGAGAAAAGAGGAGGCTGGCTATATCTTTAATGGGGAAGGATAGCAGGAAATCACAAATAATTGCTGGGAAACACTGGATGACATTGTTTTCCTGGCTTCATTTACTCCAATATGTCAGGCCATTTCTACAGTGAATACAATTTTATCATGTTCCTATATTTTCATCTTTGTCCTCAAAGGCTATTTTTTTTCAAGATTTTTTTTTCACAGAATAGTGCTAAACCTAGTATTATAGTCTCCCCTATGCTGTATTACATTAGCAGTAAAATATTGCACAGGAAATCTCCCATTTGCTAAAGATGCAAGTTCAAAAGTATTGCTGGTATCCACGTCTCTTTACAACATGCTTTTAGAAGAATAAAACTGTTAAGTGTTTTCAAAGATTTGCTCAGAAAGATATTCTACAGAGCTTTGTTCTCTGCTCATTGAAGTTACTTGGGAAGGAAAGAAACATTTTTCTTTCGGGGTTGAATGCAGCACTACCTGAGAGAAAACACGTTGGGCAAGTTGTGGCCCCTTGCATGCTTTGCTGAATCTTAGAACTGGGAGAAAGAGCTGGAGCCAGCCGTGGGCCAGCTGGCTTCCCACCTCTGCCCAGGCACTGAGTGAACCTTTCACTGGAAAGATGAACTCAGATAACGCCAAGTGCGCACTCAGGTTGTGGCCACGTAGACCGCTCTGGGTTCCTGGATAAACCAAATTGGCTTCTATTATAACAAGCCGGTGTTCTTTTGTCAAATTTTGGGGCACATTTTCTGTGGCCTTTCATGATTTCACTTGGTGATACCTGCAGTGATCATTGATTTTAACAATGGCCATTGATTGGGGTCTTGTTTTGGGGCACTTGGCCTAGTTATTATCTTTAATTCTCACACCACCCAGTGGGGGTCATTGTTCCATTTCATAGGGGGGATGTTGAGGCTCAGGGCTTTTAAGTCACTTACCCCAAGATGACAGTATGTGGCAGAGCTGAGATTCCAAGCAGGCTTCTGTACGTTCATCCCCTATCTGCTAGACCCTCCTGCAAGGGGAGGTTGCAGCATAAAATGAGTGTGACATTATATGGTTTATCCCCTCTGTCTTCTACAGGACAGAGTGAATTTACTTCTCCATTAAAACATCAGCTGCCTCCCACATAGCTGGTTGTCTCTTATCTGCTTTTGGGAAAAGGGTTAATTTACTTTTCCAAGTAAAATTTTGTCACCAACTGCAGCTCCACTCCCCCACCTTTGTTTTCCATTTTCCAGCATTAATGACCAAAACCCAGTCCCCTACTGTGCTTGCCCTTTTGGCTGGAGGATGGCTCTTCCACTCCACGTAAAAGGTTGTGTGGACTCCTGCACCTTCTCAGGTGCTTGCACCACTTGGTGGTGTAGAGTAGTACCTAAAATATGTGTACTTTGGGGTGCACTTAGTGTTGGGGGATGATGGCTTGTCTTCAAGAAGCACTTCTGCCATGCCCTAGGGGAGGGAAAGCAGGGCTGCTGGGCTGGCATGGATGGTGGTGTCCTTATTGAGGGAGCACGGAGTTGAGGGGGATGTCAGGAGAGCTCAGACTGTCCTGCTCCTCTTCTGGCTCGCCTGCAAAGCCTCCCTGCTCCGTGTGCCACTCTCCTGGCCCCTGCCTGCTCCTTCTGCCTCTGAGGCTCTGCCTGTCCCCACCACCGCTTCCACAGCCCCTTCACTGTCATCAGTCCCAGTCACCTTAGTGGGTCATCCCTGCCACCCTCTCTGGGTCTTGCCTTTTAATTTTAGTTTTTTAGATGTGCTTGTATCTTTCATGGCATCTGGTACAATTTGAAGGTGCTTTATTATTCTGTTGGTTTGTGTTTCTAATTCTTAGAAACGTAGTAAAACTCTGTTGAATACCACTTAAGAAAAACATTGAAGCTACAATTAAAGAACATATAATAAATGATGTGGAAAGTACTGCATGTGAAAATCAATCACTCTCTCTCTCTCTACACATACATGCTCTCTTCCTCTTTCTCTCTTTCTCTCAGATTAATTAATCCCACCAGGTTTTTAATAAAAACACAACAATCTTTTGTCCCGCCTCTTTCCACTTCCTAGTGCTGTTTCTCAGAACATTTGTAGAAATTTTCTGCTCTTTGCTCCATTTAGGCTTTTCTAAATAATATCCTTAAAATGCCATTTCTTTTTTTTGTTTGTTTATAATTTCTTTAAAAAAACTGGAGGTATAATTGACATACAACATTATATTAGGTGTACAACGTAATCCTTTGATGTTTATATACATATATTGCAAAGTGATCACCACAACGAGTCTAGGCAACATGCCTCACTATATGTAGTTATATATTTTTAAATGCTGTTTCTTGGTTAAGCAATCTGAGACATTATTTTTTTTCCCTCCCACCCTAATTCACATGCACAGCCTTCCCATCCTCCATCTACTATAATGAGGTCACAATTTTGGGCTTAATCATTATGACTATGTAACCATTGTTTATACAAGAACTAGAGAGAATGCCGTGTTTGCAGTACCTTGCTTGTACAACTTTATTGTGCTGTTACTATTAGCATTTTTTAAAAATCTTTTTAACTCTCTACCATTTCTGGAAAACTCCTTTTGATAAAAGTTAAACCTTTATTGAAAAGCAGACACTGGAGTTTCTCTTTTTATCTTTTCCCTTGGAGCCATCCCTCCAGGAGTCTGCACCCTCCTCTTCTCGTCCCATGTGCTATCCCCTGGGCCTGTGGTTCTCTTAGGATGCCCCCATCAGCCACCCCGCCCCGTCTCGCCTGTGTGAGAGCCTCCATGGCTGGGCCACGCTGAAACGGGGTCAGGAAAAGTCAACAGCCTCAGTGGGGTGGCCCCTTTTCTCTCCCTTGGGAGCATTCACGATGGTTGAAGTTTTTCTTATGTTTGTTCTGAGTTTCTCATTTCTGTTTGTTCTTTCTCTTTTGCTGGACTCTTTCTGGGTGAACTCCTCCGAGAGAGCACGTTCTCCAGCTCTGAGAAAGCACAGAGGAAATGCATGTTGTGAGAACTTGTGTGCAGAAAACACTGTTATCCCACCCTTCCAGCCGATGGCTAGTTGGCTTTGGTTTAGATTCTGGGTTGGAAATAATTTTTCCTTAAAATGTTGAAGCATTGTCCTCCCTGTCTTCGCTCTTACTCCAGTGTTGCTTTGAGCAGTTGGACTCCTTTTCAAGGCCTTGCCAATCTCCTGTAGATGGTTGCTAGCTGGTCCAGCTATTGATTTCTGATGGCTGCTATTTAGGTAAGCCGAGAACTGGCCAGACTGCTGTATTATTATTGTTGGTGCTTTAGCACTTCAGGGCAAGTTAAAGGCATTTCTTTTTGGCTTTTATACTTCCAGAACTCAATGTTTGCCATATAAAAACTGCATGACTATTGTGGTCCATTGTAGTCCTGTGGACTTGGATACAGGGCTTCTCTGTGCCTCCAAGGGGTACTCACGCAGAACACATCCTGACTGGCGCCCCCTGGAGTTGTGCAGGGAGGCTGCCCTGGCTGGGTGCTGTGAGCTTTGCCTAGTCATGCCCTGGGAGGTGCGTGTTATGCCTGGCTTTGTAGGAACATGAATCATCCTAGAATAGGCTGTACCTAAATGCTAAATGAATCAAAAGGTGGAGAGAATTCATGCCTTGACCTCATTTGTGTGTGCTCAAAACAAGTATCCTAACTTGTCATAGACCAGGATGTGACCGAGGTATGTTAACTTGAAAGAGTGTCACTGCTATTTACATTTAGGCTTGGTTGGGAGCTCCGGGCCACATAGGCACCACTTTCTGCTGGTCAGCTTCCAAAAGCACCCTGGCACTTCCGCTCGTGTTGGCCGATCTGTGTAGCACTGAAGGAAATGTGCATCCAGAGTAGCAGATTTCAGACAAAAAATCATAGAAGGAATATATTAAAATCATCTAGGATCCTGAGCTCTCCAGTACTTTGAAGGAGAAGCTAACCTGTTTTTCTGTATTTCCAACAGCTGATGGAAGATACTTATTTCTATGATCAAGTTACACTAGCTCTGACCTAGTAAACCAGGTTATTTGTTTTGTTAGCAGCTAAACCCTTTCAAAAGACAGCGTCCGTATGATGAAACAAAAGGCAGGGACTTTGCTCCAGCTTCATCAGCACCTCATGTTTTAGAAGAAGAAACTGAGGCCCAAGTCCTTATAGTGAGTGGTGACAACATGACCCAGCTCGGAGCCTCCTTTTTTAAAACTGCATGCTGCTGAGGGTTGAAACAAGCGTGACGAAATGGAGAGGGGCAGAAGAATGATGCTGCCCAGTGCCAGGCTCACGGATCCGAGTTTTCAGGTCACTGGGGACTGTGTTGATCCAACCACATCTCTGGGGGTCTTGAGAGTCTGGAGCAGGTGCATTGACAGATCTCCTCACAGCTTGCTGGGACTCCACAAAGCTCCTAGCTGGGAGCTTCCCACCGCACCCTCTCTCCTTACCCTACCGATGAAACCAAAGTTTGTTCCAAGTTGTTTTTGGCAAAAGACGACTGTGGAGGACTTCCTTTCGCTCTCAGTGGCAATGGCTTGACTTGACCGCATCTACCTGAAACAAGATGTTTAACCTGCAGCTAGTGGTAATACTACCTTTTTTTTTCATGCGATAAGGATAACTCCATCCTGGAAACCTTTCATAGTGTGAGATACTTGTCACTTGAATAGTCATTTACTATTCAAAGAAAGCATTTTTATATGTTCCTGAAATAAAATGGATGCTTGTGTTTTCTGAAACAGCCGCCGGACCTGTTGAAATGGACACAGCCACTTCAATAGTTATATTGGTTACCAAATAAAACTTAAGGGCTTTGTTGTTGTTGTTAATAAGACCTCCTTAAACCAGCTGTTGACCTCTTCTCATCAAGCTCTCCTGTGGCTGGTACACATAACACAGGGTGTTCGCAAACAAAAACCAGACATGCACTCAGTGTTTCAAAAAAATCCAAGCTTTCATGGGAAATAAAGTAAAATGTAAAGGTCAGGACTAGAAGTGCCCATTGGAACAGTACAGTTTAGGGACCACAGGTGCATGAGACTGCATGTCACTAGATCCTGAAGAGGGGGACTTCACCATGAGTCCGAAGTTGGCCTTGTGGCCGCTGGTCTGGGGCTTGGTTGCTCATGAGTTTCATACGGTCCCAATCCATCTTTGTGTGTGGAAGAAAGAGCTTAGGAGCTGGAGGACAGTATAGGATTCTCCTCTTGCAGTTGTGTTCCTGCACCCTGAGTGGGTGTATGTTGGGGTATTGACTCTGGAATGGAAACCGTACCTTCTTTCTGTTAATTCATCTTTTTAGGAAGGGATATATATTTTCATATATATATATATATATATATATATATATATATATATCGTCGGCAGCCGTCCGTCTCGAGAGACGATGGTGTAGCTTCTTAAGAGTCTATCTGCACCGCCGAGAATGGCTGTGCAGTCCAACTCGGGAGTGACATGGTATCTGTCTCCTCCCGTGTTGAATCGACATCTTGTGATGACGCTGGAGTGTCCTCTCCAGTGAAGCTGAAGCTACAGAGCCTGGGCAGGGTGATATGGAGGGTCTGCTGTTGCCCATGCAGCAGACCCCCCCTCTCTTCGCAGCTGAAGGGTCCAAGGGAAAGACGGAGTCAATACAGCTTGGCTTCAGGTGTGCCGCAGGAGTTGCCGGTGTTGACTACAACGTCGAACCGCCTTAGGGACTCCGGCTCCGGATTTTCTGTCGGGGTTTACTCCCTTAGCCTTTCCCCTGAAGAGGTATGCCGCAAGGCAGCGGAGGTTTTTTGGAGTCAGAGTTTTCCTTCTCTTATATATATATATATATATATATATATATATATATATATATATATATGTATGTATACACACAAACACACACACACACAATAGAAAGTTTTAGTAAGAGACTAGAACAGTTTATTATCATAGTTTATGCAAAGTGGTACACTAAACTCTTAAACTTTTTAAATGAAATGACAGCTAAATGTTTAAAGATACTTTAACACAATTTCACTTTTGGTTCAAGTTTTAAATTTATTAGAATAATGTCCTCACCCAAGAACATTTTTTCATTGCTTTTAGAGAGAGAGGAATGGGGTGGGGGTGTGGGGGGGAGAACCACCAATGTGAGAGAGAAACATTAATTGGTTATCTTCTCATATGCACCCTGACTGGAGATCGAACCTGCAACCTGGGCATGTGCCCTGACTGGAATCAAACCCACAGCCTTTGGGTCTACAGGACAATGTTCCAACCAACTGAGCCACACTGGCCAGGGCTAGAATACATTTTTAAATATAACCCATGGAAATAGAAAATATGTTTTAAAAGTTGCTTTTATGCTTTTTAAAAATAATTCACTAGTATTAGTGAACACTAACTTTCGTCAAAATGGGAATTGGTAATTTTCATTACAATTTTTACTTTTCATAATATCATTAAATATAGCTGAAAATTCAGCATGTCTGTATATCAGTACCACATATGACTAAGACATTGGAGCTTTTGGCTCTAACGTTGCCCATAGAATTTCTGTTGTGCATGGAGTTTGCTTGGTGCAAACAGGTGCATGTCTTAAGGCTTAGGAGCCCATGATTGCCACGTGCCTATGACATTCAAGAGCATGGCTGTTAGTAAAAGAACTATTCTTGGGCTCCGGTCCCCAGAATGTCAATGATGATTTTTGGCTTCTGGTTACATGGATTCCCAGATGTTTAGAAAGAAGCACAGACATAATTGTGTATTGGGGTGACTTTCGCTGTAAGCATGGCTTCTTAGACTTGAGGAAGGTAATCTGTTGCCCTGCTTCTGAAGACGAGGACGAGTGAGCTAGCTGGCCAGGGCACCATCCTCTTTGACCTGACCGACCACATCATTGCAACGGGGCTTTAGCACAGTGGCAGTTAGGAGAGCCACACTGACTTCCAATAGCCAATGAGAAGACAGGTCTCCCTTTAAAGAGAAAAATTAATCTAAGCCAAGGTCCAAGGGACATCCGTGTTCTCACTCACTTGCCAAAAGGTCTTTAAGGATTGTATAGAAATTTTCATGCTCCCCAATACATTTTTCTTCCATTTTGGCAAAGTGTTACTGTTATGCTAAGTGTGCTTTAGGGATTTCATGACTAATGATTATGTCAATTATATGCGTGGTTATTTAATCATACTGACTCAGTCATTCAATATTGAATGAACAACAATACAAAGCGTATTTATTGAGCACCTGCTATTGTCCAAGAAGTGACTTAGTGCTGGGGTGACATCAGTAAAAAGGTGAGAGTGGGTCCTCCCCTCATGGCCTTTGCAGTGTGGTGTTAGGAAATGATAAACAATGAACGGACAGATAAATGTACATAAACAATGAACAGACAGATAAATGTACAAGTAGGAATCAAGATGAGTACTATGAATGGAAGAAACGTTACTCTGGGAAAGCACTGGGGTGCCTAATTTGATTGCAGGCTGCCAAGGAGACTGGTCTTTAGCATGTGTGGCTGCTGAGTGTAACAGTTGCATGGGACAGTATCCTGACTCACTCTTGTGGCTTTGCCAGGCTTTTGAAAACAAACGCCTTTTGCCAAAGAACCCACCTTCTCCTTGATCAGAAAAGCCAATTCCTTTTGGGGATAGTAGATTCGATGTTCTGATGCAGCTGACTGCTTTTTTGTTGGGTTATTTGTAAAAGACTGGTAACAACTGAGGGCATATCTATGTTATTTGCAAGCACAACTTTACCTCTCATTAGCTTCTCAGCTGATTGCAATGCAAACTTATGATTGAAATGTGGATCCTATTCTGTTTCAGGCTCATGATCTTTACTGACTCTGGTTGAACTGAGTGAAGCATTTTCTTTTACTGTTTGTGCTTAATGGTAAATGTTGTAAACACAGAAGCCAGGTCGCTCATTTGAAGAACTTAATGAGAAACTGTCACCTTTCCTTATTACGTATTCTTTTACTCTTCTTCCCCACATTGTTTTTCATGGGCATGGTCTGTCTTGTTTGGAGAGTTAATATGGGCCTGGAAATCTTAGGTGGAATTATCAGGAGAGACATACGTTTTTTGTTGGAGGTTGGTCAGTTAGGGCTGTGCTGAGGAATGGCTCTGTCTTCTTTGTATAATTACAGAAAGTTTAGGGTTGTTTCTACCTCTGCGCACTGGCCATGTGTGCACACAGAGGGAGTGGACAGACAGACCTGCTGGGTAAAGACAACACCTCTACTATGGACACCCGTGTGAGTTTTAAGCTCTGTGGGTTGGAGGAGGCGGCCTTGTTCCCTCCTGGAACACTTCCAATCACCACTTCTGTTGTCTTCCTGCTCTATAGCTCCTTTTTGGCAAACAATGAAAAGACTGAAAAGCAAACAAGCATCCCCATAGTCACTTTTAACAAGTCAGGGTGGTATTGTTCAAGATTATTATTGCGGCTCTGGGGCTCTCAAAGGGAATGTGGGGTGGTTGTGTGTGACATTTGCTGTTTCACTTATTTTCCTTTGCTGTGTTTTGTTGATCAATGATTTTCATGTTAAGAAGATATGGAAATAATCTTTGTGTTAGTTTGTCTTCTCTTATTGGGGTAAGAAAGGGGATTCCTCATGATGAAGTATCAAGTTCTTAGCCTGAAGAAGTTTTCTTGGAACTGAATTTGTGGCTTCTTGCATCTCAACTAATGGCTTGAATTCTTGTGGGCTAACCTCAGAATTGAGTAATCTTTTTTCCTTTATTTTCCCTTTGCCAGTTTTGCTTACCTGTTTGTAGTTATTCTGTGGGATTGTCGATATTTAAGATCTCTCCATTGCTTTTTGGGCTGAAATATAGTAGAAATAAATGCTCACAGAGGTGGGCAGGTATATGCCTCTGTGTGTGTGTGTGTGTGTGTGTGTGTGTGTGTGTACATGCCTGTGTGTGTGAGCATGCCTGTGGCTGGGAGTAGGGGTTCTGGAATGAGGTGAGCTAGCTTCTAGCAAGGTGAATCCAGTTAAGTGACTTAATCTTTCTGAGCTTCCATTTCCTCTGTAAACACTGGGTACCTCACAGAATACCAGTAAAAATAAATAAATAAAATCTTTAAAAAAAACCAAACAAACCCACAAACTCTAAAAGGAGACATGAAAATATTATTTTAAATGAAAATAACTTTATAGCTGAAGGGAGCCGATTTGCAGATTAACTTGCACGTCAGGGTCCTGAGCAGGTGTGAAGCGGGAGGACTGTTGGCTGTAGGGGTCCCACGCGCTCATCAGCCAGTGCGCGTGCTCCCTCCATCTGAGCAGACAAGATAACCCGCCGAGCTGGGGGCTCTGCTGGCCCTGCCTCCTTGACCCTGCTGAGAGGCTAAGAGGTCCTGTGATATCAGGGGCTGCGGTTTAGGAACCCTGAAGAATTGGCAGCCACCAAAAGAGATTCATTCTCGTCCCAGGTTCACTCTCAGTTTAGAATGCTCTAGAAACAGAGTATGGGGCATTTCGAGGGCTGAGGTCCATGAGGCAGCCAGCCCTCTCACGCTTGCGCACTTTGTCTACAGGCGTTCCCTAACTGTCTTGGTCTCTGTTCACCTCTCTATTTGTCTCTTTCTCTGTCTTTTCTTAAAAAATATTTTTAAAAAATTTATTTTTAGAGAGAGTAGAAGGGAGGAAGAAAGAGAGGGAGAGAAACATCAATGTGTGGTTGCTTCTCGCGCTCCGCCAGCTGGCCCGCAACCCAGGCATGTGCCCTGCCCTGACTGGGAATCGAACTGGCAACCCTTTGGTTTGCAGGCTAGCACTCAGTACACTGAGCCACACTAGCCAGGGCTCTGTCTTCTTTTTAAATCAGGCTTATTATATAAATGAATCAAAAGGAACTTTCCTACCTGTGATGACATAACATAGTCTCTGGCCTTGAGGTTGCCCTGTCAATCAAAATCCACTGAACAGTGTCCATTGGTGCGTGGGCCCAGAGTGGACATTTCTGATAGATATATTGGTACCCAAGTATTTGTAGCCACTTTCTCCTGTGCCACAGTCTTGTCCACAGAGTGGCAGGGAGTCATAGTTCCCCAAACACCGGGAGTAATGGGCCACGGTTCTCCCCTTCTCTGCCAGCAACTAGAAGGTCACCCATTGGACTCACCACAAACTCCTTTAAAAAAAAATAAAAATTTAAATTTTGAAAACATTTTGCACCCTGGTTAGCCAGGGTAGTTGCACCAAGTAGGATTCTAATCCCTACTTTGAATTCCCTACCCCAGTGTTGCCTTTCACAGGGACGGATGCCCAAGAGTGTCATCACTGTCCTGACACATAAATGTATCAGGAGGAACTATGATGACAGGAGTCCACATCCAGCTCTGAGTGTTACGTGGTTGTTTGAACATTTCGTCATCGAATAAGAAATAAACATGGGCGATATGTTCCTGGGACAACTACAGGATACAGCATTCCTGATATTAAGGGCACGCCACGTGGGGAGCTGTTCCCCTGTGTTTTTGACAGCGGAGTGTGTTCGTAAATGAAGTGACCCTGGGTCAGCTGTGCAGGGCAGTGCAGCTTCAGTGTACTGATAAGGGACACTTGAATTTGTCCGCCAGATAGATGGCCCTCCCAGGTGTGACAGAATGACTAATTATGTGTTGAGTATTTGAAACAGATTAGACAGTTGCTTCTGTGTGTCATGTGATCATTTGGATCTTTATTAGGGTGACCATGTACTATCATATAATTTATTGTCCAAACTTAAGTATACTGGGACAAGGCATAACTCAGGATATTGTGGTTTCTCTGAAATTAAGTAACCTATTCTAATCTACATAGTTTGCTCAGGTAGCGTCGGCCCGCGAGCTAAGTGTCACTGGTTCGATCTTCCAGTCAGGGCACATCAGAGAAGGAAAACTCTGACTCCAAAGAACCTCTGCTGCCTTGCGGCATACCTCCTCAGGGGAAAGGCTAAGGGAGTAAACCCCGACAGAAAATCCGGAGCCGGAGTCCCTAAGGCGGTTTGACGTTGTAGTCAACACCGGCAACTCCTGCGGCGCACCTGAAGCCAAGCTGTATTGACTCCGTCTTTCCCTTGGACCCTTCAGCTGCGAAGAGAGGGGGGGTCTGCTGCATGGGCAACAGCAGACCCTCCATATCACCCTGCCCAGGCTCTGTAGCTTCAGCTTCACTGGAGAGGACACTCCAGCGTCATCGCAAGATGTCGATTCAACACGGGAGGAGACAGATACCATGTCACTCCCGAGTCGGACTGCACAGCCATTCTTGGCGGTGCAGATAGACTCTTAAGAAGCTACGCCATCGTCTCTCGAGACGGACGGCTGCCGCCGACGACGCTCAGGTAGTTCATTGTTGGTCTTTTTGTTCACTGAGTGTAGCAGCCTGAGAAAACGTTTGGCTTCATAGAATGGAGTTTGCAGGAGACAGTAGGTCCTCAGCTCTATGGAGCTGACTGGGCCAACTGCAGGGATTGTTAACCTTGACATAGAAAACCTTGGAGCTAGCAGTTCAGTCCACACACTTGGTTTCAGAGTGTAGAAGCCTCAGTCCTGGTTCTGGAACCTTACGGTCTCAGACTGGGGATGGGAGGTCTAGGCTGTGGGAAATCTTGTTGTTGAGCCTAGGATCTTGACAGGGAATGTTGGGTCCAGGAGGCTCATCTGTATGTGGCTGTGATCTTGGACACTGTGTAAGTGGGGTCATTCACCTGGGAAGGGATTGGCTGGAGCTAGGGAGGCAGAGCCCTGGCAGGAGGAGTGGAGGAAGGGGAGCAGGGTAGGGATGAGCTGGAGAACCAGGACCAGCAGAACCAAGGTGGAGCTGATGCCGCGTGGGGGCACGGGAACCGAAGTCCAGTTCCTTGCATCTTGGGTTTCCAGAGTGAACAAGGTGGAGGAACCAGGGGATCTTCTACAGCTGTGGCAATTCCATCCATCTGGAACTGCTGTGTGGCGGAATTCCTTTGTGGGACCCTGGACAGGGCCAGGTCCATTGAAGTTGTTAGAGTGTGTCTGCTCTCACCCCGCCCCCAGAGCTGTGCTTCTTAGAAACCTCTTCAGCACCTGCCACTGTGTCTTGCACCTGGTATATACATGTATTTATTTATGAAGAGACCCCAAAGTACAGCTTGATATTTGGATAGGTCACATGCGGACCTCTAGGTTTATGGTTTATAGACTCGGAGGGTGTTTGACTGGAAATGGCCTGAGAGACTGTCACAGTCCAGTGTTGGTAAAGCTGGCTGCGAACATGTCAATTCCCACGCCTCAACCCCCGAGGACTAATTTCCCAGGTCCAGAGTGAGGCCCAGGAATCTGTGTTTTTAGAAAGTGCCCCAAGTAATAGTGATGGTCAACCAGTTTGGGGAAGGTCTTACCTAGCCAGTGCCTCACTTTACAGATGAAAACATGGAGGCACATAGGGGAGGGTGTGGACATTTGTCTCACTGGCTGAGCTGGCCTCTCTGCACAGCTGTGATGTGGCTGAAATTCAAGCTATGGCAGGTGCCACTGAGCAGACACAGTATATTTCATTGCCATTTGCATAAAAATCCAAATAAACCAACCGGGCTGCTCATGACCTCAGCTTCCTGACCCTCATGTACTTCTTTCTCTTTTCCCCTCTGGGCTTCTGGGTTTCACTGTCCCCTCTTTCTTTCCTTTGTCCCTCTTACCTTCCTGCTACATTGCAATGTATGACTTTGGTCAAATCTCTTTTTTCTTCTCGTTCCTTTCTATGAGGGAATCTGGTAATTAATATTTAACTACTGGTGAGTCAGAGGGAGTAGCTGCAGAGGTTGACTCCCGCTGCTGGACCAACTCAGATAGAAGGCCTGCGGCACTGTGGATGGGCGAATATTGTACAGGAGTCGAGAAACCCATTGCACTGTCCTGCTGCTCCCGACTGGACGGCTGGATTTGCTCTTCGCTCTTCTCCTAATTCCAGTGCAAAGCAGGAGCAGAGCAGGCCGATTTCCCTTTCTCTTGACCTCAGATGGACTTGATTTCACTCCAGTCGTGCCCTTGGCTTCTCCTGTTCTCTGAGCTCCAGAACGCAGACTCCCCGCTGCTCCTCCCCATTGTCTTGCGGATTCTCCACTGTGCCCTGCTGAGCTGGGCACATTCCCTGAATTCACCGGATTACCAACGCCTGCCTCTGCCGGAGCCGTTCTGTCTCCCTCTTCCACGGCTGCCTGGTGGCTGCCACTGAGTGTTTCCCTGCCTGTGGGGGTCTCCCCAAAACTTCTCCTCTCCCTGTAGAAGGGAGCCTTTTATTTTTTTCTTTATATTTCTTTCCTCTTTTGCCTCTCGTTCACTTTTTGGTCATGATAACTGAAGAAGTACTTCCTAAGGAAAAGAAGGCTTTTGAGTTTTATCTCCCTTTTGTAACAAATCAAGACATTATTTTTTCTCGCTTCTTTTTGATTACCTTCTTCTTTCCAAATTATTTAAAACTGTATATTTTGTTGGCTTTTAAGAAATACGATCCCCCTTTCCCCAATATGCACATACGTTTAAACTGGTCTGAAATTTGGGTGCATTTTACAATTCAGAGGGTCATGGTTTGTTTTGCACCCCTCCCCCCTTAAAGGTACATAATTTAGATCACACAGCATCTTCAGACACTGCTTTTGCAGGATCTGTACAAAAGGCCAGGGAGAATGAAAGCCAACTTTAGTTGAGATTCAGAATTTTGCGATAATGAGGAAGATGGCTGCCAGTATGCCTGTCTCTTAGGAAGATAACAGGATATTTTCCAGGTAAATGTGCTGATCTGGACTTTGAATAATGTTGGGTAAATCATTATACCTTTTGAGGCCCTTCTGTTATGATTAGAGCCACTGTAATATTAAATAATGCCAACTACATAAAGGACTTTAGCTAGTGGAAGTCTGTGGTTATATAGGTTTCAGTAAGTGAAAACACAATCTCCATTTTGGAGCTCTATTTTGAAAGATTTAGAAAGCAAATACTACAGATTAATTTCTATATCAGAATATGGAGGTTTCCAGTGCTGCTGTCTATAGATTTTCTTCCTCTAAAGACAAAAAAAAAAAAAAGAAAAAGGTATATTTTACCTGTTGACACCATTCATTTCATAGTACTAAGAGGGTTATGCTTTACCCAGAAACGATGGTTTGGTTTTTATGCCTGGATAAACTCATTTTCATCCATTACCAAAGGAGTCTTTTTATTTATTTTTATTTTTTTGTAAGCTCTCTATTTCTTTGCTTTATAATTGGATCTGTTGAGCCGCTTAATTGTGAAGTAATGAAAAATTTAGTTAGATTTTCCTCGTCAAATGGATACACATGTCTTCGTAAAAATGTTTTAGAGATTTGTATTTAGCTGCTGAGTTGTCCCACAGAAAGTCCCTCGGGTCCTGTCTCATCAGGGACATTGTCCCCACCGCCCAGTGCTTGTCCTGGCACTCTGGCCATTGTTGAGGCTGGGCAGGCATCCCCAAAGCCCCAGGTGCATCCTGAGTGCTTCAAAATCAGCAAAGGGACAAGGAAGAGCTGTGGCCCTGGCTGATCATGAACAGAAAACAGATGATGCATTACAGAGAATAACTTAGTCCTCAGCCGGTCCTTTTTCTTTTTGAGCATTTTTTGTGGAGTGAGTGCCCAAGTCTCACGTACATGTACATGGCTCATGAGCAGCGGGCGAATGCAGACTAATTTGATATTGTTAGTCAAAGCCCATGATTTGATAGGAAATTTTCTACTTAAAATCATAGTGCTTTCCAAAATGGACATAATTTGGGGATTCCCCAGCCTCCTTGTTTTGTTTTGTTTTGCTTTGTTTTGTTTTTCACCCTAGTAGAGGATTGACCCTTACAGTCTTTTAGGCTGTCTCTGGATCTCTACTTGTTTTCCTTATACTCTTCTTTGTCTCTGAACATAGGGATTGAGTCTTATTTTTTAGCTGACCCAGATAACAGAGTAGAGACTAGTCCAACAAACCATCCCAACAATACCAAGTGGGCTGTAGCAACTGGATACTTTAAAACCAAATTAAAACTCAAAGTAATGTAGCTGAACCAGAAAAACGAAAGAGAAGAAAGTGAAGAAGAAATAAAACGCAACAGGAATAAAAGCAAGTAGACAAATTTTATCCAATATTAAAATGAATCAGAAATGATGCTATGCAAGCATGGCTAGAAGTCCTCTGTGGACTGTAAGATCACAAGCCACTGATGCAGCCCCAGACCCCTAGACTAATTTGGATAAAGACAAGGGTCAGTGGCCTTTTTTATTGAACTAAGAACTATCTTAAGGAGAAAAAAGCCTTTGCTGATCACTGATGGGTTCTTCCCTCCAAGATGCGATGAGGGTAGGACCAGCTAAATGGGTGTGCAGAAGGGCCCACAGTTGGGTATTAATGTTCTGAGGTTGCCCTCTTGAAATTCTTACAACTCTCTTCTTTGAATCTGTGTTTTGTGGGTGAAATCTGACGGGACAGTGAAGTATGTGCTAAGGCCGTGGAGCCTCAGCTCACATGTGGTCCCACCTCCCCAGGGTGGGGCTCTTGTCACTCCTTCCCTGACTCTTGGTGCCAGTTCTGCCCAGCTGCCCCCTCCCCACCCCAGCTGGGTTGCATCAGTGCAAGGGTTGGGGGAGGGCCTTGTGTCCCACTGTCACCATCTGCCCCTCCCTGGGGCCTGAGCACAGGTGTGAGAAGAGTTTTCTGGGGGCGCATGCCGTGTGACTGTAAGATAAGGTGGTTGCCTCCTTTGTTCTGTCTGGCGGCACAACTTGGCACACTGAGTAGCAACTGGGCAGGGGCCTCAAACCCACCCTGGATCAAGGTCCCAAATATCCCTGGTTGGAGGTTCCAATTATCTTGGGATCTCTCATTTGTCATGAGTTGGGGATATAGATGGTTGGGATGGGGATATTAACTTCTCCATCTACAGCAAGGTCTCTACATTTTCATCTTGCAGTGTACCTCAAAAATTGTGTTACCACCCCTCTGAGAATGGTGCATCTCCACAGACCCCTCCCTTAAAAGTTTACCATCCCTCTGCTGCTCATGGTTTCTTGGGCATCCTGCATTTTGACCACAACCCATCTCTTAATAGTTATTCTGCAACATCCCAGAATCCTCTGATCGCTATGGGTGGCCATCTTTTCTCCAAATTCCTCCAGGGGTAAGGTGGTCACTGCAAATTTCTGTGAATTCTGTGAATGGGCAGGGAACAAGGTCACCCTGGAGCTCAGATCAGGCTGTGCCATGTGATACTTGTTGGCAGGTTCTAATGGTGTTTAGTTCTTCTGCTGAGGACTGCTCCTTACCCAAAGTAATTATCAGCAGAGGCCAGGCAGATCAACACTTTCAGACACTTAGACCTTAAGAATGCAGTGGTTTTCAGCAAGGTGTTTAAGAAGATCTCTTATTATGTCTTTGTGGACTAGACGGCATATGGACAAGACTATAGTGGCAAACTGAATGGTCCGCCATATTCTCAAAGTGCCAAATTGTAAATTTCGGTCACTCAGAGCAGTTGCTAGAGGGGGCTGACAGGACCGCACTACTGCGGGGCCTCTTTGTTCCATTGTGTGGATGAAGACTCATGGCATGTAGGTACCCATGTGTCGGTATCGTGGAGTTGGACAAGAAAACAGATGTGACCGATGCCACCATTAAGGTCTGCAGGTTTGAATGACGGGCTGTGTCAGACAAGAACAAATTTAATAGGACATACTTAGATTCAAAAATTGCAGCTGAAAAAATTGAATCCTTGAGGGTTTTAACTGCCTGTAAATTCAGTATGAGCCAGCATGCTGATAGAGCAGTTAAAAGAAAAAAAAAATAGGCTGTGCCCAAATGAGTTGAAAATTTAAGATCACAAAAAGTCCTGCACACACATTTTTAGAGCAGTTTTGTTCATAATTGCCAAAAACCAAAAGCAGCTGAGATGCCCTTCAGTAGGTGAATGGATAAACTGTGTACATCGTATACTCTTCAGTAATAAAAAGAAATGAGCCATCAAGCCATAAAACAATGTGGAGGAAGCTTAAATACTGCTCAGTGAAAAAAGCTGGTCTGAAAAAGCTACACACTGATTCCCGCTCTATGACATTTGGAAAAGGCAAAACTTTGGAGATATTAGAAAGACTAGTGGTCACCAGGGTTCTGGGGAGAGGGGGGATAAATAGGTAGAGCTCAGGGAATTTACAGAGCAGTGAAAATACTCAGTATGATGCTATAATGGTGGACACATGACCTTATACATTTGTCAAAACCCGTAAAATTTACAATACAAAGAGTAAACTCGCCCTGGCTGATGTGGCTCAGTGGATTGGGCATCGTTCTGCACACCAAAAGATCACCAGTGTAATTTCCAATCAGGTACATGCCTGGGTTGTAGGCCAGGTCCCTGACTTGGGGGGGGTGCGAGAAGCAACTGATGGATGTTTCTCTCACATGTTGATGGTCCTCTCCTTCCCCTTCTCCCTCCCTTCCCCTCTCTCTAAAAATAGATAAATAAAATCTTAAAAAAAAAAAGAGTAAACCCTAATGAGAACTATGGGTTTTAGTTATAACATATCAATATTGGTTCATCAGTTACAACAGTTCTATCACTGAGGCAAGATAGTAATACTAGGTGGAACTCTACAGGGAAAGGAGATATGGGTAATTTCGGTACTGTCTGCTTAATTGTTTTTATCATCCTAAAACTGCTCTAAAAAATAACCTGTTAACTAATAAAATACCTTTATAAATAGAGCTGTGGAGTCTAGAGCAAAGGGACTTAAGGTTCCTCCTGGTTGCCCCACTCTGTAGGGGCCAGATGCCCTGTGGGAGCATTTGGTGTGAGAGGTCACCTGGAACCTGGCCAGGGGAGGGCTGGGACGCCTCTGGAAGAGGGAATGATCCAGCACGTTTGTCCTGAAGAAGACAGAGCTTCAAGGAGTTTCTGCAGCCCTGGTAGGGACTGCTTGGTGTCTTTGAGGAGTGCCCCTGGAACCTCTTAAGTCAGTTTGGCACACCTGAGTAGACACGCTCCCAGAAATGGGTGACAGTCCTTCCAGCTATTTTCATGTGATAACGGGCAGATGGAGAGGCAGAAACTTGCGACTGAGAGGGAGTTAGCAGAGTGGTGAGAGAGCTGGCTTAGAGCCATCTGAATTCACACTCTGGTCCCATTTCTCCCTGGTCTTGGGGCCTTGGGCAGGTTTCCTGGCCTTTCTTTGCTCATCTGTAAAATGGGGTTAATGGTAGTGCCTTTCTGATGGGATTGTTATAAAGATTAAATGAGGGGACACATGTGAAGTTCTCAGAACAGTGCTGGCACCAAATATCAGCCTTTTTATTTAGGCACAGTTTGGTTCTGGGAGGCAGAACTAGCGCCAGTAGGTCAAAGGAGGCAAGGTCAAGGGCAAGCCTTCTCATTCTTACGTTCTAACTTCCTTGCATTCATGCAGTTCCCTTTGCTTATGCTGTTCCCCAACTTGGAATACATTTGTCTCTTTCCACCTGGTGAAGTCCGACTTCTCTGGGAAGTCAAAGCTTAAACGCCACCTTCTCTTGAGCATTTTCTCTGACTTTCTCATGCACTTATCAGCTCTCTTCTCCGCTCTCACAGTGTTTTGAATAGTACTGGGGTTAAACAGAGTTGTTTACTTGTCTGCTTCCGGCTCCACTGGGCAGGCTGAGATCTGGTTATCTGTGTATTCCCCGCAGCTAGTCCCGCCTCTGGCTGATACTCATTGTGGGATGAAAACAGGATTGCCCCTTCCCCCAGTAACAGTAGGATACTGTAGGAAACTGGATGCTGCAAGAAGGGCTATTTCAGTAGAAGCGGGTGATGCTAATCGAGGGATTCATGGGTCAGATTAATGGATCATTTGTCCAAATGGTACTGCAGAGGCGAACATCAGAGCACCAAGGGCCAGCGGGCAGGGGTCTGATGTCCTATAGGACAGTTTTCATATAAAGAAACGATTGGTTGGAAACAACTTTATATTTTTCTAAATAAATTTCAATTTAGTAAGGTCATATATTCAAAATGCTCGTTTTTCTTTGAGCTTTCCATTTTAGCTAGCATAATCTGTTTTGTTTAATATCTCTAGCAGGCTTTAACCACCATTTCCAAGATAGTCTTTGATGGATGATTGGTTTCATTAAAAAGTTTAGTCATACTCCTCTAAACATTTTAAGTGAATTTTTATATTTATGTTTCCTCTGTTCCCTTGAACTACATCATGGTCAAAGATTACTAAGGTGGTAGGTACCAGAGTGGCTCACAAGCCAACCTGGGTTACAAGTTCCCACCAGCCAAGACGGGACACTTGAAGGTCAACAGGGGCAGTACTCCAGCAGACTGGAACACATCAAACATGTTAATAATAACACTAAAAACCCAAAAGGAATGAATAAAACCAACTTTGCAACCTTTAGAGGATACTAAGGGACTGGCCCATTATATTGAAAGCTGGTAAATAAAGAGAAAGAATCGTCTGTTGATTCTGCCTCTCCTATGAGACCCATCTCTCCCAGTAATCAAACATTGACGAAGGGAAGTTCCTTTGTGTGCGCTGTGATCTGGCTAACACCTGAAGCATGAACGCAGGGTGTCACCCATGTGCCTCCTGAGAATTACCGCTACTATCACAAAAATATAAACACCAGACACCTAGACAGTATGTGCCACCTGATAGAAATATACCCCACCACCTATCATGTAGTTTTACAGAAAAAAAGTTGAACCTAAATTTGGTCAAGTCTGTAGATCCAGCTACCAATCTTTCCAGTCTGCAGAAGGGACAGAAGAAAATATTAAACTAAATCACAAGAATAACAGTGAATGATTCTTAGACTCTGGAAAACTTTACTGGACAAATGAGTCTGTTTCTTCCGCAAACATATTCAAGCCAAAAAGAGAGAGAGAAGGGGAGAGAGAGATCGGTATATGGCAGGAGACCTGTAAATTACAGGAAACCAAGAACATGCATCTCACAAGTTCAGTGTATGACTTTTTCAGACCCTGTTTCAAACAGTGTTTTAGAGTATGTATGTATATGTGTGTGCACATGTGTGTATGGATGTGTGTGCAAAAGATGATTGGAAATATGAATGCTGACAGGATCTCTGATGACATTAAAGAATTATAACAATGTTTAAGGTATGATAGTGGTGGTGTTGGTTTAAGAAGTTCCTTTTTTGAAGATAAATGGCAATATTTGCAAATTAAATTATATGACATTTGTGATTTGCTTCATGTAATCTTGGGGTGGGATTGGGGTAGAGCTTAATGGGTGAGAATATAGAAAAACAAGATTGGCCATTGATGGAGAATTGTTGGAGCTTGGTCTATTATGCCTTGGTCTCTCTTTTTGTATACATTTGAAATTTACCAAAGTAGAATTTTTAAAATATGACACCCAAGCCCTCCTAAGTATTAGACAACTTGTATAATGTGAGTAAATTAAACTCAGAGTGTTCCTAAGATTTTAATTTCAAATCACAAGTCTAAATTATACAACTACATATTTTAAATTGGAGCCATAAGATGAATCATCTTAGGATAAATAACACAATTTTTAACATAATTCCTGTTGAGTTCGATTTTTCAGCTGTTTTAGACTTAACTAGGCATGCTGATTTCAAAACTGCAGTTAGTTTTCTTCTATCACGTTATTATTATTATTTTTTTTTCTGTATAGCTTATCTTAATGCAACCACTCTAGGCTGGATCAAGCCTGGATCAAGGGAAGCACTAGTGCTCTCCTGTTGGTTGAGAGCAAATCTCCCTCGAGTGAGGAAGGGTGGGGGATGACCTTGGAGACTAGCGACAGGTTCATAGTTGTGTAAGCTATTCAATTACACATGAGACAGTGTGGTGAGAGGTTGTGTGCTGCTCTATATACTGAATCGTATTCCGAAGTGTAGTCTGAGTTCTTGTCTGTATACAAGGAGTTAGCAGAATTTATTGTTTTATTTACATACATACTTATTTCCTTTCCTTCAGATCATGTCTGCCTCTGCTATTACACCTTGTAAGTGCCTAAACAACCCTGATTCGTTTTGTTATATCTGTGGCAGTTTTACCATTCCTAGTCAAAGGACAAACATCACTACATTTGTCAGGCAAGCCTGTTTTGCATATTTTAAAGTAAAACCTGGTGAACAAGATAAGTCTTGGGCCCCTCACAAGGTGTGCAAGCAGTGTGTTGAGAGTTTATGGATGTGGATGAAGGGAACACGTGATAAATTGCCATTTGGTATACCTGTGGTTTGGCGAGAGTCCAGAGATGATTCAAGTGACTGTTACCTTTGTATAGTGAAAACATGAGGATATAACAAGAAAAATAAATGTAAAATAGAGTATCCTAGTCTACCATCAGCTGTACGCCCAGTGCTTCATTCAGCTGAAATCCCAGTGCCAATTTTCATTGAACTACCCTCTTTTGAAAAACACAAGTATGGTGAAGAACTAAGTGACAGCAATGATGAAAATTTTGAAATTGAAGATGACTCAGTTCATAAGGGATTTGATCAGCATGAGTTGAATGACTTGGCATGGGATTTTGGACTATCCAAAAAGGCTTCAGAACTCCTAGCATCAAGACTGCATGAGAAAAACTTGCTTGAAAAAGGAGCAAAGGCATCCTTTCAATTAAGAAAGAGAAAGTGCATTTCTGCAGTACTTTTGAAGTGATGGTGGCTTTGTGTATTGCCATAACATACATGGTTTAATGGAGGAATTGGGAATTCCAATCTATAACACAACTGAATGGCGACTGTTCATCGATACCTCAAAGCGGAGCTTGAAATGTATCCTCCTCCATAATGGCAATTTATTTGGTGCAGTCCCAATTGGCCATTCAGTTTGTTTTCATGAAGAATATGAAGACATAAAGAGAGTCATTGATCTTTTGCAATATCACAAGCACAATTTGATCATCTGTGTTGACCTTAAAATGGCCTGCTTCCTTCTTGGTCATCAATGCGGATACACCAAGTATTCCCGTTTTCTGTGTATGTGGGACAGCAGAGCTCGTGAGAAGCATTGGGTGGTGTCGAACTGGCCTCCAAGATCTGACCTCAAACCTGGTGATCTAAACATTCTACACGAGCCACTTGTTGACAGAAAGAACATTATATTCCCACCTCTGCACATAAAACTGGGTCTCATGAAGCAATTTGTTAAAACTTTGCCAACTGAAGGAGACTGTTCCAAGTATCTCATCTTGGCATTTCCTAGCCTATGGTTTGAAAAGATAAAACACCTTAATATGTATGTTTGGTAGCACAATTTGTCTTGCAGTAACAATATGTAGCCTTTATATGAATAAAATAACTCTAAATAAACAGTATATTCAGGTATTTTTTTTTAATTTTTTATTTTCCTTTGTACATTTTGTATGATATTTGGGACAAAGGGAGTGTATCCTGTACCTTAAAAAGTTGACGTGATAGAGAAAAACTGGGGTCATTTTTGGATTCAGATGCCAAAAGTTAGTCAAAAACAAGTGTCAGATCTAACTCAACAAAAATTGTGTCCCCCAGTGTAATTAAAATGGCTAATATGTGCAAGTTTTTCTAAATATAACTTATTAATATTTGTAATTTATTTTTCATAAATTTCTTTACTTAATTCTTGGGGTTCACTTTGACATTACCATCCCAAGCAGTTGTTGGGGTCATCTTCTCATCTGGCTGAGGATTCTTAATGATCAACGAGACCCTTGGCCAAGGGGCCAACTGGATCCTTGTCCAGAACACAGAAAAGAATCGTGTCCCCGGTGCTCTTTGGAGTCACCATGGCAATGTTCTTCAAATTAGGACTCTGGCAGTCAGGGCTGTGGGTTGAAGTCCTGTCATTATGTAATTTTTCTATTCCTGGAAGACTGTAACTTCCACTAAGAGGATAATGACCTCCAGTGCTTCCATTGATTTTGCATTTCTTAGCTAGCTCTAAATACCTTTACACCTGAGGGAGCTTTCCCTCTCTTCTGGGGCTTTGCCTGACTCTACAAAGAAGGCCATTGAAATGAAACACACTAATCAAACATTTGCAGATTCCCTCTGATGCAGTGTGACTCTAACTGTGAGTGACAACCTATCTGTGGACCCTGAGTCACATTAGTGAGTCACTGTCAACGTTTAAAAATATAATAGAATTAAATGGAAATATCAGAAGGCATTACAGGTTGTAAGGATAAATATTATTTTTGAAACTTCAGTTTTATTTGTATGTACTTAACTGCAAGGGAATTTCTTACTGTGGGTCCCCATAAAAATTTTTGAAAACTAACATTTCAGTATGAGGTGGGGAACACCAAACGAGCCTGGCACACACGAAATAGCAAGAATTAATTATAAACTGATAGGGAGGAGGTAGAAAACAACCTTGATTAAAACAAACATCAGAGCTCAAAAAAAAAAACAGAGTAAGCAATAGTTGTTTAGTGAAGGAAAAATTATTGTTACTAAGACATGAGTATTTGCATTATGGGTTATCTTTTATGTCTGCTCCTTCCCTCTATGCTCTTATTCACCATTAATTCCATTTTGGTAGCACAGTTCCTGGCCCAGTGTAGGCAACCATAAATAAATATTTATTGAATGCAAATACCAGGAATTAGAACACCTGTTACGGAGGACCTAGAGGAAGAGCCTGGGGTCTGGGAATCTGTATTTTAACAGCTTTCCAGGCAGTCAACCTGGCAGCAGTTGCAGACCAATATTTAGGAAGCACTGACCTCCATTTTCCTGGCCCAGTTGCACACATAGTTAATGTTAGAACCAAAGCTATAATTTGACTTGCCCACCTTCTGGTAAAGAGCTTTGCCTCCAACATCCCCAGTGTCTCATGTTGACCACTTCTCACGAAACATGACCTTGTAGTAGATGTCCTGGACTCCATACTTCTTCCCTATTTCACCTCATGCTCTCTGCTGCCCCCACACATTTTCCTAAATCACCCATCATTTCATTTTCCTACTCTATACATGTGGCTTTCTCTCTGTTCCTGTAGGAAGACAAAAAGCCCTAACATATCATTCAAGCGCCTGCTACAGTCAAGCCCCCAGCCTGTCTCCTTAATTTCCCTACTCTCTCTTGTCCTTCTGGCCACCCCAGGACACTTGGCATGTCCTGGGCTTACCTCACCCTACCCTGACTCTGATTTTCTGTTCATGTTGCATCCTCCAATTAGAACAGCCTTCTAGAAAATTTTTCCTGACTTGTTTCTTCTTTGCATCCCTTTGCTCTTTGTTCATGTTTTGTTAGAGCACCTGGCTTGTTGCATTGGACTTTGTTAGCTCAGTCTGTGTTATTCTCTCAGATTAGGAAGTTAGTTTCTAGAAGATAGTACTCATTTGTTCTTTAATTCTCTATATTCTCTTATCATGCCTTGCAATTAGCATTAAATGACATATTTGTTAAGTTAATTTTTCTATGAATTATGATTACATCAATGTTAATATTATTGGCAGCTTGGCCACTTAACTACTGCGAAATGGGCTTCAACCTCTAAGGGAAACCTTGAAGCTCCTTGTGACTTATTTAAGAAAAAAAAAGTACTGCAGTGTTTGTGTGCTGTTCATGATAAAACATTCTTTGTTTCTCTCTGGAGAGAAGGTGGGCAGATCGACCAAAGGGTAGTGATCTTAAAGAGAAAGGGTTAGCAAATTGGGTCCGTAATAATTGCTATTTTTAAGAGCTTGGTGGGAAGGGTGTAGTAGTTAAAGAAATGACTATGGCATAAAATAAAAACATAAAACAGAGGACAAGGCATCTACTATAGCTTCTCTGTGTGTATTAGAGCACCCTGCAGCTCTGCCTTTTTGGCTCATCATAATTCTGTTTCAGGTCAATTCCATTCTCCATCTGTTATGTTAGCAGAGTGAGATTTGGGCCATATCCAAGATGGCAGATCTTCTGCCCAAATTCGAGGCTGGAGTAGAAAGCCTGGCACAAGAGTACCCATGGCTCTAGCACTTTTATTTTGTTGACTTTGATGCCTATTTAATAACTTTTGTGTGATCACATTGGGGTACTTCGAATAGTGAAATCATTGTTGAGGGTATTTTTTGTTTCTGTGGCAGAAACTAACCCTAATTTCTAAAAAAAGATAAAAATCCTCAAACTGAAATGATTTGTCTGTCTTTGCTCTCATAGGTTCCTTGCTTTGACTCCATGGAGACTATATCACCTGCTTGCCCTCATGATACTTGGGTGTGTTATCATGCAAATAATAAAGGATATGGTTTTGTCCAGAAAGAGAGGTAAGAAGACTCAAAATTCATTATTATGGTATTTAATTTTTTAGAGCCTGAATGTCTGATTTTTGTGTAGGCATATGAACCAAGAAGTCCTTCAAAAAGGAGCAAAAAGTCAGGTGATATAGGCATTGACTTTGCTATTTTTACTGTTGATTAAATATTTATTTATTAGACATTTATTTAATACTTGTTATTTATTTAATTGATGCTGTCCCTAGTCATAGCTACTGCTCTTGGGCAAAAGATTTGTATGCATTGGTTTCCCTTTTAGCCTGAAGCACTATTATTTTAAATACTATTTTGATATTTAAGTAGGCTGCAGTGAGGATAACAAGTTAAATATTTATTACATCCTACAGGATGAAAATGGGCCATTGGAAAATGAACTCATTTACATATATATTTTTTCTCCTTCAATGAAGAAAAATAATTCAGTGCTTAAGAACAATTAAATGCTTAACCTTTTAAAATTAGTTGATGAAAAATGAGTTAATTTTAAACATTAAGTTTAAAAATGAAAACCTAAATTATTTTAAAATTTTTCTGAAGGTGTTTTCTGACTAATTTGTCAATATCAGAAACCTGAGCCAGGCTTTTCCACACTCAGAGGGTCCCCTTCTACCAAGGCTTAAGCTTGTTTTGGAACTGGGCAAAAATCCCTCCATGCAATAATTGGGCGCCGGGAACTAAGTGTGGTAGGATTGATTTGATTAAAAGTAGCTAAGAGAAAGTTGCAGTGAAGCATTTGATTTCACTAGGGGTAATGCCAAATGGAGGGGTAATTTTGGTTGGGGTACTGTGAACAGATGCGTGTAAAACCTGCCCAGAGTTCTAGCCCTGACAGGAGCAGTGGCGGGGGGTGGGGTGGGGGGAACCCTTCTCCTGATGCTGACTCCAAGACCAGGGATATAAGCTATTACACCTTTACCATCATGATGTTCTGTGGTGGATTTCACTTTATATTTTAAGTCTCTACAGTTATCATTTATGTTTCTAAAAATATAAACCATTTTTGGAAAGATTGTTTTATACTGGTGTATTTTAAGGTTCGAAGGTAATTTCTTCATTGTCGTGTTCTGGGAATGTTTTTGTCCAGTGATATGCTTTTCATGAATGATCAGTGCATGGTGATCCCCGTGTTTCTGCCTTGACTCATAACTGGCAGAGGACAGCTTGGTTTTCTCAGCTAGACTTTGTGACATTTTCACCCTCCAGAACCTCTCTCATGGAAATTTTAGTAGAAATAACCACTGACAAATTTTATCCATAGTCATTCTAGCTCAGTAGAGGAAGTTGACTCACGGACCAAGCTGAGCATCTCCGTATTTTCAGCAGTGTATCAGTTTGGTCCCAGCACAAGTTACAAGGAATAGACAAGCGTGGAAGGCCAGGGATGAAGTTGAAAGACTTCGTAACTATCCTTTCTCACTCTTGGCCCATTACACAGAGATCGTTTTCAGCACTGACTCATTGGCTTAATGTTATTGCAGATATGGAACTTTCATACTCACAAATTGCAAGGAACGTCTGCATTGCAGAGACTCAGTCCTTTAAAAAGATTAAGGTGGTAGAGTTGGGACGATACTAGCCTGAAGTGTCTAGTCCTTAAGCTCATTCTCTCCCTTTCCTTGCTGTAGAGAGATCCCATCATAGGCTGAATTAGTGTCCTATGGCTGCTATAAAAAACTACCGCAAACTTGATGGCTCCAAACAACAGAAATTTCTTCTCTCACTGTCCTAGAGGCCAGTAGTCCAAAATCAGTAACTCTAGGCCAAAGTCAAGGTGTCAGCAGGGCTGTATTCCCTCTGGAGCCTCTAGGGAAAGATCCGATTCCTTCCTTTTCTAGCTGGAATTGCTGGCGTCCTTGGCTTGTAGCCCCATCACTCCAGTCTCTGCCTCCGTGGTCATATCACCTACCCCTGTCTGCAGTCAACTCTCTCTCTGCCTTCCTCTTACAAGGACACTTGTGATTGCATTTGTGGCCCATCTGCAAGGTCCCAGATAATCTCTACCTCATGACCCTTAGTTTAATTCCATCTGATAAATCCCTTTTTCCATAAAAGTGACCTTTTACAGTTTCCAGGGATTAAAACCTGATGTCCTCAGGAGCCATTATTCAGCCTGCTCTACTCTCTGAACCTTTCTTCTATGAAATGGAAGAAACCAACCCTTCCTACAGGGCTGTGTAAGGGTGGAATAAGTGGGTGAAACAGAAGTGCCTTGGGCACAGTAACAGGCTGCTCTGTTCATCGCCACCACATAATCAGAACATGGGTTTGTTCCTCATTAGTCAGTCTGTGAGTGCCTTTCTGTGCTGGGGCCTGTTGTAGGTGCTGGGCTTCCAGTGGGATTCAGACACGCCCATGGGGCTCTCTGTCCAGGTGGAGCTCTGATGTTCCACCCTGCAGGATAGATATTTGTCCCTGGCCAATCTTTCTGTCAGGGTGATATTTTTACTGAGTGATATTACTCTGAGTACAGCATTTTTGCTGAACAAAAAAGAAAAAAGGAGAAATGGGATTAGTTACTATGCGTTCCCAGCATCCCCCAGTCTCTGACTGGAGAGACACTGGTGCCTGCTTTGTCCTCTGCGTCACGGCTTTTAGGACAAAGACCTGTCTGCGGCCTGTAAACAGCGGGCAGGAGCCTGACTTCACAGGCCCTTTAGCCCAGGGCTGGCCGTGATGAATTGGTCTCTGGGAGGCACAGAATCAGCTTCAGATTAGATCCAGATGCAGTTATGGTAATGCCGTGGCTTCAGTCAGATCTGTCAGCCGCTCTCATCAGGTCCCTTGGCCAACAACAGCAGTGATGAGGAAAGGACGACCCTGTCACCACCGCTCCCGGGGCTGTTCTGTCGCCTTCCATCTCTCGACTCCCACGTCCCATGACATTTTTGGCTGAAGATGTTAAACTTCCACTGTTAAGAATTTAATTGTAATCTCCTTCTTTCTATTAGTATTTTTAACACCATCTTAGATGCTTACCATGAAATAGGTGAACAAAGTATGGAGATCCTTCTTGTGTATTAATCGTGAAAATTACAGGAGCCCATGTCTCTGTTGTGAGTCAGTCACCAGCATGGGCAGCCTCCAGCTGCTACGGGTTTCTCTGTCACTCTCCTAGTCGTGTACTTCATCTGGGCTCTAGGGAACGCTTCTGCAGTGTGGAAAACAACTTCCGTAGACTTTACTTTTCCTTGACCACCTTTTCCTTCTCCCTCATTGCAAAAGAACCAGAATGACCGCGCCAGCTGTCCTTAAGGTGCTCTGGGCCCAGCAGGGCTCCACGGGGCCACCCGAGTAGCATTTTCACCACTGTCTCTTCACACCTTTCCTCCTGCAAAATTTGCACCACCCATTTGTGCCACGTGCTGGTTGCTACCTAACATTGGCCCACCAGGAATCATGGCCTATGATAGCCATTTGTGCCCCCTCCATTCCCTGTCATTCCAGCTTATGCCCGGATGGCTTGAATGACAACCCGTATTTGGTCCCCTGCTAGTGTGGCGTCATCTTTGACCTTACTTAGCCTTTGGAAGTACTGCATCTCCAACCCTTAAAGAGGCTGAAGGTCAGCCCTCAGTGGACCAGGCTCCCATCCCTTGCTACAGTTGATTCAGCTCTTGGTGCTCAGTTCAAGTGTCTGCCTGCTCAGCCTCTTCCGTTGCGCTGGTCCTCAGCCCTGTGCAGCCCAGCCTGCTCCGTGCTGTTTTTAAATTGTACATGCCCTGTCCCCTTAGTAACCACGTTCATTTTTTCAATTTTTAATACCAAAACAAACAGGCAAACCCCCGTACTTTTATCTCCTTTCTCCACTCTTGGCTCCAGGGTTGCTGGAGAAATGTCATATGGCAAGGTGAGCTGGCGGTTCTAGGATTTCGTCTCTCCAACTTTCCATCGTTAGCTGAGATCTCACTGGTGCTCATTATTCCTTGGGTTCTTTTGTGTTGTTTATTTGCTTTGTTTTGATAAGCCATCTAACTGCCAAATGTTTGAGGTAGCTTATAAGGAGCATAAGAAATAAGACTGCTTATGAGAGGTCTATTAGAAGAACAGGAGTCTAACATGGTGACCCTAACTGAGCAACAGATTTATCCCTGGGCTTGCTGGCAGCCAAGGCAAAACGGAAACCAGATCAAATGCACAATTCTAATAACCTGATGAAAGGCCATGAGCAATTTTGAGAAAGAAGAACTTATCACAGAGATCTTGGACGGGGGATGCTGGAGAACAAGAGACAACATCTTTTGTATTTGACGGAAAATGCAGAGAAACCACCTTCTAGCCATTTCATTAAAGCTGGTAGTTAAAAGTATATTAAGATATAGTCCAATGAGGAAAGTTACTGGGGATGAGAAAGCATATGAAATCTAGGTATGTATTTCTCTGCTGATTTCATTGGAGCCTATATATAAGTTCAAAACACCTAAAGCATGAATAGGTAAAACTCTCCTTTCTCATATAAGATGTCTTAGTTTTCCTTTTGTAAGCACGTTTCAAAGCTCACGTTAGGCACCACCTCTGTTATTGGTGCTTTCTTGGGCAGCCAGCTTCCCCTGTTCCCAGAACTCTCATGGTTTGTCTTCTTGTATAGTTTCTACCCTGGTCTGTCTTTACTTGAGTGCAAGTATCAGCTGCTCCACTGGACAGTACAGTCCTCAAGGCAGGACCATGTGGTGTATAGTTTTCCGTCTCCCATGGTACCTAGCCAAGTGTTTTGCATGTAGTAGTATCTCAGTAAGTATTTGTGAACAAATTGCCTGAATTAGTTATTATATCCACGGTATATACAGAGCATGACTGGATAGATATAGAGTTTAAAGATCTAAGCATTGCATTTTAAATAGGTCAGAATATTTCTAAGTTGAGAAATGCCTCCAGAGAAAAATACCTCGGTTAAGTTTCACCTTTCACTTCTCCTGATTGCAGGTGCACAGTTGTGGAGAAGCCTCAGCGAAAGGTAGGGAACTTTCTCGCCATGTTGTGGCTAATGGGGAGGGGGGAGGGGACTGAGTCACTAAGATGGATCTCTGAAGTAATACTTCAGTGACAGGGACCTACGTCCTAGAGTAATTTACAGGAGTGAGAGCATAAAAGGCAATTCAAATGAATCGAGGGCAAGGATTCAGCTGGGACTCAATGAAGAAATAGTTCACATCTTGCTGTAATTTGGGGCAACCTGAACGTGTGACGGTCACAACGTGTGAGAACCGGAAGTGAAGAAAGGGAGGTGTTTCCATTGGGGAGTTCCTTTCAGACCTCATTTTGGGACGTGAGTGGCACTGCTGAGGGGGAATAGGGCATCTGGAGTCCTGAAACTGTGCCAGAACATTCCCGAAGGCTTGACCGTGCTGTTGCTTCAGAGGACTTGGGGGGGGGGGAGCGGGTGCGAGGCGGTTAGGGGTGCGGGCGCAGCAAATGCTGACTGACCTCGCAACTCCTTGCCCAGCCACGGACAAGTCGTGCCCCTTTTCGTTGGGTGTCCCCTCTCATGAAGTTAACGTGCTGTTTCCACATGGGACGAGGAGAATATGAGTCACTTCACCAACGGTGCTTCTGGGAAGTGGAAGCATGAGGCAAGTGTAAGGATTAATATTCCAGTAAAATGAGTTTTTATAGGCACTTATTTATTTTTTTAAATTCTGCCATAAAAAAATTCTTGTATTACTTAGAGGTGGTGGGGTGCTTGGTTTCTATCGAAGCCGTCAGCACGAGATGAATGCATTGAAAGGAGGACTAAATAGTACCTTTAGGTTCCCATGAAAAAACATGACTTGGTAGTTTATATAATGTACCCTGAAAAGCTGTGCTCTTGGAAATAATGCTTATTTCAGTTGTAAAGGATAATTTCATGACCAGTTGATTTCCACTTGCTTGGTCCTCCATTTTGGATCCCAAATTCCCATAGAGGGAATGCAAATAGGTAAACTGGCCAGGAGACTCCACAGAGGGGATGTTGGAGAAGAGAAGGAAAATCGGACCCTCAGTGGCTCCCAGGGAGGCGGAAGGGTGCGGGGGAGGGATGGCATGGCCCAGGGGGGGAACCAGCAAGGCTCTGACAGTCTTTTGCCTCAAGGTATTTCCCGGGGCCCAGTGTTCCAAACCAGTCCTTGTGCACCTGAGGATGGGGCTGGTTGCCAGTGCAGCCGAACACGTGATTAGAGGGTTGAAATTTCCTGTCCCAGCTCCTGACCTCTGGGGAGGGGAGAGGGGCTGGAGATCAAACTGATCACCAATTGCCAATGATTTAATCAATCACATCTATGTAATGAAGCCTCCGTAAAACCCCAAAAGGACGGGGTAGGGAGGGCTTCTGGGTTGGGGGACATGTGGAGAGGTTGCGAGTCTGTGTACCCTCTCCCCATACCTTGTCCTCCGCACCTCTTCCACCTGGCTGTCCCTGAGTTTATCCTTTGTGATACACGGGCAATCTAGTAAGTAAAAAGTTTCTCTGCATTCTCTGAGCTGCTCTAGCAAATGAATCGAACGCACAGAGGGCATCATTGGAGCCTCCAGTCCATAATTGATGCGTCTGAAGCCCAGGTGACAGCTGGACTTGTGACTGGTGTCTGAAGTGGAAGGGATTATTTGCCGGCATTTTCACTGTGGTTTCCATTGTGTGATTGCACTCCTAATCTATTCATCCCACTGAAGATGTGATGTGAAATTAAAATAGCTGTTCTTCAGATTCCTTTGATGATGATTTGGTGACTCTTGGCATCTAGGACTGGGTAGTGCTTGTGTTTTTCACATTGGAAACATGTGTTGGATAACAGTGATGGAAGAGGTTCCCGGGCAGCGGAGGGAGGCACGGTCTTGCTCCTGTGAGCCATGTGGGATCAGGTTCTCTATATACTTCATGATCCAGCCATTCCATTTCATGGTATGTATCTAAAGAAAATGAAAACAAAATTTAAGAGATATCTGCACCCTCCTGTTCATTGCAGCATTTTTCACATGGAAACAACTTAGGAGTCTGTCAGCAGATAAATGGATGAAGAAAATTGATGTATATACACAATAGAATATTATTCAGCTATTAAAAAAGAGGGAGATCTGCCACTGGTAACAGCATGGGTGGACCTTGAGGGCATTATGCTCCGTGAAATAAGTCAGACAGAGAAAGACACTGCAATATGATCTCCCATGTGGGATCTAAAAAAGCTGAACTCATATAAACAGAGTAGGTGGGTAATTGCCAGGGCCCGGGGGGTGGGGAATATGAGGACATGTTGGTCAGAGGGCACACACTTCCAGTTAAATGGACAGCGTGGTGACTGTAGTTAATACAGTATTATATACGCGTAAGTTGCTAATGGAGTGAATTTTAAATGTTCTCACGACAAAAAAATGGTGACTGTGAGGTGAAGGATGTGTTAACTAACCTTATTATGGTAAACAGTTTGCAATATGTGCATCAAATCATCGTATTGTTCACCTTAAACTTACACAGTGTTTCATGTAAATTATATCTCAATAAAGCCGGGGGTGGGGGGAAGGAAGGCCTCCCTTCTTTACCTACATCTAATGGCTTGTTATTTCACAGACTGTTACAGTAGTCCCTCTCTATATCGTGGTTCACTTATCGTGGCCCCACTGTATCGCGGGATTTTTAAAAATATTATATTTAATTATCGCGGATTTTTCGCTATATCATGGGATTTTGCGGTACTCTATACATATGTTGTTAAAGTTATGTAGGCTTAAAGAGTGTAGAATATGTTTAGGAACATAAGTAGTGTTTACGAAAGTGTGGAAAAGGTTAATAAGGGACTGGGAACGGTATCTAAGTGTGTGGGAAGGGTTTATAAAGCCTTAAAAATATATAAATACTAAAAAAAATGTAAGGTTCCTACTTCGTGGATTTTCACCTATCGTGGGGGGTGGGGGGGTAGGTCTAGAATGTAATACCCGCGATAAGTGAGGGAATACTGTATTTACTCTTTGGGAAAATTGGCTCTTGTCAGCTAAGCTAAGCTTGAAGTATTTCCTTCAAAATCTGAGCAGAAAGATGCTGTATGTGTACATGTATGCATGTGTAGTTTTTCTGGACGTTCTAAGGGTTTTCATAGCATTCACATGTATTATACTGTACTAGCCAGCACCTAATTTCCAATATTGTCATCAGCAATAAAAATTGGATAATTTTAATCATATGCCATTCACATACTGACTTTTGGACCTAGAAAATTCAGTTTTGTTCAAGTGTGATTCTCAGTGGGTAAATTCTGAGATGTGCTTATTTTTGACTTATATTTTCAGATAACCAATCAGCACTAGCTCCACAATCTGTGAAAAGGATTTATACAGAGCTGTCTGTCAGCCTAACCAAATTAACATCTGTTATGACTTGTTCCTAGTAGTATTGAAACGAAACCCAATCCATAGTGTAATAGCTTTTTACTCCTGCATGTGACTATGGCAGCGGGCTGAATAAAATCCTCTGTTAACAAAGGAAAAATTGTGCACATCACCCTTTAAAAACAAAATTGTTTTCTTTTAGGCCAGGTTTTTCTAAGTATAAATTAGAAAGAAATGACTTTACTTACATATGCGCCAGTCATTCAAGAATGTGTTACCTAGTTCTTTATTAGTTTTGTACATTACAACCCAGATGAAGGAGCTGTTCTCATCATAAATCTTATTTAATTGTTAAGTGCCAATTTACAGAAAACACAGGGGGTTTTCACGGGAACTAATGATTTTGAAAATTATGGCTGAGAGCGCCGGGATTTTCTAACACTCTTCACCCGAATGCCCATGCCTCTGGCAGGGTATCCGTCTTGGGAGTGGGGCTGGCTTTCCAATGGTGTAAGAAGGGCAGCAGATCTGCTTTGCCTTATCGTGAGCTGCCTCTTCAGGGGCGCGGCAGAGAATTAACGGTCAGTCTCCTAGAGCCAGTAGGGATTAGCAACAGTTGTGAGCTGTGTGCCTCTAGCTGAGTCAGACTGCAGGATGACTCCTCTCAGCCTGGCCCTCTCACCTGCTCTGAGAAGAAGCCATCACGTAGCCCCTCTCCATGGGATAAAATGCCCCTTGTCTTGTCAGCATCCAGATAACCTCTAACGTGTTCTGGCTTTCTTTTTGTCCCCTGGTGGAGAGGAGCCAAGAATCTTTGGTTGTAATACCCACGTCCTGAGCTTGCCCCAGCTCAGAATGAATTGGAGCATTTAAGTAAGAAATGACTAGTTACATCCTTGAGCCCAATGTTATGTCTTTATTAAAAGTGAAAAATTCATCTAGCATTTGCTAAGTTGTCTCCTCTGAGGAGTAAATTTAGTGTGAGAACTGCTTTCTATATTTATGCATCATTATTACTCATAAAATTGCATAGACAGGTTGAATTATCAAGTAAAAAGCATTAAATAGTCATGCGTGTTAAATAATAAAAATTCAACCAAGTACATTTTAAAGATCTAATTGGCTCTGTTGAACGAATTCATGAATTGGGCAGCATCCCATCTAGCAAATAGAAAGGAGTTCCAAGAGCTGTACAAAATGGAAGGCTTTTATAGAGAGAAGAGGGAAGGGATCAGAAAGAATTCATTACCTCATCCATCGTCCTGTGGGGGATGGAAAGGTCTGTGTGGCAGATGATCTCACAGGTGCTGACCAGAAAATTCCAGACCGACTGGTGAAGATTATATTCCTGGGGAAGGTGGAAACTGTAGTTAGGTTAGGTATGAAGCCTTGGTTTGATGATGTGGACTTGGCAGAGGTGACTCCATTTGGGGACTTTTATTTTTTCCCCAACACATGGTAGCTTGAAAAGTTTACTTTCTTTGCAATTGGGCACAGCAATAATTCTGACTATGCTTTGAAACTACTAGATTTTACAGTTTTAGTATTTTTGAATGTGTCTAAAAGTCACCTTGTAACCTGTATTTTGTAACGTTGTGCTTGTTTCTTTCTAATAAGGCATAATATTTCGAAACTAGTTTTTAGTTTAATTTCAGCCAGAACTATAGACAGGAAGCCACGTCTCCATGAGGTTAAAATAAAATTTTGCTATAAAGAATGCATTTGATAGAATTAAATGAAAGAATTTTCCTCAAGAGAAAAAGTTTGCTTAAATCCAGAATATTCTGGATTTTAGCATAAACATATCTGTGCTTGGGTAAGTTTTTGGCTGAAGATGTCTGGGCTAGCCTGGGAGCTAAGCACTACTTTAAATCCTCAGCCCTGCCAAAATAAAAATCCGAATAGGCCTTTTATTCCTGTTTTAAAAAAATAATAATTGAGCACAATTCTGTAGTCATGCATTGCACAATGGAGAGTCAAAGCCCTTTCTTCTTCTCCCAGGAAAGAACAGATCCATTCATTGACTGAAAAATGGCGCTCTCTCAGCCAGAACTACTGAGAATGGGTCTGAAAGTTTCTCAAAGTTCTTCACCCAGATTCCAATCTGTTGTGTTCATTTTTTAAAGTTGTACTTTGGAAATTACCCCGTTTGAAGACAAGTATGGAACAAAGCACTACAAGCAGTTTTTAAAGCTGTTTTGGAAAACAGTGATATGGAGAATCATGCTTAATTCTTCAAGATCATTGGTATACCTATATAAAAAATTATTTATGAGTTTTAAAAATGCCTCATGCCAGACATTTAAGGGCCATTCTTTCCTCTCAGGAGTCTGTCCAACTAACACACATGCCTAGAATGTGAGTTCAAGGGAAAACCATTTCATGAAATTGACTGGATCTTCATGATAAATTTCCCAAGGCATTAAAAATACAATGAAAGAGGAAGTATGGTACTTTTCATAGGACACTGGTTTCATTGACAAGGGCAGTAAATTGTCAGACCTGTTCCTCCATGTCCATTGTATTCATGAGGAACATATTCTCCTTATGTTCAAGCTGATTTATCGAGTCCAAACGTGGGCAGAAACCCAGGAGTTGGACTGTCTGTGGGTCTGGGAGCAGCAGCCCTTAGGTGACCCTAAATGACTTAATATTTAGGACTCCTTAAGGGAAAAGCTCTCAGTAGTATATTTTATTAAAACTTCTGTTTTTGATAGTTTTTAACATTTCTTTAAAATAATGTAACTCCATAATAATCTGTTTTAATATTAGTTCTATCACCATTTCCTCCATTATTCTAGAACTACTGCATCTTTGCATAATTAAGAATGTGTATACGTTGTCATTCCCCGTGGCAGCCCCTTGGGTCTCTGTGGCCACTGGATGACAAAGGAAAATTACAACTCTGACCATTTTCATCCATGTTTGCAGACTCTCGTAACTCCATGCCGACTAGGTTTGATTAGGTAGGAGATCCTGAATTATTAAGGATTCAAAAATATAGTTCATTTATAAATATATAAAATAATTAAGCCAAACTAATTGTTAACTAATATTCTTTCTCTGCTTCAGTAAATTTAAATTACCAGGAAAGGAAGACTAATAGTTAAAATTTCTCTTAACTTGCCCTTGCCTATGTTACAATCATTTGACTATAAAGTCTTAACTCATAGTTAAAAGTTCCTTCCTTCCTTCCTTCTACATCCAAACCTGTATACAGTTTTTATAAAAGTTCATTTGAGCCAGACTGACAACAATATTGAGAGGCAAGATCTAAAATGCTCCGAGGATAGCAGTTCGCAGTTTTTTATATGCATTTGAAATTAAGGAGGGAACCTAAGGAAGATTACATGAAGTTAGCAGAAAGCAAGGCAGGGATTGGATTACAGGATAGTTAATAAGTGTTCTCGTGAGGGTGGTTACACTTCACTGGGGTCTGAAGAAGGCATTTCAAAGGTGTGCTAACCTAGATGTACAAAAACAATGGGCAGGGCTTGGTTAAGGCGAAGGTAAACTTTTATTAGGGAAGTTTAGGCCTGGTGCTAGACTACCCACCATGGCCTGCCCAATTAGGAATCTAAGATCAGATCACCCTGTGAGGTTACTTTCACTTAGATTTATTACAGTGCCCATTTTTAGTCCCCTCCCCTCTCTCTTTCTGTTGTTCCCAAACATTTTTATTTGTACTCATATCTGTCTAACAGCATTTAAAAGATATTCTTTCTGATTTTAAAAATAATATGCTAATTTAGAAAACTGAAAATATAGGACACTTATTAAAAAACGAAAACCCAAATCCTTTATAACTCCATCACCCAGAAATTAAACTCACCTTCAACTTTATTTCCTTCCAGTTTTTTGGTAAAATTATATATATGTTCATTCATATATCTGTCCGTTCAACAGATGTTTATTGAATGCCTTATTTCCAGGCACTTGTGGAAGAAAAAAAAAAGCACCAACAGACAACCGTGTCCTCGTGGAGTTCACATTTTAGTGAGTGAGCCAGAAAAATAAATGTTACTACAGTACATACTGTTAGATGCTGTTTAAGAGAAACTAAAGCAGTAGAGGGGATTCAGGAATGTGAGGGTGGGCAGGGAGGGTCAAGTTGTAATAAAGTGTTCAGGAGAGCCCCTCCTGGAAAAGATTTTTGAGTAAAGACTTGAAGGAGGTGAGGTTGTGAATCATGTCTGGAGGAAGAGCTTCTGGCAGCTGGAATAGCAGGTGCAAAGGCCCTGGGGCAGAAGCTGTGTATGAGGGTGATTTTTGTTTTATACTAGTAAGTTTTTGTAAAAAAAATGCAGCTGCAGTATCTGGAATAAATGGAATATTGTCTGGCTAATTCAGGTCACATATACAAGAATATTTAGACCTATGAAAGTTCACCCTTTATTGCTAATTATGAAAAATTATACATTTACAGCAAGTGCAAGGAGGTATAGTGAACAGTACATTGTATGTTGATACATAAATGTGGTATTTCTGTGTGAAGGGAATATATAGGTAGTTGTAGTTTTCTTGATTTTGCTTACCCATATTACCATTTTTTACTGTAATGAACGTCCACAGCCCTTATTTTGCGGGAAGACAAGATATTCAATGCAGGGGTGTGCGTGGTACCATCAGGCAGGGTGGGACCTTGTGGCTGTGGATGTGGGAGGTAGGATGGAACTCTGCAGGCAGCACCGCTTTAGGTATTCAGTCACCTAAGTGCCAAAGAGCTGCCGCCCAGAGACGGGGCTCCAGTTACAAGGAGAGAGACTGGCTCGGCTCAGTCATTGGAAACAAAGGTCAGGGCCCAAGTCCAGAGAAGCAACTGGGCTCAAAGGAGGGGATGGAGCCTCAGAAATAAGTCCAAGGCCCACGTGTCACTTGACACTAAGCCTCGCAGGTTAGGGTTATAGAAAAATTATTAACATATCATTAAGTAATAAGTTGAAATCCTCAATTTCCAAGGTCAAGTGGTATCTGAGGGGCAGGATAAACATTCTGAACTTCTTCCTTTCTGTGGCTTAGCGACAAGTCCAAAGTCGAGCCTCCAGATACTGGTAAAGGAGCCTGTTCTCATGATTTAGGTGTCTGTCCTCCAAGGAGGTTGTACTTAAGTAAAACTTGGAAGCTCTTTGTGTCATCCAGAGTGAGACTGACATTCCTAGCCATATGCTCCAACTGGAGTCATTGGGCCATTCAAACAAGAACGAGTCTGAGAAGACACGTGTTCTCTTCTGAATAGCTCACCCCTGGGTTCTGTTGGCTCATCTGTCTGTCTGTCCATCTCTCAGGTATCAGCTGTCAATCTATCAGTCTAACTACCTACCTACCCACACATTTTCCTTAATTATATTTGAATGATCATATCTGATATATTGAAACATGTATGGAATATACACATAAGTTATAAGATGTTATAATGGAACAAATACACAAGAGCCTTTCCCCCACCCAGGACTGGAGCTGCTGTGTGTCTCCCTCCTCCGTCCTGCTGCCTCCCCACACCAATGACAAGCATGGTCCTGGCTTTTGTTCCTTTGCTTTTCAAAATACATACTTCTAGGTGGATGTATACATAAAAGTATATATAAATATATACATATTTAAGTTGCATTATTTATATTCCTAAATCAATTTTTGATTTTTGAAGTCTATAAGAATGGTCCCACATTTATGTAGTCCTCCTAGAACTAGTGCCTGAGCACTAAACATTTTCCTCAAAGATGAATCCCACGTAGCTGCAAATAGCTGCAGGTCATTTGTTTCTGTTGCTGTGTCACATTCCGTCATGTGACTAAACCACAGTTTATTTAGACCCCGATTTTCACTGGACTTCAGATTTTTTGTTTTTACCAGGCTGGGCACTGCTTCTGTGCGTCTGAGTGTGCTATATGGCCGTACCACAGAATGCCTCACTAGTAAGGTGGATGGTTTCCTGAACCAGAATACTGTGTCAACGTAAGGAGTGTCCTAACCAGTAAGACTTCTGATGAGTTTATTTGAGCCAAACTGATGACAGTTGTCGGGGAACAAAATCTCAATGGATTGAGAAAATGCCTCTAGAAAATGGCAGTTTAACCACTTATTTCATGTCTCAAAATCAAAGGAGAAGACATAAGGGGGTTACATGAAGTTCACTGGTGGTAGATTAGGGAGGTGGGAGAAAGCCAAGTGGGGAAACCTCTGGGATGGGATAGAAAGTATAATGAATAGACACTTCTTTCACTTAGGTGGGCACAGGATTGTCAACAGTCAACAATGACCATGATAACAGTAACAATGAGTGGCTCTGTGGTCTCTGCTCTGCTGCAGTGAGGGGTCTGGGTAAACGAAATTACCCTGACATTCCAAAGGTAGTTTATCAGCGATGAAAAAAAGACAACAGACAGGCTCAGCTAAGGTAAAGATTGACCTCTGTCAAGGAAGATGCCGGCCTAGGGCTTGACTACCCTCCATGACTCACTTTTAGTTAGAAAGTTTTAATTTCATACCCTCCTGTGAGGCTGCTTTAGATCTGTGAGTTTGTAAGGGCGCTCTTCAGGCCTCCCCTAAAGATGTCAGGTTTAGTGTGTGGCCCCTTTTGGTCTACACCGTACTTTTGAAAGCTTGTATAAAATCACCAATTTGTGGGCTCTGACACCTGTTTTAGAAATATTTCCTTGCAAGGCTGTTCTAGCACTGACTGCCGCTAGAGGGTGCACGGGAGATGGAACATCAGCCTGTCGGAGAAGCTAAGAATAGCGAGGCTACTGTGGAAACCTAGCTGTGGGGTTCCAAAGTGCTGTTAGTGCCTGCATATTTCAACAGGGCGAAGAGTATCGCTCCAGCTACAGGAAGAAAATACAGTTAAAGGGTATGTCTGTATCCGTACACACATGTGTGGGTATACATGTATTTTAATGTAGCAGGAGGAGTAAAGAAAATGAACAGGGAGTAAGATAAGTGATAGAGGGTGCATCAGTGGAGAATAAGACAGACCAGGTGGGGAGGAAATCCACCAATGACAGGTGATTGCACTTCTTTGTTTAGGAGCAAGCTGATGATATGTGAGGCCTCCAAGAACTCAGTGGTCCTTTGAGTGCGTGCTCCTTTTATTATTTCTATCCATTATTTTATGAAATCTTTTGATTTTTAAAATTTTATTTATTTATTTTTAGAGACAGGGGAAGGGAGGGAGAAAGAGAGGGAAAGAAACATCAACGTGTGGTTGCCTCTTGCGTGCCCTGAGCTGGAATCTGGCCCGCAACCCAGACATGTGCCCTGACTGGGAATCAAACTGGTGACTGGTTCGCAGGCCGGTGCTCAATCCACTGAGTCACACCAGCCAGGGCTGAAATCTTTTGAATGTTGTTATGTGCTCTCCAAAGTCAGTCCTTCTCTATCTGGGCCCTGACTTAGTACTTTTTCCTCTCTTGGAAACAAACAGAAACTTGGATTTGTCCCCCCCTACAGAGCTCTAAATGTCCCTGAATCATGAATCCCAGAAAATCATTTAATTTGCAGTTGTGTGGAGAGAGGACTTATTAGTGAGTTGTTGGCCCCTAGGCATGAATTGAGCTGTGAAATACTGAAGGCAAAGGTCCCTGATTGTTAGAAAAGTGTACAAAAGAAAAGACCACAGAAGCCTGTCCTCAGGACCTTGGAGTGTTTGTGGTAGACTGAATAAACTCCCCACCTGCCCCTACCACAAAAGATGTCTACCTCCTGTGCCCAGAACTGGTTTCTGTGTTCCTTCCCTGGTAAAGGGACTTTGCAGAAGTCATTAAGATAAGGATCTTAAGATAGGGGGATGATCCTGGATTATCCTGATGGCCCCATGTAATGGTAACAGGGCGGCAGGCAGTCAAGGGGAGAGGGAGAAGATGCTAAGCTGCTGGCTTTGATGATGGAGCATGTGCCCTTTACTTGTCATTTTAACCATGTTTCCTTTTTAATTTTTTTTGAAAGAGGAGGGAATATGCAGGGATGGGGGGAAATTGAGGTGAAAAACATTATTATGAGGAGATAGTTGGTAAAAGGAGGAAAAAAGGTGTGTACTGTTATACCCTTATTGAGTAGATTGTGTTACTAATGTGGTTTGTTAGGTTTTTTTTTTTTTGAAGGCTATTCTTACTTGTGCTTGTTTTTAATACCTGAACAACTGGGAGAGAGAACTTATAATCCTGCAGTCATTTGGCTTGTATTCTTGGAGAGTATTTTTAAACTATAATTTCAGAGCCATCTAATGCCATTAAAGCATCAGAGGTGCCTTCAGTATTCAGTTCTGCTGAACTGCACACTTTAGATTTTGAAGAGTATTATGACTTCCACTGAAAACACATTTTTAAAAGATATTTTCCTGGATGTTTGCCTTCATTTTGTTTATTAAAATGAGTGAGGATATTTTCAATCATGACTCAGGAGTCATCTGCCTGGGAAGGAAAACTGGATTCCAACCCTTATCAAGCTAAACATCCTCAAGTCAGAAATGAATAATTATTTTGAACACAGTGCACATTTAAATATTCCCTGCCTTCCCCAGGGCTAAGTTGGAATGAAATCATCTGTCTTTAAAGGGCTTTTAATGGATGCACCATGCTTGAATTAGATCGTGAAGACTCAGTAATTGAGAGAAGTTCGAAATGAAAACAAAACTTGCATTTTAAAAAATTGAGCAGTGAATCTGAAACTGATTTGGGGTCCAAACAGGACTCTCCTGGTCTGAGTCCTCATTAAACTGAAATGGAAACAACTGTCCTTCTTCATGTCTGGTTTCATATATGAGGTGTTCAGTAAGTGCAGAGGTGATTGAGCTGGGCCATTTCTACTCGCCTCATGGAAGAGGAGGTGTGTTCCTGGCGAGGGGGATTTATGTTTTATGTGTGGGGCACATGGAAAGTTAGAGATCATCTTAGAAGTTTGTCTTTGTTCCTTGTCCCCCAACAGTGAAAGAATACATGGCTGGTAATAAATGAATTTTCTTCTGTTGTCTAGACTATGGGATCCATAATTGAATCAATAGCCAGAAGTAGTTAGCTGAAATCCTAGAGAAAGTTTTCCTCTTGACACCGATGACTGATTTCAGATTGGAAAACAAGTGATTCTCTGCTAAGCAGATGATTTTGAGAAGTAGTGGGAGGCCAGTAGAAGTGGATGAGGCCACTCTGTTGGGGTTGACACCTCAATATGACATCAGTAACATTGCCTGAGCTCACTGCCTAGACTTGGCCTGACCTCTTGGCCTGGAGTTCTCTTCCTGCCCATCTCCCTCGTTTGAATTTTAATAATTGGTATAAGTAGAGGAAATTAATTGGTTGATACAAGACATAAAAATATAGAATTAAAGAGTATGATAAAACTACAGGTAATCCTAGCCTCTGAAAAAGATCTTAATGAAACAATCATAACCTGTCCAGCGCTCAGATTCCTGGAGAAAGGATTGTTTGCTAGTCCCCTTGGTTAAGTAGTTGTAGCATCTCATGACCCACTTAAATGCAAAGAAGAAATGCTCCCTTTCATATTCTTTTTGGAAACTTTTTCCTGCCTATTACTATAGAGCTCTGGGACTCCTGAATTATAGGAGTTATTTCAAGGGATGTTATGGATATTTTGGAGTGGACCATTTTCACATACTACCTTTGCCAATTTATATTCTGACACCTTTGGAAGATAACTTTATAGCCACTAACATGAATCTGACTTTGTGATCAGGGCTGGGGGGAAGTGTGGCTCGTGTGACAAGGTCACCTAACATCAAGACACTATCAAGGGCAGAGCCATTAACCAATCCTGATCACTCTCCCTTCCCCAGCCCCAGAGCCTAATAGATCTTGGCTTCTCATTCATATTACAGGAGGAGAGAATCCAGACAAGATATAAAAATGGCTCTAATATAAGATTTTTTGGTTTCAAGGGTTATAAGATAGTATTCTCAAGATCCTGTCAAGTTTTAATCAGCAGTTCATGTGAAACCAAATAGAAACAGGATTGATGATGAGTGCATACTGACTCCCTGACCCACCATTCTTTTCTTTTGATTGCATGAGGACTTACCATGGCCAGGTTTTGCTGCATAACCAACAAGCACCTGGTGCAAGCTGGTCATGGCTCCCAGTTCTGGGTGGCACCCAGGTATGTCCTCACTCTTTAAGCCTAGTTAGGCCTGAGGCCATTGGATGCATATTGTTATACTAGTTTTCACTCAATGCTTAGAATATTTTTTGATGTATGCATATATATTTTTTTCACTTATGGGATATAAGCTTACTACAAGTCCAGTCTCCCTGTTTATTTTTGAAGATGGCTACTTTAACCACCTTTTCCTAACTCTCGGTATTTTGTAGGTGCTTCTTGAATTTCTGGCCATGATTACTTGTTTTACCCAGCACTAATTTTCAGGAATTTACTCAATGACTTATTCTTCTCTCTTTCAAAATCAGAATGGTTTTACCAAGTAATAATCTCAGATGTGACATTATTATTAAATTTGGCATTATGATAGCTTAATTGTATGAATCCCTACATTCAGAGCTAAAGAGCTTTATTAAACCTGCTGTTACAGGACTGAGCATACTGTGTGCCTTTATACTTATAGAAAGGCCTCTTTGTATGCATTGAAAGAGGAACTTAAAAGAACCAGGATGTACAGCGGTGGGCAAAAGTAGGTGTACAGTTGTGAGTATGTGAAACATGGAGTTAATAAAGCTATGGTAACAATTAATATAGCTATTGTAATAATCATAATGTTCATTTTTTTTCCATATGGACAACTGTAGACCTACTTTTACCCCCTTTTTCATATATGTGTTCATCCACCTATTTCTGTAGCCCAAATTAGTGCTGCCAAAACAAGAGTTAAGTTTTTGCATCATAGATTAAATTCCCATTGTTGGAAATATTCATGGTTATTCAATAAAAGTTAACAGGCAAACCATGAACTAGGCTCTGTGAGACTGTTGAAAAGTGAATGTAGACTTTTAAAAATGTTACTTTTATTCTGAAGAAACTCAATTTTCCTGTTATCTCTGAAGGAGTTCATTAGCCATCTATTCTTACCCTCCATAAAATATCTTTTATCTTGGGCCCGACTCTGGAATTCTGCACTTAAACCTCTTGTGATATTTGTAGAGGAATGAAGCACGTCATAAATGTGACTCTTTGTTTGAGAATAGAGAAAGGGAGGGGGCAGTTTCCCTGGGGGCCCTATAGTTCTCTAACAACTGCTATTTTGGATTCCTGCTTAAATTTTGGGGACACTTTTTCCTGTCGGTGCCTTGAGCTTGATCAGTGGCTCTATCCTTCCAATGTTTAGTAAATGCCTGCCAGGTATCAGGCGCACTGCTGGGATCTAGCAGATCATGGCAGGATTCATTGTGTTTCCCTTGATGTCAGAACTAGGGGAGAAGGTCTCAAGGTCAACGAGGTGGTAGGAATAGCAAGAATTGTACATTGTTAGGCCTAGTCGAAGCTTTGTCATTTCACATTTCAAGTGATTCTAAAGAGATGCCATTGCTATTTGTTCTACATAAAGAGAGGGAGCCTGTGACCCAGAATAAAAATAGCTGTAAGTATTACATCATCAGAAAAAGTTTTCATTTGTACATTGTGCCTTAAGGGAAGGGAGTCCTCAATTGTATGTAGATTCATTCTGTTATGCTTATCGAAATGATCATTTTAAAACAAAAATAAGAAAATTGAGGAAATGGATACTTGAAGGCCACAGAGTTTATTTTGTACATAGTGATCAGTAGTTCAAAATTAGGGTTTGGTGTTCATTTTTACATACATTGAATCAGCACTCTATTTATTCCTGTTTTTCAATCACTTATTATAATCACATCTTATATTTAAACCATAGAAGCATCCTTGAGGTAACATGTTGCTTCTAACAGTGTACCTCTTTTCAAATGTTGAATGTTTCTTTATTAAGACTATGAAATTTCAGGATTTGTGCAGTGGAAAAGCAGAGGTACCAAAGGAAATTCTCTTTTTAGTGCTTTTTATTTCTTGGGATTTTGGTTACTGAATCTCATAGCTTTTCTTGTCAGGATCCGTGAACAGTGTACTTGCTTAGATTCTCTCATTGAGGGACAAAGGTTTTTAACTCACCGCCCTCATGATGCATTTTTTCATAACCTGGCAGTGCATCTGGAGGGACAGTGCACAAATGTCCTGGAGCTGCTTTGTGAACAGGGAGGGCCACTGGTCTGGGGGAGCTGCTATTAGAGCAACAAACAGAAACCCCTCAATCTAGCATTAATCAAGGAGGAATTATTTGGACTCAGTATCACATGGAAGCTAAGACCAAGAAATGCAAGGAACCAGGAACAGAAGCAGCTTGAGGTCCCCCCAGGAATCTGAGGGAGGTGGCAGTGAAAGACAGTCGAGGACGGGGGAGGACCCTGGGTGAAGATGATGGTAACTGTTCATAAATGGCATCCATTAGTGCTTACGATTGGCCAGGCACTGTGCCAACTGCTGTCAACATCACTTAATTTGTCTTCATGACAATTTACAAGGCAGGAAATATTAGCCCCATTTAAAAGACAAGGACACCGACTCTTGGTTATGTAACTTAACCAAAGGGATTTCAACTGGTGTCTCCTTTTCTCTTCAAAGCCAGTGGCCTTACCTCCATGTTCTGTCCCAACCCTGTCAACCAGCTTGTATTCCTTTTTCTAGAAGATAGCTCTTAAACAGTATAAAGGCAAATAAAGTATAATATAAATAAAGTTAGACATTTAAAACAATTTAAAATGTTTTCATCACATGGCAATAATGAGGAAGCAAACAGATTGATGGAGTCATCAGTGTGCAAGGATTGATTAGAGGTGGACAAAGCCCATGACGGGGACCTCAGCTGGGTCAAAAAGAGCCCTGACCCAGGCAGTGGAGTGCAGGAGGTCCCTGAGTGTTGGAGAGACCAGTTAGGTTTTTTGTGACTGAAAGGTGTTTCTTTGCTGTTGCTAAAAGCTTACATTTAATAGCTTTAAATCTTGCTTTCCCCACAAAAATGCAGTTGTATTTTTAGTGAAAATATGTTGATCTGTGTCATGTCAGCTAATTTTTTCTTGGCATAGAGTTTCTCCTTACATGTAAAATATTTAAATTTAAGGATACAGTGTGGCCCCAATGGAAGAAACTTTCAGGCCTGTTTTCTTACAGGCTAAACGAAGTGAGCAGGCTTATTTTAAAGCTATACTAATCAAGACAGTGTGGTAAACAAATCAGTGGAACAGAGGAGAGTCCAGAAATAGACTCGTACGTATAGGACAACTGATTTTCCACAAAGGTTCAGAGGCAATTCAGTGGAGAAAGGATGGCTTTTTAACAAATAGTGCTGGAAAAGTTGATAACACATGCAAACACGTAGACTTCAATCCATACCTAGCACAACATACAAAAATTAAAAGTGCGTGAATCTATAAAACTTATAGAAGAAAACATAAGAGAAAGGTGTCATCTCCTTAAGAAACCTTAAGGAAAGATTTCTTAGCTACAATACGGTAGGTATGATTATTAAAATTTTAGAAAAAATTGACAAATTGAATTTCACCAAGTTTAAAAACTTTTGCTTTTAACGGACACTATTGAGGTAATAAAAAGTCAAGGCACAGATTGGGAAAAAAATACTTGTGAATCTGTGTAAATATAGCTTATAAAAGATTTGTATCCAGAGTTTATAAAGAACTCTTAAAACTTAATAAGAAAATACACAACCCAGTAACAAAAAGTCCAAATAAGTGGAACAAATACTTTGACAAAGGTAAACATGGGACAGTATGCTCACCATCATTAGTCGTTAGAACTGCCAATTAAAACCACTTTGAGATACTATTACACATATTTTAATGGCCAGAATTTTTAAAAGACTGTCCATACCAAGTGTTTTCAAGGATGTAAAGCAATTGGAACGCTCATATTCTGCCTGTGGCACAACCATTGGCTAAAGAGTTGGGCAGAATCTTACAGGGATACACTACACCTACCATGTGATTCAGCCATTCCATTCCTAAGTATTTATCCAAGAGAAATGAAAGCATATGTCCATACAGAGTCTTGTATGTGAATGTTCATAGCAGCATTGTTAGAGCCAAAAACTGTCCTTCAGGCAGGTGAATAGATAAACAAATTGTGGTATGTTCATGCAACAGTGTACTACAGTATAAAAAAAGGAATGAATTGTTGATACATTGATAAATGAAACAACATGGGTGACTCTCAAAATAAGTATGCTGAATACAAAAAGCTGGACAAAAAAAGAATACATGCTGTATGATTTCATTTGTATACAATTTTTATAAACTCTTTAAATTATTTATTTATTTTTAGAGAGAGGGGAAGGGAGGGAGAAAGAGAGAAAAACATTGATGTATGAGAGAAACATCGATCAGTTGCCTCTTGCACTCCCCCCACTGGGGCTCGAACCCACAGCACAGGCACGTGCCCTGACTGGGAATCGAACTGACGACCTTACAGTTTGCAGGTCAGTACTCATTCCACTGAGCCACACCAGCCAGGGCAGTATAAAAATTTTAAAATGCAAACTAATCTATAGTTACAAAAAGCAGATCAGTTCTTGCCTTGGCAGGGGAGGATAGGGCAGGGAATGGCAGGAGGGGTTGGGGATCCAGGAAACTTTTGGCAGGTGAAGGAATTGTCCGTTATGTTGGTATTGGTCATGGTTTCATGGATGTACTAATATATCACAAGTATAAACATGTCAAATTGTGCACTTTAGATATGCACAGTATATTGTATGTCAATTACATGGACAAAGCTGTTTAAAATAAAGTGGGTACAGCAATCAACATGTCTACGTGAATGAGAACACAAACAGAAGTCTGTGTTTAGAAGCCCACAGGAGTTTTGTTCAACTTTTTACAGATGGTTCCAGAACTAGTTCTGACACCCTTTTCTATCGCTGAGGTATCCTTTCATGTGTGCTGTGTTTTAAAAGGTCCTTTGACTTTTGAGTATAATGTATTACCCACTAGAAAACAAAACCATGCTTACGGGGCCTAGGGCAGAGATGGATAGATATAGACCTGAATTTGGAGCTGAGTTTTCCTGGCGGATGGTTTCCCGTCTTGCTTGCCTGTTATAAAAACAAAATCCATGGAGGGCTGTGTAGTGGGGACAGCAGGTTCTCCTGACTTTGAGACTGGCAGGTCCCCCAACCCCAGGCCTGTGTGAAGTCTTCCAAAACACACACTCACCTGCTACTGTTTGTAGATGAGCAAAAGGAAATTGACGCATGCTTTCACACCCCTGTGCCCCCAACCGAAAAGCCTTCAGGGAGAAGTCAGAGGGGTGTTTTCTTTTCCTAGTGCCATTAACCCTCACACCTTCCCTGATCTGTAGTGACAGAAAGCAGAGCATTGGTTTTTAGTTGCTGGATTGGGTTTCAAGGGAGCGTGAGGCAGGTGGGTGGTGTTTCTTAGCCGGGCACTGGAAATGTTCTGTCTTGCTTGTGGTGCTGGTTTCATGGGTGCGAGCGTTTGTCAAAACTCACCAGATCTTATGCTTGAAATGCATGCACTGTATTTTTGTAACTTATATTTCAGTAAAGGCGCTATTTTAGAAACTTCACACGTTTCTTTCCTCAGCTCTCAGCCCTCAGCTTTAGAGTATAGTGCCCCCCGCCCCCACTTTTCTTAGGAAACAAGAGTAAAGCCACTCTTCTAGTTGCAGTTTCAACCATAGGCTTATAGATTAGTTTTTACTGTTGAACTGGGATATTATTTGTTTACATCTGCATTTCTACGGACAATGTCAAGTGTGAAACTGAGCAGTTTTTGCTAATGAAATAGGAAAAGTGTGATTATTTGTTGAGTTTCTGCAAACAGGTAAGCTCCGGGGCAGGGTAGGGTCCAAGGTGATGTTCCTCCTGGAGCCTCTCAAGCACAGTGACATTACAGAATAAATGCTTGTTCTCTTGTCGGTGGACTGAATGGGGGCTTTTTTCCTGTCGTTGTTCTGAATCATTCCTGTGAAGCAACAGCTTTTACTCCCTGGTCCCCAGGGAAGACACAGAGGATTTATTAGCCGACCACCCCCCTTTCTGTGCCCGGATAGGCCTTTCTGTTTGGTTGCTCCGGAGCATGGGTGAGCTGATGTGTGTGGGGTGCCCAGCACCCCTGCTTGGCTGGAACAGGCATGCTGCTATCCCTCACCTTTCCAAATTACTCATTAACGAGCCTAAATCTTTCCCAGATTTGATTTTCCTGCAGACTAAAGTGAATCATTCACTGGTATGTGTGTGAGTTTCCTGAAGGGTTCAGAATCAAAGGGTTTCAGATTCTCAATTCTTAAGATCCTTCCTGTAACCTTAGACTTTGTGGTAGAAATGAAGCCATTATTTAGCCCTGGCCTCTGTCTGCAGAGGACGGTGCTTCGGTGTCACAGTGACATGAATCCTGAGCTCCAAGTCAAGCATCATTAGTTCTGCCCCCTCCTTCTACTTAGCAGGTACACTTTGTCCTCTCGAGTTTGATCAATTATTGACTTTATAAATGACTTTGCTCAATAAACAAGCATAATAAGGTAATTGACTTGCTCTTAAGAAGTTTGCAAAAGCATAAAAAGCACCAATAAGATCAAGATCACTGCCATAGGAAAGCCTATTGTGTTGGCAAGTTTTAGTAGGGGGATCCAGGTTGAAAGGAGAAAGCTGTTCACTTTGAATGTCTAGGTCCAAAGGGAAATCCAGTTTTGGTAAATCGACTCACTGAGTGTCTATATGTTTATCAGCAGCAAAATCCTTTGTCTTAATAAAAAAAATAACAGTCAAGCATACAAATAAAGTAATCATAAATTTTACATTAAAAAAGTTATTTGAATGTGTGTTTCTCTAGGGCAGAATTCTGTTCATTTAAAAGTGCTATTCACGTTTGCTACTCCCAGCAAATGTTACTTTAAAAAGAGAAGTTATTTTAAAACATGTCAGTCAATTTAGGCACATTTGGTAAGTGAAGAATCTGGTACTAGTAATTATTTGACATCTAAATGTCTGGTGAATAAACTGCTCATTAATTTTTGACAGACACTCAAAACATGTTCAAAGCAAGTCAATCAAGCAGTGAGATGTGCCTTCAATGATGGTGAAATGATGCGGCAGCACATCCCTAATGGCACAGCTGGGTTTCCTGGTGGCAGTTGGGAAGGGACTTGGGGCTCAGGGACTAGGCGGCAAGCAGGGAGCAGTTTGCGGGGCAGGAGGAGCCGGGGCTGGGTGCGGCAGGGCCAGGGGCTGTGTTTTGACCTTTCCTGTCTGGCTCTCTAAGTCCCAGCCCTACATTACGAAACATGTTCTGGAAATTATATCCAGAGGGCACACGTCCCTTTGGTGACAGCTTATTTCTGGATTCCCGGGGCAAGTGCCTGGACTCTGATGACATTCAGAGGTGTGCTTCACGGCCCATCAGCTGATTAGTTACTGAATTGTAAGGACTGTCCTGCTGGCTTTGGGTCAGAGCACGTGAGTGCAGGAGCAAAATAACTTGTTTATTTCCTCCAAGCTCATTCTAACAGACCATGAAGTCAGGACCCACCCCCTCCTCCTTCCTCACATGTTCCCCTTCATGGAAATGAAATGCTTGTGTCCATCCTTGGGAGATGGTCTGTAATTCAGAGCTCTTTGAGGCTCCTTATAGTGACATGTCTGAAGAGATGATTTCAATCCCCCCTGAAAAATTTCAGACTAGAAGGGTGTCTGTAATAGATTCTGATAAGCAGTCAAGCACTTTCGTCCCTTATTGATTGTAAGGTGAGGTCCATGACCCTGCTGGCAAGTGTCTCAGGAGGTCAGTGGTTGCACTGAGGGTTAGGCCATTGTGGTTGAGACAGACTTGAGTTCAGACCTTCCTCCGCCTTAGCGTGCTCATTTTTAAAATGGGTGGAATAACAGGAACCCCCCACCTGGAGCTTTGGGGAGGCCTGACTGAGACCACGTAGGGACAGCATTGAATGCAGAATGGTGTGCATTCAGCTCTTAGCTGTCTGTCATCATCATTATTTATCTTCATTGCGTGTGACGAATAGAAGAGCCCTTGATTGGAAGCCACTCTCATGCTCAGAACAAGACTCCCAGGGGCACCCAGGGGGCAGGTGAGCCCTCCCGCTGCCCAGGCAGTCACCTCGCAGGCTCCTTCATCCAAAGCAGTGTCTCACGTTCCTCCTGAGGCTGGCGGCGTGGTCTTCAGTGTGGAAGCCAGGCTCCATCTGCTCTGTGTTTTGGTTAAGGGGAGCAGAGAGGGTGAGTGAAGTTTCCTCCCAGGGCTGGGGGCTGGGCTGCATCTCGGACATCTTGTTCTGATTTGAGGCCTCGCTCGAATGCCGCGTGTGACCTCACAGGCAGGCACCCATAGGCCGATCCTAAATCCCTTCCTATGAATATCCTGGAGATAATAATAATTATTATTATCCATATGAATTATATAATAGTTATTTTCCAAATGAATAGTTGTAAATCCGCTTTTGCCCCAACCTGTATTCTGTGCCTATACTTGAGGTTGAGAATTTCTGTATTTTATCTGCCCAATATTTGCTCCAAAAGCAGTGGCCGATGCCTGCAGGCTGAGAGTAGGCCTAGGCAGGACTGTCACTTTCCTTAGTGGACAAAAGGCCCCATGGGTGTGAATGCACCTATCACCCCATATCCATGCCTCAAACTGTCCTCCTTTTAAAGAATTAAATCCTGCCTTTGATCTGTGGTCATATCCATACACCACACGTGACTCACTCCTGCACCCCACCTTTGAGCTGCTGCAGATGTTTGCAGCCGGCAGCCTCGGAGGCCTGGATGCTGTGGCCTGCATCTTCAGACAAGTACAGGAGCCATTTACAGAATGTCCCCACCTCTCAACAGGTACCTGGCCTGGGTAAATTCCAAAAGCTCAAAGTCTTGTTTCTTCACTTTCAATATGTAGAAAATGCTATTTGATTCAGGGGGTTCCGGCGGGGATGAAAGCACACGGCAGCCTGCAGAGTGCCGGGCCCCTTGATAAGGGCTCTGTGAACAAGCAGGTCTTTGGTTCCTACAGCTGTTTGGGACCAGGCAGGTCAGTCCCACTCTCATCCTAAGGGACAGGACAGGCCGAGTGGGATTGGCGTGGGCTGGTCAGGGGAGGGGAGGAAAGAGTCTGGAAGGCAGTATGTTGAGATTGGACCTCCTGCCGTCTTGGGACTCTTGAGGTGTGAGGTGCAATGAAGGGTCCTTCCTTTAACCATACCTGTGACCAGTCTGAGCGTTCATCTTGGGGGATCTCTAAGCAAATTCATATTTGAAAAAACATTTTTTAGTCAGCCAGCATGCTTTCCAAAATGTGAGTCTGAGATGAACTTGTGAGCCCATTAGTGTATAAAACATTCTAACTCTAATTTTAATTTATAAAAAAAATACGATGTTGGGCATCCTTTTGCTTTAGTGCCACCAACACTGTGCAGTGATCTCCGTCTCTTGGCGAGCGGCTGTGCTACGCCACGCTGACTCCTGGGTTTTCCATCCCGCGTGTCTGACACGCCAGTGCCTTAGTGCTCCCTGTGGAGTGGGATGAGGGAAAAATGAGATGGGAGACACGCTCGTCCTGAGACCGGGTGTGTCTTGGTGGCACCTTGAGAGAAGTTAAAATGTGTTGAAGTGTTGACATGTCCAGGTCCCAGGGGTGAACCAGGCTGGTGATTTTATGTTTCGTGAGGTGATCCGCTCATGCTGACTCATAATCCTTGTCACTCTTATTGCCACTGTGAGCAATTGAATTCTTCCTAGCTGAAGACCTAAGGAGGGAGTTTGGGTTTTTAGCGACACTGTCAGCGTCAGGGCGTGTTGTGAGAGTGTCTCTCTGGGGTAAATGGGAGGGCTCCCTGATCTTCACCTCCTTTGTGAGGGCGGGCCCGAACATTCCGATAAATCCCCGCACTCTGGTGGTCTGTTTCGAACAAGAGAAGTGGAATGGGTGGGTGGGGAAGGCGGGCTCCAAAGGAGGTAGAAGACCTGTGAGACTCTTGCTTTGCGTGCTCCCTGTGATTTCAGATTTGGTACATAGGTACCCTAGGCAGCTAGCGCTCGGGCAGCCCCAGGGCGGCGTGCGTCCGAGAACCACAGTGCCCATTTGGTACTGGGCTGGCCAAAAAGTTTGTTTGTTTGTTTTTCCCCATAAGATGGATTTTGTAGTGCTTAGTTGTCTTTAACCCCATTCAAAACAATTTTGTTAGATTGTATTGTGACAGCTGTCATATCAGCATGCATTTAAAAACACCATTAAAACTGATGAAATTTTGTCTTGCCATTTTAATATTGAAGATGAAAACTAAGCAACATTTTTGTCATATTATGCTTTATGATTTCAAAAAGGGTAAAAACACAACTGAAATATAAAAAAAAAAAAGATTTGTGCAGTGTATGGAGAAGGTGCTGTGACTGATTGAATGTGCCAATGTGGTTTGCAAAGTTTTATGCTGGAGATTTCTCGCTGGATGATGCTCCATGGTCGGGTAAACCAGTTGAAGTTAATAGCAGTCAAATCAAGATATTACTTGAGAACAATTAATGTTATGCCACGTGGGAGATAGCTGACATACTCAAAATATCTAAATCAATAAAGTTATTGATGAAAATGAAAAGTAAACATATAGAAGGCGCTCTTTGCCCTTGGCGTCATTGAGATCCGACAGAAGACTCAGATCTCAAAAGGACTAATGCCAACTGAAATATGTTTGTATTTGAGAGCAGGGGTGGGGAAGAGAGGGAGAAAGACAACAAAACCAGTACAGGCATTCTGGCTGAAAATTTACCCCATTAGGACCCAGCTGTTCATAGCCCTTAACAAAACGTGCCTTTATATATTTATTTATGTCTACGTTTGTTTAATATCCTGCTTCTCCACCACCCTGGGAGCTCCTTGAAGCAGAGAACATGCCTCCCATATTCATCCATGTATCTCTGGGACCTAGCACACACAGTTCCTGGAACTTAATAAGTGCTCAATTAAAAATACTTGCTGAATGAGTGCATAATCCAGTGCCCATGAAGAGATCATCATTTCCAAAGAAGGAAAAACGGTAGCGCAAGACACTGATTGCCCTTCAGAAGTTTGGTGGGGATATTTTATCGATGTAGCAACCACTGGTACAGAGTATGCTTCAGAGGGGGCTTCTCTTTGCAAATCAGGAAGATGGAGGTTCTAAGTCGTATGTGAAAAGTGCCCAGTAAAAACTCAGAAAAGGAAAATGAGAGCTGGCTGGTTTTGAAGTGTGAATGTTGATATGAGTACAGAAATACCCGGGCTACCCCTTCTGATTCATTCACACATTATCACATGATGGCCTTGGCTTTGATAAGGTTGGCTGAAACAGGCAGGGTAATCTCTCCTTTCCACACGCTCTATACGTCCTGGACGCCCAGCGGGGCTGGGTGTGTGTGGGGCTCTCTGCACTTCAGACGATAACCTTGGGGAGCACCTCTTTATGGCTCCACACCAGCGGGCCCCTCGTATCTTGGTTCTCAGAGTGTGTGTAGACAGTGTTGTTCTCACACAGAATTAAAGTCTCAGCAACTCCAATCATACTCAGACACCCAGTTTTTTTTTGGTGATAAAATGTTCATTATTGTGAATCAGGGGTGTAAGGAAAATGTGTCATTCTTTTTGGTTGTCCCGTCCTTTGGAAGGGCGCCCCCATGCAGGGGGATTTTCTGCCTTATGAGTCTGTGCTTTTTCAGTGTAGACGCTGGTGTTCACTCTTCCAGGCTCCCCGAAGCAAGGGTGCAGGCATGTCATCTGGGCTCCACCACACACATGCATGGACGTCAGACTTGGAATTAGAAGCTGGTCATGAAGGACACAGGCTTTAAGGAACCCATTCTGGTGAGGGTGGTGGCCTGTACATCCGTCTTCCCAGGTAGCAAGGGTGAAGGGTCTCAGTATCAGCATTCTGTGAGCTGCCAGGTGTTTCCACCGGTATTTATGCTGGAGCCATTCTGTGATGACCTTTGCGCTGCGTTTTGTCCTGTTCCAACCAACCAGAGCAGGCGCATCTTATTTGCCACCAGGAACCCTGGCTGATGCTGTGAGCCATTCTAAGAACCCATGAGGGTGTGAAATAGCACCATAGTCACCATGAGGATCCATGTTGGATCTCTGCTGGTTACAATAGAAAGTTCTTCATTCCTCAGCATCAGTCAAGAAAGACGTAGATCTGGAGACCCTCTGCATTGGTCTGCCTTGGACAGAGATCCCCACACTTGAAATAGGGCATTTGTTTTTGGAGGTGGGGGGGAATGGTGTACAGTAGTGATTCCAGATGATCTGTCTTCAAAGTTGTCATTGTTTAAAATTTCACCCCAGCCTTCCACCTACGCTGTACCAGCTCTAACAGTTTACAAAACGGAGATGCTAATACACACCGGGGGAACCTAGCTTGTTCTCCCATGGCCAACTTAGTTTCTGAAACTATAACTTTGTGCAGGAAATTCATGCAGTTAGCTCCACGTTTAGTTAATTTGTAAATGTTTTTCAGAAAGATGTAGATAATACAGGCATTCTTTGTAAAATAATTTTTAGATGGCATCTAGTTCATTGCTCTAGTCTTTCCCTTTATTGTCTACATGGAGAACCTATGTGAGGAAACAAAAAGGAAAAAAAGAACAAAAACATTTGAACACTAATGAGTATATTGAGAGGAAACCTCTGATGTTCTAGAAAGTTCTAGACACCCAAAATTTCAAGACAAATCAGCAACTAATATTCAGTGTCATTGGGCCTCCATTGGCTGTCAGGACATATCTGATCTCAGTGTCTGCCTCCCTGTGTCTGTTTTTTAAGGACAATTTTCCAAGGCCAAGGCGGACATGGGTGCCATCCCCCAACCCAGCTGGCTGACATGGGCTGGCCGTGGGAGCTCTGACAGGTTCCCTGATGCTCCCCTAACAAATGCCACTTCCTCTGATGCAAAGGAACCTTGCATTTGGCGGAAGGGCACGTGCAAACCTTCCAAATTGGTTTGCGTACAGTATGTGCTATGAAAGGGAAGCCCAACTCAGGGCTGTCTGCTGCCTAATTTGGCAACAAATGCACGCTTTGTGGAACCTCATATTCTTCCTTCCATTCTCTGTAACTATTCTGCCTTCTCTGTCCTCAGACATGCCTTGAGTTGTCTTGCTTCCACCTGGAATCCACCCCCTCTCAACCCTGGCCCCCACACATCCTATACCATCACTGAGACTTCACTTCCTTGGGGAGACTTTCTCACCCACTGCAGCCGCCCCCCCACCTGTATCTGGCTCATCATGTGACTCTCCATATCTGTCTTTCCTCTGTCATAGTAGCACCCATCGCATGACTTTGTAAGTGCTTGTTGATTTGTCTATGTTCCTCACAGACTTACACTTGGTGATGAGAGGGACTATTTCTAATCTTCTTTGCCCTCCTAGTGCCTGGCCTGTGGTTGGCATCAGTACACAGTTATTAAATGAATGTCATTTAACCAAACTATTTAGTTAATAAACATCTAGATGAGTCTGGAACTGTGCTATCTATGAGCAATGGATGATTCAAGAGAGGAAAAAGATATATCCCTGGCTTAGCCATTTGCAAACTTCTGTGGCCTTGGGCAAGATACTTTGCCCCTCAGCCTCAGTCTCCCTGTCTGTGAAATGGGAGGACACTATCTTCCTCAAGACATTTTAAGGATTATCTGAGCAGTTAACATAAAGCACTTAATACACAGTGAATACTCCTTAGCTGCTGCATTGTTATCTGTCATCAAGGGGCGAACTGGCCCAGCAGTAACAAAGGACCCAAAATGAAAGAATAGGAAATGTGAAAAATAATTTTGTTTCTTCATTCTTTCCTTACATTGATATTCTGATGAGAAGAGAAAGATTATTGCAATTGGAGAGGACCACATGGAAAATGTGAAATTGGATTCCTTTATCTCTTGAGTATTTTTTTTAAAGCAAACACTTAAGAAGCACAGTTCTAATGCTAGCGCTGTTCTCAGTATTATGCATATTTTTACATTCTCATGCAGTCTTGTATGTTTAACTCAATCTAGTATACTTTGCAACATTTACAAATGCATTGTCTTCACAACTGCATTTTACAGTTGAGGAAACAAGCACAGAGAAGTTAAGTAACGTGCCTGCGATCACACAGCTATTAGGTAGTAGAGTCAGCATCAGAACCCAGGCAGGCTGGCTCCAGGGGTCACTTGGCAGAATTGTCCCTTGGAGCACATGCAGTGTACCCAGTGCAATCAGAGGCCTGGACGCCAGAGATCGTGCCTTTCAGTGGTCTATGGCTAAAGCCAGGAGTTGTAATCCCATTGAGAAGTAAACAAAATTTGGCCAACAATCTGAGGATTAGAGCCAGGGTGAGTTTCTTGGGAAGGGTCTGCAAGACAGAGGTGACCGTGTAGCCCATTTATTAGGATCTGCATCTGTGAGGGGAAGAAGAGGAGGCATGGGCAGCAGGGAAGGGGTGCTCTCGTGCGCCTAGCCTTCTGGGGCAGGAGGATGGGATCAAATGATGGAGAGCGTACAGGGCGCAGCTCTCTGGATGCAGGTCAAGCTACATTAGGCTTCTCTTTGCCTTGACTCTGATGGAAACACAGAGGTTGAAAATGAACCTGACCATGATGGAGGATAAACATGAATAGTGGCTTGAGGATAGTGTCTATGCATCTGACAGACACTCAAGGTTAATTTCATTCTTCTACCCTGTTCCACATCTGGGTAAACTAACAAAATGCACCATGATACAATTAAAGATGTGAAAAAAATGTGCTAAAATAGCTGAGCTAGCTGGGAACTTATCAAGATGTTTGATTTATGCTGAGGTTCAGCTTGCTGATGAACAATGCCGCAAAATAACCCTGCTGGGGCCTTCAGCGGGATGGTGAAAATATTCAATCAGATGTTGATACATTGAAAGGAGTGTTTCTGGTTTGTTCAATTACCACATTAACAGCAAGTGCTGCTGGTTTGATTTGCACCAGATATGATAAGAGGCTAATTATATGACTGGGTAACCCACGTGGCAGGATGGTTTCAGTCATAGCAACACAATATTTATCTGGACAGCAAACAGTCAAGCTGCTAATTCAAGATGCAACCTTTTCCAGAGACTCAGCCAATGCAGTAAAAAAAATACCTTTCTCCAGGCTTCACACAGACAGACACGCTCCAGTCCCAAGGGACACCATGACAGGTTATATTCTTGTCAACTGCTGGTTTAGAATTTATTTCTTGATGACCTTTTTAGTAAATATTTTTATATTAAATAATCTCCATTAAAAAGTATGACTAGTTACAGGACATCAAAACACAGAATAACAGACTTTGTTTTTATCTGTAGAATTTTAAAGGTAGAATTCCAGACTTTACATACATACATACATATATATATATACACATATATATATTTTTTGTAGAGTTTATCTGATAACAAAAGAATACACCTGTGGGGAAATTTTAAAAAATACTTAAAGCACGCAAAAGAAAGTAAAAATCATAGAGATAATCACTATTAATGTTGGGGTACATAATTCCTTATGGATGGTATTCTCTAATTGATTACATATGGACACATTTATAATAATTTGTGTTGTGTGTGTGTATATGATGAGGTCTGTCCAGAAAAAGTCCAGCCATTGTTAATATAATGTGAACGGTTTGCGTGACATTGATGTAACCTGGCAGCCAAGGAGAGTGGACTGGAATGCGCGTGGGTGAAGAATGACCAGTTCACTGCGGTGGTAGTGTGTGTACTGTGTGGCCATCACATTCAAAATGACTGAATGAGTAGAGCAACGAATCTGCATCAAATTCCGTGGTAAACTCGAATATTTCTCCATGGAAGCAATTTGGATGATTCCAAAGGCTGCAGCTATGGGCCACTGGCAGTTGGCAGCTTCATCATGACAATGTGCCCACTAGTGCATCACAGTCTTGTGCACTGTTCTTTTGTGGAACATCAAATCACCCAGGTGGCTCAGTGCCCCCTTACTGCCCAGATTTGGTGCCCTGTGACTTTTGGATTTTCCCAAAACTAAAACCACCTTTGAAAGGGCAGAGATTTCAGACCATCAATGAGATCCACGAAAATATGACGGGGCAGCTGATGGTGACTGGGAGAACTGTGGGAGGTTCCAATGTGCCTACTTTGAAGGGAGCTGAGGTGTCATTGTTCTATGTACAGTGTTTCTTGTATCTTGTATCTTCTTCAGTAAATGTCTCTATTTTCCATATTAAATGGCTGGATATCTCTGGACAGACCTCGTATTATACAGGGATTGCCGACTGTGGCTTGAACTCATTCATTTACGTTTTGTCTGTTACAATAGTGGAGTTGAGTAGTTCTGACAGATATTTGCTATCTGTCTATATACGGAAAAGGTTTCCAACCTGTTTTAATATGTAAAACATCCCATCAAAAATGTGCTTTTAGGGATTTCGTGGTATTCAGGTGAGTAGATTGAAGTCATCTTTGATTTCACCATGTCCCTGTTCCACACATTTGGTCCATCAGCTCGGCTCCATGTCCAGAATGTGTCCTAGACCCCTCACTCTATAATCCCCTTGTACCTGGGCTGGACCTCACCCCCAATGGTCCCCATGCCTTCTGTGGACCCTGAAGTGCTGGCTTCCACACACCAGCCAGTGCTATTTAGATGACTTCGCTTCCACTTGGCATGCAGTATGGGCTTGACACAGGGAACTGCGAATGGATGACAATGGCCGTCATTTCCATGGCCATGGTCCAGGAAAGGCTTTTGGCCACCTTGTATATATAGGCTTCCTAAACGTAATTTAAAGTGTCCAATTTCCTATTCATGCTCATTGCAACCACTGTGAAATCACTGTTTAAAAATTTAGCTATATCGATATATTGTCTATAAAACATATCTTAGTTGCATAACATTAGCTTTAAAATGCTGCTTTTCTTATTCTCCCTTCATGTCAGTTTTATTGAAACTGACTCAGTTAGCAAGTTTCAAATAAACAGTACAGTATTGTTAACTATAGTCACCACGCTCTACATTACATTCCTAGGCCTTACTTATAACTGGTTGTAGTTTTTGACCACTTTTACCCAATTCCTCACCTCCCAACCCCACCTCTGGCAACTACCAATCTGTTCCTTGGTGTTTATCGCATGACCACTTACTATATTACTGTTGGAAGAAAGTTTTGAAAAGCTTATTTATAATAACACTTAGTCCCTTCAGTTATGAGGTCACACCCCCACAAATGTGAAATCTGGGATAAATGTGTTCAATTATACTATTATTGTTATTAATGTTATTAATATATAATATAATATTACGTTATAATAATATACCACTTCGATCAGGGAACCTCTATGACACCTAAAAGCTTCCCAGACGAGCATTGACTGATGTCATTTCAGCCATTCTTCCTCCCCCAGTATTTTCTTTTCTAAATAAAGAAATTGAATGGACAGCCCAGGTATATGACAGATTTCGTAGGATTGCAAAAGCAAAGCAAAACATGTTTTCATTAAAATTTTTTTCTTTGATTGATTCTAGAGAGGGGGGAAGGGCAGGGGAAAGAGAAGGAGACAAACATTGATTGGTTTGCCTTTTGCATGCTCCCCGACGGGGGATTGAACCTAGAACCCAGGCAGCTGCCCTAACCTTGAATCGAGCCCACGACCTTTTAGTTTGTAGGACGATGCCCAACCAAATGAACCACACTGGCCAGGGTGCAAAGCATGTTTTTAGAGACGAGCAGTAAAGGGACAGTTCTTGCCCCCATGGACTCTGTGAAGCATCGCGAGATCCCCCTTTGGGAAGGAACCCTGACCAATCCACCCAGGAACCCAGAGTCTGCTCTTTCTCAGTCTCATGGCTTTGCCTAAAGGGCTGCCATGTTCATTTGAGGGAGCACAGGCCCCAGAGAGGCACCTCCAAGTCTGCTGAAGCCTGTTTCTCAGGCTGAAGTCCCCATGAGGATCTTTACTTTGCCTTTAAGGTCTATAATTCAGTGTTACTGGGAAGCCTTTAGAAACAGCTGTTTCTCATTGCTGGTGACACTCCCTGTTCATCTCCTCACGTGAAAACAGCTGCACTTTCATGGGGGGAGAAGAGGACCCCTTCATACTGGAAGACATATCTGAACACAGTGTCCCCCCTTGCACATCCACCCACAGATAGTGTGGAAACACATGATACCATGTGTCCCTTGCTCTTCACTTATATTTAGGACTGAGGTGATGTTTAAATTTTAACTGGGCTCCGAAGCTGGATCAGGAGGAGTCTTAAATAGGTCATTCAATGCCCGTCGCGGTTTTCAGTACAACTTATAATTTTATTGTCTAATTAAAAAGTATAAAGTCAGGTTTGACATAAACAATGCACATTGGTTGTAAATCAGCAGACTGAGAGCAGCGTCCAGTGGTGTGACTCCGCTGTGAAAGCCGATGATGAAGTGTGTGTATGGCATTGCCATGGTTTGATGCTAAAAGTGGGTACAAGTTAAGAAGCCAAGACTTGTTTCCATTTTTAAATTGCAGACTTCCTCTAGTACTCAAAATAGGAAAGAAACATGAAAGGCAAGGACAAAGAGCACACGTGGAAAGGAAATTTGAACTTGGTTTCAATCCAAATATTTTTACCAGAAGGAGGGGAAAAAAGGCAGGCTATCATGGCTTTCAGAGGAACACACTGGTGGCAGTTCAGGTGTGCACACGGCTCACCTCCAAGGACCCAACTCACAGCATCGGAGACACCACGGAGGAGCATGTACAGTGCCCTGTCCTTGGAGATGGGCACACGCCTGTGGAGCACAGGCCTGTGTTCCCCTGTGTCAGACCACCTCCTCCAATTTCTGGGTTCAGACCTGGTGTTGTCTGTTGGCTGGTGCTGATGTAGGGTGTGAGGGGTGAGAGATAGATAGTCTTAGAGAAGACTGGGTACACCATGGTTAACAAAGAGCCCAGCTGGAGAGTGTCGACTGGCCAGGGTGGGACAGGTTGAGTGGAGCAGTGTCAACGGCTTAGAGGAGGCGTCACTGGTGAGGTCAGCATGGGCAGAGACGAGCTTGTGGCTGGAAAAATTTGAGCAACAAATTCAATTACATAGCACTGGGTTATAGTCCAAACTCTTAAGTCCTTATGAGTCCACTTAAGTCCTTACTGATATAAATGAATGAATAAATAAGTAAATGAGGGAGGGAGGGAGGAGAGGCAAATCTTTGTCACAGAAGAATTATGAATACTGTCTGTGGCTACTCCCCCCTTCAGAGGGTGGAGCTGTGTCCATATGCGCCACCTCCCTGACCCCTTGATGTGGTTGGACTTACGCTTGTTTTCAAAGATCAGAGTATGGAAAGGGAGAAATAATGACTTTGAAGTGGAGGAAGCTGGCAAATGCTGCTTTAGTCCAAATGTTCAACCTAACATGACCAGCAAGAAGTCATGTGGATATCATGAACACCCTGACATGATGTGACAAGAAGGATCCTTCAGTCCTGTGGTCTTCTTCCTCCAAACCCATAACCTCAGTCTGCTCCTGAGAAAAACAAAACAAATTCAAACTGAGGGACTTGCTGCCAAATACCCGATATCTACAAAATGCTCCTCAAAACTGTCAAGGTCATGAAACCAAGAAAGGACTGAGCAACTCTTAAGACCACAATAGACTAAGGAGATATGGTGACTGATTGCAGTGTGGTGCCCTGCATGGGAGGCTAGAAGAGGAAGAGGAAGTTAGTGAAAAAAAAAAACAAAACAGTGAAACACCAAGACTGGAGTTCAGTCCATACCATCATACCAATGCTGGTTTTAAGTTTTCACAAATGTATGGTGGTAATGCGAGATGCTAACTCAGAGGAAACTGGAGGCGGGGTATATGGGAGTCCCTGTGCTACCTTTGTAACGGTTCTATAAATCTAAAATTATTCCAAAACAAAAAGTTTATGAAAATAAAGCAAGTTTTCTCTGGCTGGTGTGGCTCAGTGTATTGAGCACCAGCCTGCGAACTGAAAGAGGCCAGTTCGATTCCTGGTCAGGGCACATGCCTGTGTTTTGGGCCAGGTCCCCAGGTGGGGGTGTGCGAGAAGCAACTGATTGATGTCTGTCTCACATATTGATGTTTCTCATCCTCTCTTTCCCTGCCCCTCTCTCTAAAAATAAAATCTTAAAAAATGTATAACAAGTTTGTTATGCTTATAGGAGAGAGGTACTGGATGCTGGAGGAACCCCCCTCACAAGGAATTATTGTGGAGACAGGAAATTGGGGATTCACCCCCATCAGAGTCTCACCCCCCCAGGTTCTCTTCTAAGGTTCATGAGCTGGATTTGTTTCATTCTGTTTTTAAAGCCATTGTTTTTTGCTGTTCATCGAAGGGGTTTTACCCTGATGGGAATGAAGTCACTTATGAGACACCTTCAGGTTGCTATTAGTGTATTATTTGAAGCCCTGAGGTAGTCCGAAGGAGATACACCATGTTTCTGAGAAGCCAGATTTATTATCAGACAGACAGACAGTGGTTGAGACAAACAAGGAGTCCCAACCCATTAGGTTATTGGATGGATCTACCCTTCTGCAAGGAACAGTGGTAGGGTCTCTTAAGTCAAGGCCCTCTTCTGCCCCCACTTCTAAAGATCAGCAGATGCCCAGCTTTTCTTGTAGCAAATGCTTCTACAGGGGCTGCTTCCTCTTCAAAAATGCCTAGAGGCTATAAGTTATTAGCCTGGGAGCACATTTCATCAAACACCGTTCCCCAGAGGAGAGGTTCTTTAAGGGTCTGAGGATATTTCTCATCCCCACCCAAGGTTGGGTCAGCAGGTGGAGCTCAGCAAGCCAAGGCCACAATGGGGTCACACGGTGTGAAGGAAAAGGCCACCCAACCCATAACCTCAAAATGAACATGGAAATAATGATTAACTATTGAAGGCCTGTTCAGGTGGACAGTCTCCATTTCACTCTGGCTTCTTCACAATATACTGGGTCAAAGTATAGCCAAGAAGCAATTTATTAGGTGCTATTTAGGAATGAAAAGTAATTTTTAACACTGACCTAAGCCACATATGAAAAGGCAGATCAACATACGACAGAAGTATTGCGTAATCCATAATTAAACTGAAGGTTACCATTGTCCGTCCTCTGTCTTGCGTTGCACTTTTAAGCTCAAGAGATAAGATTTGTCTTGAATTGTGTGCTACTCTTATTCAGTCACTAGGCTGTTTCTAGGATTTGTGGTTGTAGAAAATTTCCATTTCCTTGTGTTTGCTAAAAGCAGAGAAGTCTGCCAGACTTCTTATTCTCCCATGGCTATTTGTTCTAAATTTCTTGGAACCAAAGATTCTCTGTCAAGGACCTTTACCACTGAAATACACGTAGAGTCTTAGAAGAGAGCTTTACATAAGAAAGCAAACAAGATTATTCAGAAAGGTGTGTTCTGTGGAGGGAAGCTTGAACCAATGGTAATGTCTGGTTCCCTAGGGAATTTGATTTCTATCAGTGTCTATGCTTCTGCTGGAGTTTTATAGGAGATTTTTGGGGAGGAGAGGGGGTTGAGAGGAAGAAGAGAAAGAAATTGGCTTGGTACAGAAGGGTATCGACTTTGTGTTAAGGAGAGAAGGAATGAGGAAGTAAGTAGGGACAAAACCAGTCACAAGTGACTACAGGGCCTTGGGGTGGGGGTTCAATAGCAAGAGTTTGTAGGAACCATGTTTAGTGCAATGAACTGGGCCTCAGTAAAGAAGCCAGCGACATGCCTCATGAAGTCTGAGCTCCTGCCTCATTTCACATAGTCCTTCCTTATACAGTTGCTAAATGGCCCCTTTTTCCTCTCCATGTTTCCTGAGGCTACTCCTGGTCTCTGAATGTCACTTCCTGCTCTTCTCTGTTGCTGTTACCCACCCTTCTTGCTGTGAACCCGCTGGATGAGTGGGCAGATGGGTTATTTGTGGTGTTCGCACCATGCTTCATGGATTCAAATGGGCATTAACTTCTAAATACCACAATTTTAAATGTCCCAACATATAATGAACTTTTATTAAGAGACATATATTTGATCAGAAAGTTAGGACATCAAACAGACCCCCCCCCCCCCCCCCCCAGAGATTGGCATGACAGGTTTCGCTGGCACAGGGTACAACTCGGAGGTGACGGAGCCTTGCACGATGCTTCTTGGCAGCCTCTCTCCCACCTGGCTCCTCTCCATGCCTTTACCACTTTTCCCCTCCTGTCATTGTCCAACTCTTGTCCCATATTGCTGTCCCTCCACTCCTGGACTTTTCACCTCCATCACGCTGGCTAGCTTCTGCAGGATCCCTTGGGCTGCACTCTGTTCTGCCCAGACCACACTTACAAAACAGCTTCACTTCAACAGCTCTTTTGGGGAGGTGGGGCGTAGGTGTAGCATGAACTGGACGGGAAAGGTGTGGGAGGCCCGCAGTGGCCAAACTGGGTAGTCTGTGGCAAAGATTTGGTTCTAGTTGGTGATCCTCACCAGTACCATAATAAAGTATGTGACAATCAAGACATGGCAATCTAGGACGTATTAACAAAATAGAAGTTCTGACAAATAGCAGAAAGAAAATGGTGATATATTGGGTTACCCTATAATTTGTGACCCAAACAGGTACACTGATGAGAATGTATGGCCAGGAGAAGAGGTGCAACTGGGGAGAGTCCTAGGCTGGGAAATAGGGTGACTACAGAGATCCAGAAAAAGGAAGAAGAAGGTTGACCAGAAAGCTGAGGGACAGGAGGACTTGCAGAGGCTCTGTGTGTTGGTTTTAGAGTGCCAGCTATTTTTGGATGAAAAGAAATTTGAGGAAAACGTTCCATGTGTAAAGCCTTGAAAAGGTAGAAAGATAAAATGGGTAACTGAGTCGTGTCTGTTCTAATTATCATGAGAAGAAACTGTGAAAAAAGGTTCCCACTTCCTCTTCTTGGCTGTTCGGATGATCTGGGTCACAGTTTTCCAACAGTACCAAGGACCCAATTCAGGGGCTGCCTTTGTGGGGGTGTGAGGCCACGTTTCAGTGCTCTGCCCCCATTAAAACCAAGTAACTCTTTTTGATTATTGGCATAACATAGAATTTTTGGGGGGTGAAGCTTTTATTGCTTTGAAGGCCATCAATCTAGGACAAGTCTCAGTAGGATTCCACCAACTAGAAGGAAGAGAGAGGGGACCATGTCTTAGTAGTGTGGCATGTCATGATAATTCATTAGACCTGTTATTACCAAATGCATCATTCACACCATATACATATACAGTCATTTGATCCTTTGATTTTTTTTTTTTTTTTAATCTAAGGGGGGAAAAAAGATGTCCCTATTCACTTTGTTCCAGAAATATACTGACTTTGATACTAGTTCCATACCCTTCTTCTACTTTTGTAAAGTGGATAATATATAGTCTAAATTTTCGTGGGAAACAGATTCTGTATTGGCAACACTGGAAGTCACTGGTGGGCTTTGAAAAGGTAGGGCAAAGAATTCTTAGACTGTGGACGCAATGGATCGGGAAGGACTTGCTCTGGTTTCCTTTCTCTCATTCTTTCAGCCAGCGCGTATCCCCAACAGAACAGCCAACTCCCCAAAGTCACGACTCCTGCTGGTCTGGCTTGAGGGGGAAAGTAGGAATCCTGGTACCCCTGAAGGCCTTGTTTCCCAGGTGAAAGAGCAGGCATGTTTTTTCTGTAGTGACAGGAAGCCACAGAAGTTTCCTCTTCCATTTAAAAGTAAGCTTTTATTTTTGTATTTTAAGAACAATTTTTTTTTTCATATTATAAAAGCCATTTTTGTTTGTTGCTCAAAAACAGAAAATACAGTGAGGCAAAAAGAATAAAATGGAAAATATTCATTATTTTTTTAAGCCAGAGAAGAAAGCCACAGTTAACAGGCTAAGTCCTTTATAAAGCTCTTCCTTTCTCTTCTCTCCCTCCCCTCCCTACCTCTCCTCCTCCCCTCTTTCTTCTCCTCATTTTCCTTTCTTCATATATATCTTTCCAGATATTTTCATCAATATATAAATGTATGTTTATATGACCATAGACCACTGGTTATGACCTTGGGCTGCAAAGGATAGAAGACAGAGGTTAGTAACTGGGAGGTGGTCACTGGTGGGATTTCTGGAAGAAATATTTGTGGATATGTTTGTGGACTGAGGGGAGACAGCCAGTAGAATCCTAGAGGGTCCTGAACTGGCAAGAAGAAGGTGGGATCATTGGGAGTACAAACTGGAAGAGAGAGGAGGGGAGCGCCTTGAAGAGGTTACTTATGGGGTCTTGTTCTTGTCTTCAGAGGGTGGAGGGAAGGGACTCTAGCGGTGGTTTTAGGCGGCGCAAAGTGGAGGCCGAGCCATTGAGGGAGTAAATGTTCAGAGCTCCTCTCAGTGCTGTCAGGTTGACTGCCATTTTGTAATCTCTGCCCTTTTCTCTTCTGATAGAAGCCTTGCTGGAAATGTTTTTGAAACAATTGGCAATTAACACAATTAACAACTGTGTTACTCAGTTCTCATAGTAACTTTGGTTTTATGTTTAATTTAGACCAATTTTGGCAAAGAAGTAGTGAATTGAAGGTAGAGCTGCATAGGCCAACAGGAATATAATGCAGGCTACATATGATATATAATTTAAAGTTTCTAGTAGCCGCATCTTAAAAAGTGAAAACCAAAGGAAATTGGTTTTAATAGTATATTTTATTTAACCAGTATACCCAAAATATCATTTCAACATGTAGTCAATATAAAAATTAGTAATAAGGTACTTTATATACTTTTTTTCCTATTGCATCTTAAAAATCTGGAGCAGCTGCATTTCACCTGCTCAGTGGCCACATGCAGCTGGTGGCTGCCATGTGGGACCGTGTGGCTCTTGGGGGGGGGGGGGTTCACACAGTTTGTAGCACTGAGTGCAAATATGAGATATAAAAATGTCTCTTCTTAGAACGTGACAGAGACTCTCTGGGCAAACTCAAGGCAGGCTCCTCTGAGTTCTTTTTCAACCTTGGGTGTGTCCTCAAGAACCCATTTTAGCAAGAATCCTGTTGATAGGATTTTGAAAGTGTATGAATATAAGAAACTTACTCTATGGAAGTGTCTGGCCACATGAGTTTCTGCCAGGGTGTGTGGGCTGTCTCTCTGGCTGGAGGAGTGGAAAGAGCACTCAGTCCTGGAGGCAGATCCGGGCTCCGTCACCAGCAGGTCTCCTAAACTTTGTGGGGCCCCCCGTTTCAGCGTCTGTGGCCCTCAGGATGTCTCCCTGTCTGCATTCTTCAGGATGCCCAGTGGATTTCAGGTCAGCAGTGATGAGGGAATCCCTGGTACCCCAATCTCCTGCTGTGTCAGTCTGTTATCTGTGCTCTGTGTGCTTTCCCTTTTTGTCCTTGTGAATTTCAGTAATTAACACAAATATACCTAAAGGAGAATTCATGGTGCAAGTAATTTATTTTCTTTTATTTTTTATAATATTTATCAGGGTGACATTGGTTAATAAGATTATGTAGGTTTCAAGTGTACAATTCTATGATACATCCTCTGTATACTGCATTGTGTGCCCACCACCCAAAGTCAAATCATCTTCTGTCACCGTAGATTTGGCCTCGCTTACTCTTTACTTCCCCGGCCCCTTTCCCTGTGGTAACCACCACACCGTTGTCTGTGCCTATGAGAGTTTGTTTTTCTTGTTTGAAGCAAGTAATTTAAAGATGCATGAAGGAATGCTCAAAGGAAGTATTTCAGTACATATTTCATGGTAGTTAGTGGGCAGTTCATCTATTACAGCACTGATCAGTTAGCTGCCCTTTAAAAGCGAGAGAGAGATTCCAGTGATGTATTCAGTTCTGTCGAAGCCAGCAGCCAAGTTCAGCAACAGCTACACTCTAGATAGTCAAGAAATAGTAAAAATAGGAGCTTAGGAGAACAAAAGGTAAAATTAATGGGAAAGAATTGTCAGAACTGAGAGTCAGATCAGGGAATTTGCATTTTTTGTTGATAAGAGTAAATAAAAGTGCAGCAATATTTTCACTGATAACATTTTCAGTGTTTCAACTTCTCAGTTCTTTAAACCTGGAATTTCTAACAACACAGCACGTTGTTTCAGTTCTGAGAGGCTCCTGCACAACCTGATCTTCAGAGCTCTGCTCCTGACTATTTTCTTTCAAGGTCAAGAGTGTTTGAGTTATGTGTTCGAGTATTTGCATGGACTTAACCTTAGACTTTGAGGTTGAATATTTTAGATCTCGTATAAAATGTTAAAGAAATGTCTCCAGTTGTGACATGCATGTATCACAAAAATAGCTAATACTATTAAAAGAAAGCAGATTATGTTGTTTCAACTTTTTGATTGTTTAATGCTCTGTAAATCACTTTGACACACATAAATGTAAAATATACATTGGCTATAGATATATTGCTGGGATTAGCTATATGACAATGGAGTACAGGCATTTTAAAAAAGAAAGGTATAGAGTTTCTTAATAATTAGATCTTGCTTACTACCTTAGTTAATGTTACCAATCAAGAGAACAAAATGGTTTCAAGGTTTTATGCAAAGTTTTTAGGATATATTCCTAAAGGTATTTCAGTAATATTTCTCTAGCCTTTTTTTCCCTTTAAATGAAAAAGGAGCTATACTTCCTATTTTTAAATTGAAACGTGTTTTAAATTGACATATAACATTGTTAGTTTTAGGTTTACGACATAATAATTCAATATTTGCAAGTATTATGAAATGATCACCACAATAAGTTCTAGTTAACATCTGTCACCACAGTTAAATTTTTTTCTTGTGATGAGAACTTTTAAGATCTACTCTTAGCAACTTCCAAATATACAATACAATATTGTTAACCGAGGTCACTATTTCCATGACTTTTATTTTATAACATGAAATGTGTACCTTCTGACCACCTAGGTCAGAAGGCTTTTCTCCTAGCCTTTTGATAAAAGCAGACTTGAAGTGATTTTTGTCCTGCTATTAGAAGTTGCAGCCAGTGAAGGTACCTAGTGATTGATGACTTCTGCATAGTGATGAGCCAAGCTATAAAAACATCTCAGGCTGAGCCCAGCCATGCACCAACGTCAGGCTGCCCCCTGAGGACTGAGGGATGTCCTGCAGGAGAAACCATGCTGCCCAAAGGAACACAGGGGCTCATATTTGTATGCAAACTTAATTTGGAGTTGAGAAATTTTTGTGACCCAAGGAAAGATTTTCATACAAAACAGTATCCCTCCAGACACAATAATTTATTGGCTTTTTTTTTTTTTTTTTTTTGAGTGAGAGCTCTTCTGCTGAGTGGCTGAGTGTTCTCAGAACAAACAAACCTCTCAGCTCTGGCACGTCCAGCCCATTTTGCTCTCTGCCCTCCAGCTCCCTCCAGTGAGCTAGAGATCCAATAGCCCAGGCCGAAGTTCCAACCTCCCTGTGGCCACGCGCCTACCCTTCGGTGGGGTGGCCGATCATGCCAGGAAAGAAAAGAAAAGAGAAAGGGTAGGCAGGCCTAGGCGACGTCCTCCCAATAAAGGTTAATCGCTGGTGGTGACAGCTTCTCACACGACTGGACAGAAAATGCTGGGCAGCTGGGCCGTGCTTGCTCCCAGCTGCCTGTCACGGTACTGGGAGTAAGAGGTGACCTATTTATTTTTAGAAGGGCGCAGTCATAATAACTTGGCTCTTAGCTTCATTCAAGGCAGGCAGGCCTTTGGGAGTTTGTAAACACCTACTTTCTGAGTAAGGGAGGAGTGCTTTTTTTTTCCAAAAAGGAGAAACTTGACTACTGGGGTATTTTCCTCCTGATAGTCATCGTTGGAGTGGAGAAGAAAGCCCTGTGAGCGGCACAGACGTGCAGTGGTCTCCTCCACAGTTTTAGTATTTTTAAAGGGCAGAGATGCCTGAAGGTGAGGACTTGGGACCAGACAAAAGGTAATTACAATATACACTTGCTTCTTTCTGAGTCCTTTTCATTTGCTAGGTAGCTTTTATTTGCTAGTTATCTTTTAAAAAATATTGACTAGTTTAAATGAAAATTTTAAAAAATTAGAATGCAATTCCTTAAATCCAAGAAACTGATTTTCTTTCTTTTTTTTCTTTTTTTTTTTTTTTTTGTCATGGAGACATAAAATTAACTTAAAATACACTTAGAAGCATATGCAAATAAATGTTTTTCTTTAATGAGGAAATGATGGTGTGGAGTTTTAAAAAGTATTTCTCCCTGCACAATGTAAAGTCTACTTGAAATTTTTGCTATTTGATTTTTAACTTAAATGATAGTTGTTGGAAACCTAAGCCAGTGAACATTTTGTGAAGTATTTGCATTTTAAAGACTTGTTGAACATTTCTAAAGGTTAACTATTAGATCAATCTACCCATTTTGATATTACAACACTTCTTTTAAACCACAGTTCTTATCTTTGAAAATGTGGTCAGTGTAAGCCCTTTTGCAGAACATTAATTCTATCGGTTTTCTATTAATGTCTCGCTCTAAGAAGAGGGGACAGAGAAGGGAAAGGTTATAGGCGATTATTCCTACTGATCCGAGCATAACCTGTGCCCATACTGAAGGTCTCCATTTCTAGCTCCACTGCTGTATTTACAAAGTTTGTATGAATTGGTTTCATTGGAATTGGAAATAGGGTCATGGAAATTAAGAAATGAAGAAGTCGAAAGAAAACCAGACAGAAACAAACTCACAGATACAGAGAACAAACTGATGGCTACCAGACGGGAGGGGGTTTGCGGGGCTGGGTGAACAAGGCGAAGGGCTTAAGAAGTGCAGATTGGCGATGACAAAAGAGTCATGGGATGTAAAGTACAGCGTGGGGGATGTAGTCGGTAATGTTGTGGTGGCTGTGTATGGTGCCAGGTAGTGCTGGACTTGTTGGGACGATCACTTCGTAAGTTATAGAAATGTCTGACCACTATGTTGTATTCCTGCAGCTTATATAATATTGAACTGTGATTGAAAAAAAATTGTTTTAAGTTGTTAAAAAAGGAAAAGGGACTATTGACAATTTTATAGTCAAAGAAGGTGAGAACTGGTAGCTCTCTAGGAACAGGAGTGCCAGATATATTTTTGTTGTTGTTCTTTTCTTTAAGATAAGCAGCACTTTTCAGTCACGGTTATACGATGTGCTGGTGTGTGTGTGTCAGCTATAATGAGTTGTAATCGTGTCCTTAAAAGCTACTTCTCTCTTCAGTTTTCCAGTCTTTATTTTCTTTTAAATTTCTTCCCAATAACATCAAAGGGGGGCACTAAGTTGACAAATGAATAATGAAACAGTTTTCTATATAAAAATGAGGCATTAAATCAAGTACTTGAAGAGAGCATTTACAAAAGTGTCTAGATTTAGGACATGGACTAAGTAGTTAAGACATTTTCAGAGAAATTTAAAGTCAGTCTTGGTTTTGAGATGATGGGGTTGATCTACTTGTATTGTAAGCATCACCCCTACCGATGACATTTTAATGTTCCCTAAATCAGGACTTTCTCTTTTTCTCTCAGCATCCTGGCATTCCCACCAGCTCCCTGCTAGATGTTTGCATAGAACAGGCATTTTGAATAAATACTTGTTGAATGAGATGTGTTTATAGACCGTTTTAATACTTGCAGTGAATATCTAGGGGGCCTGATCATTTCAGAGACTGAAGGGAGAGATTTGGCAGAAATGTAATAATCGTCACAATTAAAGGATAATTATAAATGTTTTGAACTACCAGTTTGTGATGGACACTAAACGTAAGATTGTTCTCTAAGAATGTTTTACTGGTTACAAAGGACAAATGGACAAGAAGGAGAAGGTATATATCTAAGAATAAGTATTATTACTAAGGACTGGTGATGTGCTTGCTGAAAATGGGAAACTCCCTCTCACTCCTTTGAAGTAATGCAGCCCTGCTCTCCCCTTTAATTATGATGCTGTAACAGCCCACTGCTAACAGTTTGTGGTTTCCTATACAATAAACTTTGCTTTGCTTTATAGGTTGGTTTCTTTTCTGATCTGTACAGAAAGTTAGAAAGGGCACTCTGGATGGGGTGAACGTTTCGGGCTAGGCTAGAAATAAAATATTACACTCGAGAGGGAATTTTGCTCTTGTTGAATTTGAGATTAAATGCCACCGGACGACTCCTTTGAGGCCACATCTAAAGGAGAACTAACTATTATGAGTGGCCGGCCTGCTGACAGCACTTGGTGGTGGGGCTGCGGCTGTCTCACATGCAGACTTCTTCATGTTACCTCAGCCCCTTTTGGAATTTGGTGACCTGAGTTGCTCTGTAACTGGCAGTGAGCTACATCTGAACGTGGTGTTTTAAACCGGTGGAAAGCAAACGATAGGACACTTGGTTGATGTGTTGGGGTGTGCACTGTAGGCCCCCATGCCCGACGGCCTTGGGCAGTTGTGGTCGGTGGCTCTGAGGTCGCATTTTGTACTCACTGGGTGCACAGACGTGACCACGACTGCCCGGGACGGCATGGAGCCAGAGGAGAGACCCTCTTCCTCGCTGTTTATCTTGTTGCCCGTAATAAACACTCTGGTAATGACCTCCAGAGACTCGGTCTGGGTTTCGAGGTCAGGAGGTGAGGGGAGAGGGTGTGAAAGAGTGCCATTCTGAAGCAGGTTCAGGGGGGCAGAAACCCAAGCAGGAAGCTGACAGAGAAGGGAGAAGATGGGGGCCGTGCCTGGGGAAGCTGGCAGGATCAAGAAATACGAGGATAATTAAACTCCACGGAGAAGCATGGTTCTGCGTGGTCCCTGGTCCCACCTGATTTGGGGCCCCTCGGTGGAGGTAGCCATGCAGGCCCTGGAGGGGTGTGGACCGGTGAAACAGCCCCTATTTCAGCTGTCAGCAAGTAGGGGATGGACCCCAGGCCACAGTGCCTGAGCTCAGCATGTGCCTTATAGAAGCACTTCCCCACGAGGCCGCTGTGTCTGCATATTCGCTCTGTAAGTGTGTATCAGTGTGGCACCGAAGCCCGGTGCTGCGCCACGTGGAGGGGTGGGGGTTAGGCCCCCGCTGTCCCAGAGCATGGAATGCAAGAGACAGACGGCTTAAAAAGTAAGTGAAGAATATTTTGAATAATAAGAGCTAAAAATCATTTAAAATGGTAGTGTGGGAGAAGACCTGGCAGGTGTGTGTATGAAAGCGTAGTTCAGAAGGCCTCTGTGAGGAGGGGAGTGGGGAGGTAATGAATGGTGTGCTGGGGAAGCCCTCATCTTAGCATTCGTTGATTCCTTTTCAGGACACCCCCACGAGGTCCCTGAAAGTGGAGCTGGGCAAGATGTACAAAACGGGTTCTGAAAAGCCGGGGGGCTGTGGGAGGGGGAGGCGTGTGCTCCAGCTCACAGTGACTGTGCGTTGATACGAGGTTGCCCTTTCATTCTAACATTGCTGCATCTTCTTCACGGATACATCCCCGAGGTATATGAGTCATGCAGTTGTGGAAGGTTTATTTTTTTTCCAATGTCCAACACAGCCTTGGAAAATGTCTGCCAGGCATGGAAAATGTTTACCACTTTTGAAATCCTCCTTTGACCCAGCTGGGCTAATATTTGAAATTGATTAAGGACTTCGAGAACAATCCGGTCTGTCCTTGCTGCCGGAGCTTGTTTGTGTGCGCTGTCTTAATCACCCGTTAACAAGCAGCATGCTTCCCAGACCCCGGTGGCTCCCCGAGCCCCTGGTAAAGCTGATGTTTATTTTATAAACACTGATGACTGATTTGTCATCATCCCTAAAATGTGATAAAGGTCTCTTTGGTTTCCAGTACCAAAGGAGGCTGGCTACAGCTGCTGCTGTGTGTGGGACCATGGAAAGGGCTGTCCCTGGCTGCCAACTGAAGCTGTCCCTACAGAGGAAGGGTCATTGTGTGGGCTTTCCTTACTCCCAGAATTTCATCCCTTCAAGGGGCAACTCTGTGTCTACATCTATCCTGTTGTCTTGTTCTTCTCCTTACTGTGTAAATCTGGGTATGGGAGGTGTGGGGGCTCCAGGGCTTGCCTGAGGAGCAAATCTCATACACAGTATTGCTTTCGCACTAAAAGATGTTAAAATGGTTCATTTCAGGAAATAAAAATAGTAGAGGGAAGAATGAATGTAAAGAGGAAAGGATCAACCGTCATCCTAACTGCCTTAACGTAATACTGGGATATTTTGCTTTCAGGTATTTCTTGGATGGGTTTTTTTGGGGGGGGTGGGGATGGGGAGGGCAAAGTTACAATAATTGTATATGACACATATAATTTTGTATGTTGTTTTTTTTTCCCCTCACGAGCATTTCCCAACAGGCTCTCACATTTTGAAGCGTGTTTTTTTAATGCCTGCAAAATATTCTACCTTTTGGATTTTCCCACATACATTATTGCTATATTATTGAAACTTGTCTTGCCATATAAATGAGAGTGAGATGCACCACTTTAATTTCTCTAATTAGGGAATGATTCTATCAAAAGCTGTCAATATGAGCTGCCAGGGTGCTAAGGCCATCTGTGATCTAACCCTTGTGTGTACCCCAATTACAGTCATGACATACGTGGATGGTACTCAGTGTGTGCTATCCATCCGCACTCTCTAGATGGCGGTCTCAACTGGAGTCGATGCAGAATTGCCCAGTGCACTCCTGGCTGGTCTGATCTGAATGGGCTGTGTGCTTTTCATGTTCGGAACAGGGCCATGAGGGGCACCTGTTTGGTTCACGTTATTTTTATCCTTTGTAGGGTTGCTTTAACCTAAAGGAGTGTGGATGTTAGTCCATAAACCTGTGTTATGTGAATTTATGTCTTCTAGCAGGAAGCAAGGATGTCTGCCCAACTAATATAGGAGGAAGTTCAAGTTCAGGATATGTGTGTATCTCTTGTCCAATGGGTTTGTTTTAATTTATGAGCACTGTGAATCTTCTAAATGATCATAGTTCCATCTCTGATGTAGTCATTGGGTGCTAAAATGACAGCTCACCTCTACCAAGTATACGGAGCCCTCTGGAATGCACCTTTGTATGCTCTTCTTCCCCCTGGGCTTATTTTCTTTCCCATCATGTCCTTCAGTGCCATCCCCTTGTAGGGCCACTCCCTCCCCCCATGGCTGTGATTGCTGTGTACTACTGAGGCACCCAGCAGAGAGACCCAGTGCGGGATGATACCCACCCCAGGCTCTGCCTCCAAGCTGTGGACCCTGGGGTTGGGCTGCATCTCCTGGATGAAGGTGCCCTGCTTCTACAAATGCATCATGCAGACCAATGGCCCTGCTCCCTTAGGTGTTTGTTTTATTCCTTGTTTTCCATGTACTTTAATAAGCCACGTACCGGTCTTTATGGACTAGAGAGAGATAAAATAATTACCAAGAGAATAGCTCCTGCCACACACAAATTAAATATAGACCCATATGTGAAGAAACAGAAAATGAAGTCTTCCATTCACCTAGTTTTTAATTTGAGTCTAGCGGACATAAACAATAGAAGGTCAATTACTGTTGCAGGTAGGGTGAAGAAATACAATGACTTGATTTTGTGTTTGGGAAAGCATCAGCTTGCAATGCTGAAAGAAAGGTTGCTTTAAAAATCAGTAGTTTTTTTTCAGCAGACTTCTCTTTCAGCTCAAATATAGTGACTTCACAGTTTGTTTCTGTGGCTGGTTGGCCACGTTGCAGCCTAGTAAGAATGTATAAGAACCAGCCCAAACTCAGAGGAAGGACATTCAGGCAGAAGTGTGTTAAAGCTCTTGTGTGGGTTTCTTTTTGTTTGTTTGTTTTTGTTCTTTCAGCTGTTCTTGTGAAATCACCAGCAAACTCTGAATGAAAAAATAAAAATGACCTCCTGTGGGAGTATTGGCTTCTGGCTCTTTGGCCAGAGTTAATATGACCTCATTCAGTGTCTTCTGTGCATGAGGTGCAGTCAGGCAAAATAGTTTTAACCCTGGTTTGTTCTGACCTGTATTTATTCTAATTTTTCTCTCATTCTGTTCATCCACTCCCTAGAATCCCATTGCTCCACCTCTACCTTCACACCACAAACTGCCTTCTCTCATCCATGGTACCTGCTGTCTGTGAATCCAAGCTGGCAAAGGCAAGAGGCAAACCCTAGATGTTGCAGTTTGTGGCAGTCCATCTAGGTCTGCATGGGCAACAGCAGACCCTCCATATCACCCTGCCCAGGCTCTGTAGCTTCAGCTTCACTGGAGAGGACACTCCAGCGTCATCGCAAGATGTCGATTCAACACGGGAGGAGACAGATACCGTGTCACTCCCGAGTCGGACTGCACAGCCATTCTCGGCGGTGCAGATAGACTCTTAAGAAGCTACACCATCGTCTCTCGAGACGGACGGCTGCCAACGAACGAATCTAGGTCACAAGATGTCCTGAACAGAAGTTGGGAAACAGTGGGAGGGTCCCAGCCGTCCCTGGGCGACACACACAAGTTCAGGTGGTGGTCAGCAGTGTCATTCTTAAAAGGAGGTTCCTGCCAGTCTTCCAGGCCTGGCTACATCCCCCCTCCCCCTCCTCAGATGCAGCTTCATTTTTGTAGGGTTGGCCGGCCCTGGGCGCGATAGTCACCCACTGGGTAAATGTCACTGAGGTCTGTTAAAGATGTTGTTCCGAGGTTTTCCTAGGCTCGGGAGGGATCCAGATTGTGGATTTTTTGTCTTGTGTGGTGGACTGCGGTTGTGAGTGCATCATGTTGGTAGAGGGGTGGAGGAAGGCCCAGAACCCCCAAATCCCTCTCTGTGGTAACTGATCAGCGAAGGCTGCTGTGTTTCAGGGTGGAGACTGTGCTCCAGGGCTGCTCAGACACCCACGTGTGATGTTGCCTAAAGAGGAGTGTCATGCCGTCATTGCCGTCACGATGTGGCCCCTTGCTGCCTGTAAACACAACAAGCAGCTGTGGATGAATTCTACTCTATGACTCAGGAAGCGACATTTCATGGTGGTGTTTTAGTTCAACTATAGACAAGTGCTTTATTTTGAAAAGAAAACAAACCCATTTTTCATCTTGAAATTACACCTGTAGAGATTAAACCTGTAAACTCTGTCTTTAGACAGAGTTTCTGGAGAAACTTGTGATGTGAGTGGCAGAAATCTTTCCTTCCAAAGTAATTAAACTGAACAAGAATTCCAGATAGTCATAATTTCTCAGAGTTGTCAATATCTTGAAGGCTTTCTTTTAGGGGTATGTTTGTTTTGCGAAGGAAGGCTTTGAGATGTAGACTTTGTTATAAAAGGAATACCTACGTAGATTAGTTATAAACCTAGAATGAATTGACTTGCTTGCTGAAACAAGAAGAGATTTGCTCGGTAAACAAAGGTACAACCAGCACTGACGTCAGCGATAAAGGAAGTAGCTGATAATCCCTTTTTTGGGCACAGCAGAGGGGAAAATGGGAAGCTGTTGTGTTCCACAAGGCAAATGGCTTGATGGCTAATGGCTTCATGATCTTGTGCCAGCTCCTATAAACTGGAAATAGTGCCTGGACTTCTGATAAGGAGGAAGGTTCTGGAAAGAATGTTATGACAGATTAGCATGATCTGCCATTCTTGGAGAGGGTGAATGGTTATGTGAGTGAAGCTCCCTGTGCCAAGGAGAGGATGGGGTCGGGGGTGGGGGAAACAGTGGGAGAATAATCTTTATATATTTGATTTGATAAAGTTTTCAGTGATATAAATGGCACCTTGCCCCATCCCCCATTAATTACCAATATTCAGAAGCTTGAGAGGGTAGAAACTTTACATAAGAAAAAATCTGAAGGTTAGTTGCCTCTTTACTAAATCCTGGATAAACTTCTAGAGCAAGGTCTATTTTAAGATCAGAAGGAAACCTTTCTCTTCGTAATACTTTACAAGTCAAATCTGGCATATAACAACTTCACCAGCATTATGACAAGAAATTGTGTGCTTCCGTTTCATTTATTATTAGCAAAAGGACTGTTTTTCCTCCAACAACTGTAAAACAGGCATGGAAGGCTGGTAGGTTGGAGTTGGAAAGACCTGGACAGATCTGATCCTGGTGTTGCCACTTCTTGGCTGCGTCTCCTTTCTCATCTGTAAAATGGGGGCACTTACCCACATTGTCAGATCATAGCAAGGGTGGCAGATTATTGATAAAGCTCCTCATGTAGTTCCCAGCACTTGGTACACACACAATACTTGGGAGGTGTTGTTATAGTAGAATGTCTTTGAGTGGTTCCCAGTCACCTTGCTGGGTTAATCAGTGATCTCTGTCACTGCTGTGTAGCCACATGGCCTAAGCCTATGATACTCTGAACCTAGCAGGCCAGTGCAACCTGGAGTCCGGATCTACCCTGCAGCCTGTTTTTGTAAATAACATTTTATTGGAACACAACTATGCTCTTTCATTTGGGTAGTGTCTCTAGCTGCTGTCCTATTGTAATGGCAGAGTTGAGTACGGAGACTGGATGGTCAACAAAGCCTAAATTATTTTCCATCTGGCCTCTTCAGAAAGTGATTGCCTACCCTGACTCGAGTAGTATAGAACTGCTTCTACCATATGAGTTGTGTGCTTACCAAGTCAGTGTGTTATTCACACATCTCTTTATGCCTATTGTTGTTGCTGTTATAGTTGCATCATTTTCATTATAAATTATGTAAGAGATTCTGCTGTTTATTCCCAAATACCCAGCTTCCCTTTCTTTAGTAATACAGTCTCAACTTTGAGTTAGATGATGGCCACCCATAGTTGACTTACATTTGTAGGCTCTCTTGCAGCTATGGATGACCATGTGACTATGTTCCAGCCAGTGGGAGGTGGGCGGAATGGGTGGAAGCTTTGCATGCAACTCCAGGCCATGACTTTAAGGGAACCGGAATGCCTTCTGGCTCCCTTTTCCCCTCCCTGCTGGCTACGATGTAGCTGGGGTGGCAGGAGCTGAGTAACTGTCGTGGACTATGGGATGCAAGTGTGATGTTGAGGGCATCTGAGCAACAAGAGGGAAAGAGCTGGACCTCCAGCATTACAGAGATCCCATGTAGCTTAGGGCCACTCTGTTCTAGTATACAAGGGAGAAAAATGAAGTGGCCTCATGTTTAAACTACTATCACTTCGACATTTGAAACGACAGGTCAACTTATTTCTTAATACATAATAATTGTTTACCTCTATGAAAACAAGTTGAATGCACTGGAGTCAGTAATGGCAAGTTGGTGATAAATAACGCTTTTTTTAAAAAGTGGACAAAACAACTAAAAAGGTTGGGGGAGGAGTGAGCGTAAGAAGGATCCTTTATGTGGGTTGTTTGACTTATTAAATTCTTCCTTCTCTTTAAATAAACTAGAAAGCAGAGATAATTCATGGGACTTAATTTTATGGAAGTACCCCAGTTTTGGTTCTAGTTGGCAGTTGTATAACTCTCACTGCACAGATACATAAGTTACTGTTTCTCGGATTGAGCTGAATGCCCCAAGAGTGTGCTGCTTGGTTTCTGTTAGACCCCAGTCAGCATTCGGGTTATTGCCCGAGTATAAGAATATTTATACTGATTCCTTGTTAATATGGGTTGGAATTAATGGATAATCTGTACTATCCTCAATAACGGGAGAGGGAAGTTATCTGATACTGAAAACGCAGCTTATAACGGACCATTGTTGGCAATCTATAAGGATACGCAGGCCCTTTTAAATGCCATGAGGAAATCTGAGAAAGGAGGATTTACCTGCTCCCAGGTAATTAGGCCCTGATGCGTAGCAGCCCCCTTTGTTTTTGGTAAATTTTCCTTTACATTCTAACCGCCACCTCTGGAATCTCCAGCTCACGTTCCCAGTGAAATCATAGGTCTTGGCATTGACCGGGCACAGAATTTCTAGTTGTCTATTTCACTGAAAGGGAACAGGTCAGGGGAGGTTGTGGCATCGAGGCCAGCCTCACAGATGATGGTGACAGAGCTGCAGAAGCGGCCAGCAGGACACCTACTTTGCTTTGAAGTCACCAGAGGCCCGGAAAGCAGCAATCCATTGTAAAGGAAAGACGCAATTCCTCCTATGGCTCGGCTCAGAGTTTCTCTCTTATGGGACTGTGAACGTTGACCTAACCTGGGTTTGACATCTTACATTTTTAACATCCTCACAGCCTCAGAAAATGGAAGTACGTACCTGGGTTTTCCTCAGCTGATTAGGAGGTCTGTTTGCTGGAATCTTTTTCGGTTTGAGATCTGATACTTTGCCATTAGTACTTGAAGTGTCCACCAGTAACTACCAAGATTCTCTTTTAAGGGATTTACTAGCTTTAAATATTTCTCTTTCAAATTAATATCAGTTTCTAAATCTACTCTTTATTTGAGAAAGTTAGATGTTGCTTATGTCATTAAAGTGGAGGACTTACTCAGTGTTTTCCTAAATTCAGCTTCTCAAGCAAACATGTGAATAGATAGCTGATTACAAAATCCTTGAGCAGAAGGTTTTGATTATCCTACCCTGGGCTCATGAACCCTCTTATTTGCTGAGATATTTCAAAGGTGTGGGGGCACGATCCAAAAAACAGTCACTATCCAGTCTGGTTCAGCTCCTGATTTGACAGACCCAGAAACCCAGATTTCTCCTGTGGGTTAGTCAGAATCCCGAATGGAGTGACGTCTTTGGTCACAGTGCCGCTGACCTGCATATTGTTACAGTCCTACATTCTTTAGCATAATTTGTTAAAAGAACATTCATTTTATCTGCTCTTACGATTCCAAAGAGTCCATTTATTACAGATTTCACAGAATTGATCCATTCCTCACCTCTCTGGCTACATATTCAAAGTGAACTTAATTTTTTAAGTGAACCTAATCATACTTAGCCCCTGGGGTGTCTGCTGGCTGTGGTATGCACAGGGCTCACTCAGACCCCATGTTGGAAGGGGATAGTTTGGTTAAAGATTATGACAGTTGGAAGGTATAAGGCTTTTGTTTATGACAAGAGAAGCAATGACATATATCTGACTTTAAAACCAATTGCCTTTTATAGAACTCAACATTTATTTTTCCATTTCTTGAAAATGCATTATGGTTAATGAGCTAGGAAAAAAAATATGCACGAAAGATTGAGTTCTGATCAAAATTTGTATAACTCTCAAGCACAGAATGTACTTGAAGATAGCATTTGAAGGATGTATAATATGTATATATGTATATCTGTCTTTTTTTTTTTTTTGCCTCTTTAAGTTTTTTATTTCCTAGCCACATAATCTCTCTGTCTTCCATTGCATGTTTGTTTAAAATAGTCATTATATGGTTTAGTAACAAGTGGATTTCTTTGGCCATCTGGCTCCACTGGTTCCGTTTTGGCTGTGGTTAGTTCCCTAAAGACTCACCTACAGTTGTGAGAACCGCCAGGCAGCTCAGGATAAAATGTTTAGCACCACTTAATTGATCTACTTAGTGGGGTGGAGACAACTGTTAGAATGTCCAGGTCCAGTTAAATGCTATTTCACAGTAGTTTTGCCCTTGTGGTTCTGGATGGTTCTCACCTGGGAAAATTAAGTAACTGAGGTAGGTCCAAGAGCTATTTTATCTCACTGGAAGATCTTACCAAGTCTAGGTCATGCAGCTGAATTATAGAGTACAGGCAAAAAATGAAACAGTAATAAACTGTGTAACAAACAAGAAGGCATTTAAAATTTACTGACTAGCAAATCCTATAAATAATGACCTAGGTGAAGGAAGTAAGGAGTATGGATTTAACATTGTGCCCGAGGGAGGTGGTAGGTATGAACAACACACATCACTTTCCCTGATATCTGATAGAGTGAAGGTGACTTCCTAGAAACGGCTAGGATATTGGAAATGCAGGTCTCCAATAGGTTTGGCAGTTTTCCCACACATGATGCACACGTGAACTCTCAAGGCAGAAAGGAATACCTGCGACTGGTAAAGTGAAGGAGGAGGGCATGGATGGGCGGACAGCTGTCTCACTCGTGTAAGGTTCAGCCTAGGTCATTCAGATCTCATTTATGTTCACTGAATGACATTTCAAAAAGGAATACTAATTTTTAAGAATAAGGTTTTCTGAGCACATTAATAATGTGAATGGAAATGAAATGTTAGAGGAACTCCTTAATTGTTGAAATAAAAATTTTATTTATTTATTTTTAGAGAGCGGGGGAGGGAGGGAGAAAGAAAGGAGAGAACCACCGATGTGTAAGAGAAACACCGATTGGTTGCCCCTCGCCCGCCGCCAACCAGGGACCTGGCCCACAACGCAGGCCTGTACCTTGACCAGGAATCGAACTGGGGTACCTTTTGGTTTGTGGGATGATGCCCAACCCACTGAGCCACACCAGTCAGGGTTGAAAAACTCTTTTAATATGTGTTTTCAAGAACTCTTTTCATCTTCAGATTTAAAACACAGAATGACTATGATCATGGTAATTAGAAATGCACTGAAGGCTGACCCCTTTTTAGTTCATTATTAGGCAAATTCCTACTTTCATTCTGGGACCATGAGAAAGTGGGGGAAAGCACTCCTGCAGAGACTCTTTAAGTCAGACAGGCTGCACAGTGTACTAATTAATTTTTATAATTTTATTTTCCTCAAGAACCTATAACTAGAAGAAATAACTTTTTGAAATTTGTCCTCACTCCATAGTATCAAGCACTGCATGCCCTCCCTGAGCAAAGGACTTCTTCACAGTAACACATTGCATGGATCTGTGTCTGTTTCTACCGGGGCTGTCACATAGCCCTTCCTAGGTTGTGCCTTGCACACCCCCAAATACATACCCATCTTCCCTGCATGCTGTTGAGTATTGAGTATTGCATTGCACTTATTTACCGCTAACACATGCCATATCCACCGACAGCTTTTTGTTAAAATCCATGTTTGAGGGAGGCTGGTGGCAAGGTTAACAAACACTGAGACTTCATGATGAGAGTCTTGTTTTTCCTATGACTGACAAGAATGATCCTCTTAGTAAGGGTGTGTTTCTCTAAACACCAAAGATGTCATTCCATGGCTGGCTTAAAAATGAAGATAAGTGAGAGATGCACTCTTAAGAGAACTGAAGGGGGCATGTAGACTATAATTTAACAGTCCAGCATCTTGAATGAATACCTCAATAACTGATGGTCACTAACGCCATATTTGCCGTATTGCAGGATACCCCCTTATCACAGACTGACAACAGCTCTGGCTGAGCGGCTTAGAAGGTTGGAGCATCATACCATATACTAAAAGGTTGTGGTTTTGATCCCCAGTCAGGGTCCATACCTAAGTTACGAGTTCGATTCCCAGTCAGGGAGTGTATGGGAGACAACAGATTGACGTTTCTCTCTCTTTTTTTCTCTCTCTCCCTTCCTTTCTCTCTCAAATCAATAAACATATCCTTGGTTGAAGATTAAAAAATAAATAAAATGATCGTTTAAAAAAAGGCTGACAACAGAGTCTTCAAACAAGATTAATTTTAATAGGGCTTTATAATAGAAACACTTTGGGGGAACTTGACCATTCAGTCTGTTTGGGTTGCATGTACCTGTTCAGGCCCAGTAAAATGGGTAAGGTCTCTGAGAAACAAAATTAGGAACTATATTGTTGATGAAATTTGCTCTGTAAGAAACATGTCCTTTAGTGTTGTCACAGAAGTGTAGGTTTCCTATAACCAGGCCAAAGGGGAACAAAGCAGGGAGGGGACAATTACTTTTGACTCCCAAATACAGTTCAATCCTGGGCTGTACTTCATTGGAAATGGAAGGTCCCAAGTAGAATGCAAGGAAATGCTTATGCCCCAATTAGCCAGCTTGCTTCATGATAACAATTTCTGTTTTCCTTGAGAAACATTTTCTGACTCTCAGCTATTATCCCTCCTTGAGGGACAAAACAGAAACCTTTTCTTGCCTCGGGGATAGTGACTGAAGCAACTCTTGGCATTCGCAAAGGAAGGGGTGTTTAATCTCCTGCAGGTCTCAAGTAGGTGCTTGTTCTGAGCTAGTAATGGAATTTAAATTGTTCCTGCCCTGAGTTCATGAAAGTCTAGTTGTTGAAAAGTTCAAGAAAATTGAACTCTGGAAAATAACTTCTAACTGGCATCTGTTCATAGAAACTAGAATAACATAAGAAGCAACGTGGTGGCGTCAGCTGAGCGCCAGGCTCCCCGGTTATATTGATGGGTCAGCGATGGTCCGTGTGCCCGGGCAAGCGGCCGTGCAGAGACCGAGTTGGAGGCGACAAAGGGGCAGTTTCACCAAGTGACTGGTCTCTGATTTGTTTAAAACAGTATAAAAAGAGAGAGAGAGCGCCCCCCACGGAACCCCAAGTTGCCCTGAGGGAGGTGGGGTTTGGTTTCTTGAGGCAGAAGAAGCCAGCACTTAGCTGGCGCCTCCTGGTCCCTGGCCTTGGGTGGAGTTGCTCACGTGGCTAATTGGTCTGAGAAAGCGAAAGCTTCAAGTGGAGGGCTCTGTAATTTCTTAATCTTGCGTTTGCTTATTTTAATCCTCCAGCTGACACATCTTATTTGCTTTGTCATGGTTCTAATGCTGTGTTTGTACAGAGACACATACCTGTTTTTATTTTGTTTCTCTGCCTGCACATACACACATACACACACACACAGAGGAACATATTTTGTGTCCACAGGATTAAAAAAATTCTAACACATTGCACTAAGAAATGTTAAAATCTGTAACTGGATACTGACTGACCTTTCTAAGAAAAATTCGGCAGGACTTACCATCAACAGATGTTCGCCTCCAGCACAGAGCATGAGACTATTAGTCACTAGTGGGGAATGGAAGGGCTGTGGGGCTCCAGGCCAGGCGTATTTATAGGTGTGATAGTCGGGCAGCTGCTGGTCATAGCTGCTAGGTGACAACTTAGGTTATAACAAGTCCCCTTTTAAAAGTTTGTCCATATGGGATGTTGACATAACTCACTGAAAAATATTGTTTGACTTCCATTTCCAATCCCTATTGATTAAAAATTAAGTAGTATAAAATAATGTACATTTTCTGGAGGTAGTGTGACAGAATTATTCTAAACATCTTCGGAAACGATTATTGCAATATGAGTTCTTAGAGATATGGAAAATCTAAAAAGTGACCAGAAAGGCATGTTTGTGGTTGTGTGTGTGTTTAAGGGGAGACAGTATCTGAAAATGCTTTCCAATGGATGGAGGTCACCCAACAAAAACAAAAAAGGGACTCATTTTTCTCTGTTGCGTGGGAAGGGAGGGGACCGGCTGCTTTGCACATTCTGGCCTGCCCAGCCTCACAGGCCCAGTCCTGTTCTCCGGGCATCACAGACACACGCAGATCATGTGAGAGTATTGTCTGCAGAGGGTGCTCTGGATCCCCATGGAGAAGTCAAGCATTGAGACCCATGTTTTGCCAGAAGGAATTCCACACAGAGTACTGATTTCTAGTTAAGGAAACTTTTGGAATAAATGAGGCACATTTCCTAATTACCTAGTTTTGAAAGCAGTTTAACTCTTCATTTCCAGGGGAAATTAAAACAAAACTGGCCTATATACATGAAAGTGAGTTTCCAAAATTTTTGGACGTTTGTCCATTGTTATATATATATAGATAAAAAGGAATACATAGTAATTATTGCCAATATTTAATGTATAGAAACGTTCAGATAAATGAATAAAATAATACATGATGTCACTAAATAACTACTGTTATTTATATTTTCTTCTTTGATACTCATTCATCATTGATATTCATTCATCATTTATATTCATTCATCTGTTCACTATTTCATGTGCTTCATACATGTCAAGCTCTGTTAGCTGCTGAAGCCAGAGCCATGTCTATGCATTCTTTCATGGAATTTAAAATCTAATAGGGACTCAACATGACAAACATAATTAACTACAGTTAATAAATACTAGAAAAGACAATGATACACTGATGGAGTGGGGAGGGGCTCAGGTGGAGAAGATTCAGTGGGAACATGTGCACAGGCGCCTCGCACAGCGCCTGGCCCTGTGGAGAGGCCACCCAAGGGCTGCTGTGTCTGTGCTGGTCATCTGTGCTCTGGAGCCATTTTGTGGGTCCCAACTTAGAAACAGCAGGAGTGGTGGAGAGAGAAAACAGGAATCGCAACTCCTTGCTCCTTGGTTTCTTTTCACCTGGGAACCAAAGCTGCATTTTAGATCGTTCTGCTTCTGCCGCTTGGCATTTCAGGGTTCTGTATTCCCTCCCATGTCACTGCCCTAATGCACTTTCCAACTCATCTTTGAAATGATTCCCCTGTTCCATTCCAGAGAGGTCTTCCTGTGTCTCCTCTTATGAGCAGTCTCAGTTCCATTTCTTAGTCCATTGGGTATTAGTTCTGTGACGTTGAGCAAGATAGTTAATGTATCTGGGCTTCAATTTCCTCGTCTGTAAGACAGGAATAATAAATAGCACTTCAAACCATGTTCGTCGTGAGGACTGAATAGGAGAGTAAATTCGCGACATAGAACACAGTGCCTGGCCCCTGGTGTTAGCTATGATTCTTTGTTCTTGCTGCTTGAAACCTCTTTAACTTGAATTAACTAACTGCCTTGACTTGAATTATTCACCCTATTTCCATTCTTCCGTTTTACTAAAATTGTCACCTAAATAAAACTGTGATACTAGTCTCCGTGTGTAACCTCATTCCATAACTTTTAAAAATGGTTATTTCTACCTCCTACTTTAAAATATATTGCACAGCTCCTCATTGATCCCATTGAAGGTGTAGCACTTTACTCTGAGCTGCAAACGCCAGAAACCAAACGGAAACGAACTCGAGGCCAGAGAGGTCATTGGCTCCTGCAACGGGGGCGTCTGTGGCTGGCTTTACCTCGTGGGGTGGGTAGGACCCAAGAACTCAAACCAGCCTGTCACGATTCATTCATATTCTCCACCCCTCGAGGACCCCTACACTGCTGCTCTTCTCTCTTTCTCCATCGACTGCAGGTTACCTGTCTCTTATTGGTAATTACCTCCTCAAATCTGAAGCTCAAAAAATATGTGAAAGGACTTGAGCTTTGATATAGTAAAAATAAATAAATAAATATTTTTTTGTTGCTTTAAGAATAACTTTCCATTATAAAAATGTTTTTTTTTTTTTGAGTTTTAGGTTCACTAGTATATTCTAAAAAGATTTATTATCCTGGGAAATTACAATAATGAAAACGTTTTCCTCCCATACCCAGTCCCCCACTTAATTTTTGATTTTTTTCTCCAATAGCCCTAATTAAATGCCATTTTATAGAGGTGAGCTTCATGTATAATGAAGGGGGGAGAGAGAGGGGGAGGGGGAGGGAGAGAGAGGGAGAGGGAGAGGGAGGGAGGGAGGGAGAGAAGAGGAGGTGGTGGGGGAGACTCAGAGAGCTAACAGTATATCAGTTTGGGGTCCTGTGTATACTTTACTTGCTGGTTGGGGAGGGTGCCTTAGTTGTCTCTAAATCCTGAGATCCAGAAACGATGACTGACAGTCATCAACTACCCTTGGTTCGTGTTTATTGAAATGAATGGACAGGAAATGGTAGTGAGAGACGTTCTGTTCCAAGATTTGTTTGTTTCAGTATTATTTTTTGTAGAGCTCAAAGACACTGGGAGCGGAAGAGATGAAACAGGCTGCTACCATGTGTTCTCTCTTAGAGTTACAGTCAATTTTTAAAGAGCACAGGAGTGTTATGCTTATTAGTCTTATACCACCCCCTAGTGGAGAAGGAAAACTCTGATTCCAAAAAACCTCCGCTGCCTTGCGGCATACCTCTTCAGGGGAAAGGCTAAGGGAGTAAACCCCAACAGAAAATCCGGAGCCGGAGTCCCTAAGGCGGTTTGACGTTGTAGTCAACACCGGCAACTCCTGCGGCGCACCTGAAGCCAAGCTGTATGGACTCCGTCTTTCCCTTGGACCCTTCAGCTGCGAAGAGAGGGGGGGTCTGCTGCATGGGCAACAGCAGACCCTCCATATCACCCTGCCCAGGCTCTGTAGCTTCAGCTCCACTGGAGAGCACACTCCAGCGTCATCGCAAGATGTCGATTCAACACGGGAGGAGACAGATACCGCGTCACTCCCGAGTCGGACTGCACAGCCATTCTCGGCGGTGCAGATAGACTCTTAAGAAGCTACACCATCGTCTCTCGAGACGGACGGCTGCCGACGACGACGACCCCCTAGTGGACGATGCTGTAGGCTGCATCTGAAACTAAAGAGCATTCATGTATGTAAGCCATTAAACAGTACAAAAACTAACTTGTCTTTTAATGCAACATTCAAACAATGTTTTTGTTAAGTATATTTTTAAAGAAAAAAGGGACACAGTAACTTAAAATATAAGCATGAAAGAAATGAAAATCCTTCAGATCCCAGTTGGATCACATGAGTTATTTGGTTCATACCAAAACTCACCATTTTTTATTCCTACGTCTGCCACAGTTAAATGACCGGAAATCCATTTGGAGCTTGCTTTTAAGACTTGTTAGGACCAGAGAAGCATTTAGTCTAGGATTAATTATTCTCTCTGACTGAGGCAAAACCCTTCTGAGTACCTGATATCCATGAATTTGAGGTTTGTGAGCATAGGACCCTGTTCCCTTTGGTCCTTTCTCTGGCTTGCTCCTGGCCCACAGGTTCTTTTCTTTTTGGCTGTTTCAGATGGGAGGGCACATTGGGTCCCTGATAGACCATCTTGCCTGAAAACGAATTCTCCTCCGGTCTTTATTTTTGAAATGGGAATTCTCTGTAACTTTCTCACAGGGTGTTTCTCGCAGTCACGCAGTGTGAGAAACACCTGCCTCACAAACACCTGGGACACTTATTAAAAATGCAGATTCCACTTCCGGCCAAGATGGAGGCTTAGACGGACGCGCTAGGTCTCCCTCTACAACTAGAGAGGAATACAACTACTTCAAAACAAAGGATAACTAGAAATTCCAGAAAATAAAACTACACGGAAGCCCAACATATGAAGTTATAAACCAGCGGCGCTCTTTGGGCAGGTAGGACGAGAGAAAGGGGGCAGAGCTGTTTGCGGTGGCACCTGGGACAGCGGCGGGGAGAACAACCCCCGGCTGCAGTCGAACCCCCGGCAGCTCGTGACCCCAACGCTGGGGAAAGCAGCCACCACATCGCCTTGAACAGTGAGGCCCAGGGGGGCGGGAGGACAGATCCCGGTCTCCTAGCGGAATAACTGTGTGAATCCATCTTGGACCCCCGCCCCCAAAGAAAGCGCCACAGGGCTGCGAAATAGGTCGCGGACAGGCGCCGGTCGCTGGATTGTGACGCGTACACAGGCACTGCCCCGGACAGCCGGCCCAAGAAAACAAAACGCATCTGTCAAAATGAGGCAGACAACTATAGAAATCCCGGTGGCACAACTCACCAGGCAACAGATGGAGAACCTGACAGATGAACAGATAAGAAACCTGTCAGATGATCAGTTCTGGGCCATTGTTATCAGGTGGCTTACAGAATTCACAAAAGATTTGAAAAAAGATGAGAAAGAAGCGAAAAACACTCATAATGAAAGGAACAAAACCACATATGAGACAGATGGTGAGGAAATAAAATCCAGAGTTCATTTCAACAAACCGGAATATGGAGAAGGAACAAGCAGTCAACCAATGCAGCGAGAGGAAATGGGAAGCAATGATGAGAGGATCAGAAACCTCTGGGACAGCTATAAAAGGCCCAACATAAGAATCATTGGTTTTCCAGAGAGCGAGGAAGATGAACTAGAACTTGAAAAATTGAGTGAAAATATAATAAAGGAGAACTTCCCAGACTTGGGGAGGGAAACGGACTTGCAGGTCCAGGGGGCACAGAGAGTTCCAAAGAAGCTGGACCCAGGGAGAACCACTCCAAGACACATTATAATCAAAATGTCAAGGATTAAAGATAAGGAGAGAATCTTAAAAGCAGCAAGAGAGAAGAAAAGAATTATGTACAAAGGGGTCCCAATTAGACTATCAGCTGACTTCTCAAGGGAGACCCTGCAGGCAAGAAGGGACTGGCAAGAAATATTCAAAGTAATGAAAATCCAAAACCTACAACCACGAATACTCTATCCAGCGAAATTGTCATTCAGAGTAGAGGGACAGAGAAAGTGTTTCCAGGACAAAATAAAACTGAAAGAGTTCGTTAGATCCAAACCACTGTTGTATGAGATGTTAAAGGGACTGGTTTAGAAAAAGGAGGATCAAGACAATGAAATCTAAAATGAAAACTGCATCACAAGAAACAACAGAAGCTAGGGAATTGAAACAAGGGCAAACTAGACAGGCAACGAGACTGGAAAGAGAGCTATGGGTATGGGGAACATGTTGGGGGGAGGTCAACGGGGAGGGGGAATGGGGAGAGGGAGGGAGATGATATAGGAATTGGGGATCAAGGTAGGAGGGAATGGAATAGACAGAGAGAGGTTGAGAAGAACTGTATGCACAACTAATGGACATGATCTAAAAGGGGGGGACAACTGGAGGGAGGGGGCCCACCGGGTGGAGGGGAGCAGAGGGAAGGGAAATTGACACAAATGTAATATTATAATCAATAAAACACATTAAAAAAAAATAAAAATGCAGATTCCTGAGCTTCCCCCCAGGTCCGCTCCATCAGACTCTCTAGAGGAAGACCCAGATGGCCGCTGCTTAAACAATGCCCTGGGGGTTCACAGTCAACTTGAGGATTTCCTGGAAGAGCAATTTTCAATCTGTGTGGCTACCACATTGGTGTGCCATTAGAATTTTTAAAATGTGCAGTACCTGACTATCTAGTCAGGGGCACTGACCTCTTTTCCCTTAAATTGTCACATTAAAAAACACAACACAACAATAGCCATTCAGTGTGAATGAATCAAAATTATACCTATATTTTTGGTCAGATTGGCAAAAAAAAAAAAAAAATTGGAGGGGGGTGTGTCACAGAATTTTAGTAATCAATCTGTGTGTACCATGAGATGAAACAGGTTGAAAACTGCTCACCTAGAAGGATTATTTGGGCCAGACTGTTGCAGACCTCCGAACAGCAGGGTCCACGGCGTTGTGGATGAAATGAATAAATGCACACGGACTGCAAGAATCCTGTGGAGAAGAGGGGACAAAACTGGCCACTTTCTAGAGGAGAAAGCGCAGTTTGCCCCTGCCAGAACAGGCTTTTATTAATTATTTAGGTGGATTACATCCAAGAAAGTTGTGAATCATTGTGCCAGTTACTGCCTTATATGATTATTATTTTTATATAACAGAGAAAAGAATGTTACACATGCATGGGTGATAAGGATAACACATCTAGAACATAGGCCTGGTTTCCCATGGGAAAACTGGTGTGTGGAGTGGGTCCTGTGTGCTGCCACGCTCCCAGTGGTTTTCCACTCTGGGGCTGAGCTGCATTTGCCACCACTGAGCACCCCAGCTTCCCATACCAGACCACCTAATGTATATACCTAAGTGTATTCTAATAGGAACATAGAGGCAGAAAGAAGGGATGTTGGGTTAAAGTTCTTCTGGGAAGCCAGAGCACCCTTCTGTGATATGGTGTGGCTGCTTGTCTGAGCAGTTGTGTTCCTAATTTCTATTCCCTTGGAGTTTCTCACACAGGTGAAACCATAAATTGGTTCTTTGGTAAAAAAAATGCTTATCTTGACCATACAGAATATCTTTTGTTAAACATTTCCTTCAGGATTTTTCTTTCTTTTTTTTTTTAAAGAAGGATAACATACTGAAATGAATCTGCCAGGGCCATAGTTTTGGTATCTTTTTATTTGAAAGCACCACACAGCTGCAAATCTATGGGCAAAGCCCATTTGAAAGATGGTGTGGCCATGAGGGACTTGTGGCTTCTTGCTTGGAACCACTTCAGCTGGACTCACCAAGAGTGTGAAAGGTTGGGAATGATGGTCCCAAGGGAGGAACTCTAAGTGGTCCTTATCTCTTGGCTGGAATGTGCAGGAGTTTCGTTCCTTAGTGAAGGCATGTGTGAAAGAGAAAGCTGAAGAAAGGGAGAAAGCAAGCAGGTGAGGAAGGAAAGGACGGACAGAAAGATGGACAGACAGATCAACCAAAGAATCTGACTTCCATTTGTCTGGCAAATGCATGTTCTCTCTGAAACTAATGTGGGAAAAAATAAACCATGGACTATTAACACTGAAGCCACTAGTAACTAGTTTTCTCCACTGGTTGACCTTCAGTCATACAAGACTTTTATACTCTTTTGTTAAGGACTTGGTAAAGCTTGACCCTGTTTTTAAGTCTTGTTTTATGTTGGTTGGACCTTCCATTGCAGGTTGAGCAGCGTCAAAGATGGTGGGAAGATAGCCACACACCATGTAAAAGATCTCTTTCCCAAGCCTCACCCAGGATTCACAGGAGATCCTTTCTCTGCTTATGTGTTTTCCAGATAAAGCTCTCTAGGAAAACGTAGAATTTCATTCTGGAGCAACTCAGAGAGAGAGAGAGAGACACAGAGAGAGAGAGAGAGAGAGAGAGAGAGAGAGAGAGAGAGAGAGAGAGAGAGAGAGAGAGAGAGAGAAAGTGTCCTATATTCAACATCATCCAACCACCAAGCATGAATCTTACTTTCTGCTGAGCGTTTGGATTCTGCACATGAAGTGCTCCCTTTTGCCTAAATGAGGGCATGTGGATATGGGTCAGTTGCACCTTATTCCTTCTGATTCTAGAAAGGAGCAGGACGGAGCATTGAATGTTCCTTCTCATTCTAAATTACAGTATTGGGTTTCTTCAAAGAATGTCATTGAATTTATTCATCTTTTGAAGAGGGCACATGTTTAAAGGAAAAAGAACTGCATTGGAAATTAGAAGTCTTGGCCTCAGGTCGTGGCTTGGCCCCAAATTAGCTGAGAAAACTTGGGGTTCACTATCATCTATAATAATAAGGGAATTTGAAAAGTTGGCATCAAATGTTCCATCTCATTCTCTATTACATAACTATATTGATTCTAGTATGTGTTACATACCTTTATTACCTAACTTGAATTGCGGTGTCAGAAGCTAATGGTAGACTGTATAGAATGAAGATGATAGATGTGTACATTACAGTGCAACTCAGAATTAATCACTGGACAGTTTAAAGCTATTATGAACCTCCCAGAGAGTGACTCGTTTGGATCCCTGTTTCATTTAAATAAGTGTAGAGTGACATCACTTCTTGGCCCTTGAATTCAGATTTTCTTTTAAAATCATACATATTTCTCTTAAATGTTATTCAGTACCATCTATATATTTACTGTTATCTCAGTCACTTACTACTCTTTCCAAACCCATTTGGTTAGGAAACATCTTCAACTTGTACACAATGAATTTCTCATTCCTGTTTCTGATTGTAACAATAATTCAAATATCAATCAGAATTATTCACAATTCTAATGTTAATATAAATGTTAGTAACAATGGAATTTATTGTCCCAAAATACTGTCACAGGAGGCTTTTTCAGTGCTACAGGTATTCAGTTTTTATTGGTTTGAAATAGTAATACTAAACACACTGAATATAATGTAAGCCACAATGGGGGAGCTTGATACCTTTTATTGAGTAAGGGAATGAGGTAATGAATGGATGGGTACTGAGGTTTCTTCATATTCATTTGAAGTCCACTGAAAATAGGTAAGGTCCTTAAATACAGAACAGAATTTTTAGTTATTTCATTGTATTAAACACCATAAGTTGTATGTAGACTTTGCTATAACATTATCTCTATGCAGATAATTTAGGTAATTTTAGGGGTTCAGTATTAGATTAGCCTTCTTTTCAATTTTAGGGCACTTACTTACTAAAGTAATAAAATATGTATATAAATGTGGTGTCACTTCTGAGGCATGGATCCTAAAGATAGTATTAGCAGAAGGTTCCAGAATCTTATCTCTTAAGAACCAGTTACTCAAAAAATTATTTTTCATGGCTGTCATCAGCAGAAATATTATCTTTACTTCACGAGTACATAAACTGAGGCAAAACTTAAGTAACATTTATATTTTGACTATAGAATGTGAAGTGAGATATATGCATGTAAAATGTATGTACACATGTACATATAGGTGTAGCTTTAAGAATGGTAGTTGATTCTCATGCATCCATCACCTAACTTAAGAAATAGGCATGATCAATGACGGAAAAAGTGTGACAATTGTAATAGAAAAACAATAAAAATAAAATTAAAAAAATTAAAAATTAAAAAAATAAAGAAATAGACATGATTGGTACACCTGAAACCAATATAATATTGTATGTGAACTCTAAGTGAAAAATAAATTTTAAAAAATAGACATGACCAATAATACCCAAGAAGCTCCCATATGCCTTGCTCAAGTCACAAATTCTGTGATGAGGATTGGGAATATATGAGGTATTGTGAGATCCTGTTGAGTTGAACAATTTTCTGTAGAGTTGACCAGTAGTAGTATATATTGAAAATCCACTGTTGATGATGATGATGATGATGATATTAATGCCAAGGTTTCTTTTAAAATATGGTGGCTTCCTCATCCTTAAGGTTTGAAGTGTTTCTAACAAGTCCCACAGGGCCTCGTATGACCTAGTCCACTTGCTACTTCCCCTGCTTCGTGCAGTGATATTCTTTTGGTTCACTCTGCTGGAGCCACACCAGCGTTTCAGAATAGCACTTTTAGCTCCTTCTCACTGCAGAGCCTTTGCATATGTTGTAAATTGTGCTTTCAGGAACTCTCTGAGCCCTCACGGTAAACTCCTGCTAATCCAGATTTTCACTTCAAGTGACTTCTTCAGAGAAGATGTCCAAACATCCTCACCCTATACCTCTCCCTCAGCGTGTCCCTTGTTATCATTGGGTAATTATGTAGCTAGCTGTTTAGCTTCTATCTCTGCTCTTGGCATTTGAGCTTTGTGAGGCAGGTATCGGCTTGTTTACCTCTGCAAAGGGCTTTACCAAAGAGCGTGGCCAATATAGTATGTGCTCAATAAATATTTGGTGAAGCAATGAATGTCAAATCATCCAAACTTCAGTTAAATTTTTTTTATTTTCTTTTTTTCTCTCTTTAGCTGGGAAGTGGTCAATTCCAAACCAGATGAAAGACCCAGGCTCAGCCACTGTATTGCAGAATCATGGATGAATTTCAGCATATTCCTTCAAGAAATGTCTCTTTTCAAACAGCAGAGCCCTGGCAAGGCAAGTTTTGCAGTATAGGAGAATTACTGTATGCTTTAAAATGTGCCGTAAACATAGAAACAAATGAATTAACTTATTTTATCTGCTTGTGAGTGTTCTCCAATTCAGCATATAATTTACTAGAACACATGCCATAGAAGCTGATATTAGCAAGATTCAGAAACATTGTGTTAGCACGAGAAAAACGTCAACCTCATATTTTGAAATTGGATTGGTTTTCTATTTTTATACATATTTAGCTCTTAACTAAAATAAATGGTGAGTGGTCTTGTCATCCAGACCAAGAAGAAAAATATCCTATTAAGAATTTCAGCTTATTGTACTTAGTTAGCATGGCTCTGAAGTTGAAGGCAGACAAAAAGAACACATAGTCCTTTCAAGGGGCTTTCAGAGATAATTGAGTATCACTTTTAGTCTAAAAAGTGGAATTTCTTGTATTATTTGTTTAAGAAATAAAATCTTTGACAAAAAAATTCAGAGTGATTATATAAATAGAATGAGTATTTTTTCCAAGATGAAAACCTATGAGGAGAAGAGTTATAGGTGGTTTGAAAGAAATTACAAGGAGAAGTGCAAACACTTGGATTATTTTTATGTGTAGGGACAGCTTCAGCTGTGATCCTGAGAGCAAGGGGGAGGTGCAGAGCCATCAGTGGATGCTTTGCCTCCCTGTGACATGTTCAAGTTTCTCAAATGCCCACCTGTAATTGGAAGGAAGAGCCTAGGAATGTCAGCGTTTACAGTTCCTCTCATTGTACCATGTACAGGCCCTCTCTTACCTTCAATAAAGTACGAAGTAATAGAACTATGCTTAGACACATTTTGAACATATTAAAGTATGTACAAGGTTGTACATGGATATTTAGAATAGCTATCTGTTGGGGGATGCATTTTTTATGTCTATTTTACCAAAATGATTAAACATTTTTAGGAGATTCTGAACTTAAAGCTTAATAAGCCCCAAAGTCAATTAACTTAAGAGGATGATGCTATAGATTTAGAGGATAATATGAAATCTCTTCACAAAGCTGAATTCTGAGTATACTAATGCTTTTATAGACTTGTTTTTTTCAAGTTTTAAGGTCTTTCCTCTTCTGTTTTATTACTAGAATGCCATATTCTTCCAAGGCCCCTGCTGTTTCTGTTAATTTAGTTTCTCAAGTTCATCAGTTCTCCTTTTGACTAGTTAATTTATTAGCCAAAGAAGGAAAAATCAAAGTTAATCTGAATTGCAGACCTCCTTGCTCTTCCTCTTATCAGTTATTGATCAGTTACAAATCCCTTATTTGTGTGGCCTTTTTCAAATGTTTCATATTTTCTTTGCTTATCAATTTAATTTAATATCATAATTAAAGCAAAACAAGATAGTTTATTTTATAATTAGAGTGTGAAAAATATGTGAAGACTTTATGGGAGGATTTTTTCCTTTTCTTTTTATAATGGAAACATTTTTAATTAAAAATTTTTTTTATATATTAATGCCAACTAATTTTTATTTTTTAAAGATTTTACTAATTTACTTTTAGGGAAGAGGGAGGGGAGGAAGAAAGAGAGGGAGGGAAACATCAATATGTGAGAGACACATCGATCTGTTACCTCTCACATGCCCCGACTAGGGACCTGGCCTGCAGCCTAGGCATGTGCCCTGAACTGGGAATCAAACCAGGGACCTTTTGGTTCGCAGGTCAGTGCTCAGTACACTGAACCACACCAGCCAGGGCTATGGGGGGATTTTTCTATCTTTATGTTTAAACTTTTTTACATAACCAAGACTTTTTGAGGGGTTGTGACTGGTAGAGGAACAGAATCACATTTCCCTGTAGGAATTTCATTTCATTCACAGTTAGTTTAGCTTCTAGGTGATGTAGAAAGGGGGTCAGTTTGATATAGTTGCAGAGGAGAACAGCAACAGCCAGAAGAGTTATCCCAGCAGCTCATCAGCTCTGCAAATTACCATTACATTTGCAGAAATGCCTCTAATGTCTGTAACATGTCTTGGTGGGCTTATAGAAGTAAATAGTTTGAACCGGCAACTTCAGTTACCAAGCTGCTTTACATTCAGTGAGTGATCCTGAGTAAGAGAAGTTTCTGGGGACATAAATTTTCAGTTCTCTTGCATCTGACAGTAATACAGCCCCAGACGTGACTAATGGGAGACATTGTGTTCTGTGCCAAAATGAGCTTCTGGAACATCAAAATGATTATTACCAAGTGTGAAAATGGACTAAGGCAGGTTGAACACTGCAGTCATTAGTTAGAATGAAGGGCAAAGGACCACTGAAAAACATTCAGCATGATGTCATAGATCACATATAGATAAGTAATTGTGTGTGCATTCTGTGCTCTCAATTGTCTTAGTGTTGCGCATAACTGTCACATGTTATTTCTCTGATTTCTAGTTTTGTCTCCTGGTCTGCAGTGTGTGCACGTTTTTTATGATCTTGGGAAGTTACATTCCTGGGGTTATACTCAGCTATCTACTCTGTAAGTACAGAACATGTGGCTAGTTTATGTGATGCATGTGGTATCATTAAATGGTCAACGAGACCTTCTGTAGTTTAGGAGAGGAGGGATGAGTTATTAATTATAAAGAAAGTTGATTATTCTTTAATTTCCACCTGTAAAAAGTTTCTCCTTTTCCTAGCGATCTGTTTATATTTTAAAATTGGAAGAATAGTTGCCAAAAGGCAGGATTATAAACGGTTGATTTTATTTTAAATTATGTCTTAAAACTATAAATAAGATATACTCCCTGCCCCACGAGACACATGAATACCTTTGCTCTTGTGCGTGTTCTGTAGCTCAAAAATAATTAAAACCACAATGAGATACCATTAACCAGAATGGTTACAATTAAAAATACTGATTAGATCGAGCTAATCAGCAAGGATATGGAGCAACTGGAGTTCTCACACACTGTTGGTGGGTATGTAGAAGGGCACAGCCACTTTGGATAATAGTTTGGTAGTTTCTTAAAAACTGCTGCATGTCCCAGTCATTCCACAGCTAGTTGTTTACCCAAGAAAAAATGAAAGCTTTCATCTGCAAAAGACTCATACATGAATGTTGCTAGCAGCTTTATTTGTGGTAGCCAAAAATGGAGCACAAGCCATATGTCCACCAACAGATATATATGTACAGGATAAATGACCTGCGGTATATCCGTATAATGGATTACTACTCAGCACTAAAAAATTAATATATGCAGCAATCTGGGTGAATCTTAAAATAATTAGATTGAGTGGGAGAAACCAGATTTTTAAAAAAGTATATGAGATCTGTCTGGAAGAAGTCCAGCCATTGTTAATATCATGAGAACAGTTTGCGTGACATCGATGTAACCTGGCAGCCAAGGAGAGTGGACTGGAATGTGCATGTGTGAACAATGACGCCTTCATCATACTAGTGAGTGGGGGCAGTAGACACCATTGAGTGAGCATGTGTACTGTGTGGCCATCACATTCAAAATGACTGAGTGAGCAGAGCAATGAATTTGCATCAAATTTTGAGTTAAGCTTGAACATTCCTCTGTGGAAACTATCTGGATGATTTAGAAGGTTGCAGCTATGGGCAGCTGGTGATTGGCAGCTTCATCACAACAGTGCACTTGCTCATGCGTCACATCTTGTGCAGAGTTTTTTTGGTGAAACATCAAATCATCCAGTTGACCCATCTCCCCTGCAGCCAATATTTGGTGCCCTGTGACTTCTGGATTTTCCCAAATCTAAAATCACTTTTGAAAGGGAAGAGATTTCAGACCATTGATGAGATCCAGGAAAATAGAATGGGGCAGCTGATGGCAATTGGGAGAACTGTGTGAGGTCCCAAGGTACCTACTTTGAAGGGGGCCGAGGCGTCTGTCCTATGTACAATGTTTCTTGTATTTTGTATCTTCTTCAGTAAATGTCTCTTTTTCATATTACATAGCTGGATACCTTCTGGACAGACCTCATATACTGTATGATTTCACTTGTCATTCAGACTAATTTTTAGTGACAAAGTAGACCACTGGTTGCCTCAGGAGGAGGTAGAAGAAATCAGGACAAGGCAGGAGGAAAGGATTAATAGAAACACGAGGAAACTCGGGGGCGGTAGAAATATTCACTGTCTTACTGTGGTGCTGGTTTCTTAGTTGTATTCATAGGTCAAAACATATCAAATTGTACACTTTAAATATGTGCCTTTTACTGTGCATCAACTATAATTCAAAAATGCTATTAAAAAAGTGTAGATTTCCTGCTTCTCCTGAAAAATATGATTTAATGCTGCCACCTTTAGATGGTGTGCGCATGCTCCATTTAACTAACCCTCCTATTTCCCTATTTTTCTCACACCAGCTTTTAAAATTTATACATACCACCTTGGCTTCTAGAGGTATTTGAGTTTGCAGCTCCTATTTAAAAGGTAAATAGGCACGTTTCCTAACACAACAAAGAAATAAATATTAGGAAGACAATACAACCTTCATTTCTTTTTGTATTCCTAATGCATGACACAGATGGCAAATGGTCTGAGTTCAAATCCATTCTCCCAAGTAGAGCTCATGTAGAATATCAGCCTCTGAATCTGCCTTGTTCAGCAGGTGAAGGAGAAGAGAGCTGGGGAAGGAGAGTCTAATATGGTCAGGGCATGGTTCACATGGTTTGCATTCATCTCATTCATCCTTCACAACAGCCCGAAATAATATTATCCCAATATGACTGATGAGAGGCAGATAGATAATAACTTCCCCATGGTGCAATGGCATTTAACAAAAAAGCAGTCCCTCTAGGACTGTTGTCTGGAAAGCATGGAATCTTTGTATAAATTATGTGGGTAAAGGACTGAAGGGAGGGAGTTAATTTAATTGCAAGTCTTTGAAAACAATGACTATAAATATGGCGTGTGTGTGTGCACATGCATGAATATAGGATTAAATGTTTTTATTACAGGGGGAAGAATTTAAATTATGAACTTAGTTCATAGAGCATTTCCCTAAGGGAAAAAAAATCCTATTTGCCAATAAGAGAACTGAAATATTTTTATGGGACCACAAAGATGTAGTCTTTTGAAATAAAGATAATCTTACCCACACTCTCTTCCTTCTTATATTTCAGTACTGTGTGCATTTTTGTGTCCACTGTTTAAATGTAATGATATGGGACAAAAAATATACAGCAAAATCAAGTCAGTTCTGCTGAAACTAGATTTTGGAATTGGAGAATATATTAACCAGAAGAAACGTGAGAGATCTGGTAGGTAAAGTTTGACTTTTAGATTTCACAAATGAAATGAGACATCAACGAGCTCTTTATTATGAAATTACCTTCAGCATTTTTCAGGGTGTTTTAGCCTTTTTACAGCATATTATTACAGAAGCTAATCCCCCCAAAGTAACATATCTTTTTCTATTTAGACTTCTGTTCTTTTATTAAACATACAATAAATTGATTTTTTAAATGATCAGGGGAGGGAGGAAAGGAGTCAACCATTCTGTATTTACTCCTTATGTTTACTTTCTTTAATTTGCTTTATTTGGGGCCGGGCTATTGTAAATAAAAAATGACACAGATAGGATTGAGGATGTGGGAGCTGTATAAGAGGACACAAAAGAATGGAAAGGAAAATACATAGAGGAAAAACCAATGTGATCAGTTTTCACTTTTTAACTTGTCTCAAACCATAGCGAGCGTCACAACTGCCAGGAAGGCTTACGAAAGCAGAGGTTGCTGGGCCCCCTCCCAGTCTCCGATTCAGCTGGTCCAGGTTAGGGTTTGGGAACATGGATTTCTAAAAAGTTTCCAGTGGTGCTGATGCTGCTGGTCCAGGAGCCACACTGTGAGAACCACTAATATGGACCGTTTCCCCTGGAAATCAGACCTTTGCGTGTATGTAAAGCTTGACCATTTAATTCTGTGAAGGCGCTGGAGAAAATGAGGAATGTGGGTAAGGATATGTAAAGGTTAATAAGGTGCACTATTCTAAGCTGGCTGGGAAACTGAAAGCTTCCAAATTTTTTCTCAACAGAAGCAGACAAAGAAAAAAGTCACAAAGATGACAGTGAATTAGACTTTTCCGCTCTTTGTCCTAAGGTATTTTTTTGTTTAGTTTTCAATTTGTTCCTGTGTAGTTTGACTATGAATTTATTGATATGCACTAAAGCGGGATGATTTTCCTAATAGACTTATCCTATATTTCTAAGATGATTGAACAATTCTGAAAGGAAAATTCTCATATGGTTTTTATTATTCTGACATTTTTGGTGTTAGTATGGAGTTTTCAAAAGATTTGCCACCGAAGTTTACAGTGTGCGACTGGTATTTATATTAACACAGATTAGCCTCACGGCAGCTGCCAAAGAGTTGTCTGTGTCGGACACAGACGTGTCTGAGGTCTCCTGGACTGACAATGGGACCTTCAACCTTTCGGAAGCATACACGCCACAGACGGACACTTCTGACGGTATGTTCCCATTTCTCCTTTTTCTGTTCTGATGAGTGCATGCCGAAATATTTAACTCTGTCCACTGCTGAATGGATAAACAAATGGGGTGTAGCTATACAATGGACTACCACATGGCTATTCAAACGAAGTACTGATACTTGCTACAACATGGATGAGCCTTGAACACCTTAGGCAAAATGAAAGAAGCCAGGCACACGTCCACATAAACTGTACAACTCTATTTATGTGAAATGTGCAGAAGAGGCAAAGACATGTAGATGGAAAGTGGATGGGGCCTGGGAAAAGGGAATGGTGAGTGACTGGTAATTAATATGGTTTCTTTTTTTTTTTTTTTTTTTTTAGTATGAGTTTTTGTTTGGAGTGATGAAAATGTTCTAGAATTAGTAGTGAAGATTGTACAACTTTGTGATGATATTAAAAACCATTGAATTATACACTTTAAAGGGGTACATTTTATAGCATATGAATTATATCTCAAAGGCCATTATGTTTTTGATGAGAAAAAACCTAAGCATGTCGATATCCAAAATCTGCCTTTATTTTGAAAACAAATAAATATTGACAGTGAACAAAATTAACATCTAAAATATCTAGTGACATTGTTTATAGTAAGAATGGGAGGAGGGGAAGAGAGAAGCTAATCAGAAATATGCAGGGCTAGTTCTCACTAACAGGGACTGAATTATGGAAGGCAAATTCCCCGAATCCAAAGCTGACTCCAAGGTTTCTCATGTTTTTTCTTCAGTCAGTTTAAAAATAAAAATAAACTCTTATTTTTAATAATTAGGTTAAATGCAAGAACACTTCTTCTTTTCAAAGATTTTATTTACTTATTTTTAGAGAGAGGGGAAGGGAGGGAGGAAAAGAGGGAGAGAAACATTGACGTGGCTGCCTCTCGCATGCCCCCAACCTGGCCTGCAACCCAGGCATGTGCTCTGACTGGGAATTGAACCCACGACCCTTTGGTTTGCAGGCTGGCAGTGAATCCACAGAGCCACACCAGCCAGGGTGACATTTTCTTTTTGTAGAGGAAAGAGGGAAGCTGTGCAGGGTTTGAAAGGAGACAGGTTTGGGGATTGGGAGACCCAAGTGTTGGCTTGCCTTTGTAATTAGCTAACTGTATGACCTGTAACTGGTGACAAAATTTGTGTGGACTTCAATTTCATCATCTTTAAAGTGCATTAGAACAAGAGGATCATTAAGGTCCACTGAAGCTCTACAAGCTCTTAACTATCCACAAGACCTGGAAAACAAACTTTGCTTTCAAGCATCCCATCTCAGATTTACACAATAAAAGGACAATGATAATCCAACCCATAGTTGAGACTTTTCTGTAATTAAACTGGAGATTTCAGATCACTGTTGTAAAGGGTTATTATATTGAAAGCTTTTATGAACAGTGAAAAACAATAAAATCACTGTTTGCCTATGAACCTGGCATTGCTTTCAAATGCCCTAAATCTTAAGTGTTTATATATATATATATATATAATATATATTCAGGACACGAGTTTGTTTAAAATGGATTGGTCAATTTCAGGTATATTTATAGAAAGTCAAATGTGTCCATACACTCTCAGGTTGAACATGGAATAGAAGGAGCAATGGCTTCTTCTAATTCATTGCTTTAAACAAATACAGGTTACAGATACTCAGATTGATCTCCATGGATGAAAATGCTAACGTTGGGGAATATTCCATATCTGCTGTACCAGATACCATGAAACCTCCAACTGAAAATTTTTTTTTATTTCGTGATCGTACATATCCCCATTGGCTTAAACTAATTTCCTCCCCAGGGGCAGGATGGAATTTTTGTTTATGGTGACTGTGTAAACTTCAGTCAAAGCCTCAGACAGGTTGAACACTCAAGTCATTACATACACTGCTTTGTGCTTACGAGGAAAGTTAAAAGATGTAAGAGGACATGTAGTATTTGTGTACTTGTGGATAGATAGAGCCCCAGATTTAGGAGGGGTCCAATATGTGTGGTAGAGTTTATTTAAACTCAGCCAGGAGGCTAAATAAGTGCTAAGGTTGCCCAGAGGGATCAGATTAAAATTAGGTATCTTTTAGACAGCTCTTTTATTTCAAATTTCTGTTGGTGCGTAAGCATGAACTTCTGTTCTACATTTCACAGATCTTGACCGACCTAATGAGGAAGTTTTCTCTCGAGGCCTTTCAGATTTTCCGTCTCTAGAAAATGGCATGGGAACAAATGATGAAGAAGAATTAAGCCTCGGCTTGCCCTCTGAGCTCCAGAGAAAGAAGGAACAGTTGGACCGCGGTCTCAGACCCAGCAAAGAGAGGCAATCAGCCGCTGGTCTCACTCTTCCTCTGAGCAGTGACCAAACCTTTCAATTGATGAGCAACCTGGCAGGGGACGTCATCACAGCTGCAGTGACTGCTGCTATCAAAGACCAGTTAGAGGGTGCGCAGCAAGCCCTTTCTCAGCCTGCACCCAGCCCAGGAGAGGACGCAGACACTGAAGAAGGTGATGACTTTGAACTCCTTGACCAGTCAGAGCTCGATCAGATTGAGAGTGAATTGGGACTTTCACAAGACCAGGAAGAAGCGCAGCAAAATAAGAAGTCTTCAGGCTTCCTTTCAAATCTACTTGGAGGCCATTAGTCTGGAATCAGCTTGTATGACAGAGCACAGATAAACTACCAAAAAATTTCAAACAGGCAAAAAAAAAAAAAAGGAAAATATGTTTTGAACTGTGAGCTTTACTGATTACTTTAGATGATTTTGTCTTATTTTCCCTTCTGCAGTGAATTAATTGGATATATATCAGCTGACACTGATAGATTGATATCTCTGATAGTTGTTTTTTATGTAATAAGCATGGAAATGAAAAAAAATATATATATATACAGTTGACCCTTGAACAAATGGGTTTGGACTATGCAGGTCCACTTTTTTGTGGATTATTTTCAATAAATACTATAAATGTATTTTCTCTTCCTTATAATTTTCTTAGACATTTTTGTTTTTCTAGCTTACTTTTAAGAATACAGTATTTAATACATATACAAAATGTGTTAATCAACTGTTTATGTTATCAGTAAGGCTTCTGATCAATGGTAGGCTATTAGTAATTAAGTTTTTTTGGGAATCAAAGATATATGCAGAGTTTTGACTGTGTCCCTGACCCCCACATTGTTCAAGGGTCAATTGTGTGTGTGTATACACACACACAGACACACGCAAACATATACATTCATACTATGTTTTCAGAGATGAATATTAGGGGTTGTTTTTAAAGCAAAAAGAAAACACCAAATTATTGAGATCCTCCATAAAAGTACTCTGTACTGTTTCTTTACAATTACTTTTTCAAGCATGCAAAAACAGTTTATTGTAACTCACCAAAATATTTACAATTAATTGTGAATACATGATGTATCAGCTCCTTTGTTCCTAATACTTAGAAACAGATAAACATTTTTGGTAGATTTTGTTGTAAAAAGACAAAAATTATCAGGGCATCTTTAGTTGAAAGACTTGAGAAATAACATCAAAATTAATTTCCCAGAAAAAAAAAATCTTAAAATGTATTTAACTCCTTTGGATAAGCTGGTACATTTCCATATTATTTCTGCAGTTGTAGACTTAGGCTTCCTTATAAATGGCATGCTCTATAGACTGCCAGCTCTAGTCCTGCAATGGGTGGCATTAACCCATAGGAAGCAAGTAATTATATATCACGTAAACAGTGGTTTTGATGTAAACAGATTGGGCTATGTTTTGTGGTTCAATTGTCATATATTTGTAATAGGAATATTGTGAGTTCAGATCTGTTCTGCCTGCTCAGATCTAGGTTTAAGCCTTCATGTTTGATATAGTGTCATGGAAAATGTCTTTTAAAATCATGAAACTAGTTCCTGGTCTGTTCTGTGAGTGATGTGGTCATCAGCAGTAAAGAAACAATAACTTTTTGTGGTCTGTGTAGATTCTCCTACAGGAGAAAAACAAGCTTGGCTTTAAGGTGTATTTATTTGCCATTGAAATCTAAATATTTAATCTGTTTCTCATTGGGAAGCTAGAATATATTTTTCCATTATTTCAAATTTTTAAGATCACCTTTAAATAACCAGAATTGACTTAGGTTTTTAAACAAAGGACTACAGAGCAGAAATCAAGCTAATTTTGTTTCTATGATATAACTTTTAATAGTGTTGAGGGACCATGCCAGCAATACCAACAATCTCTTCAATCTTCAGGTACAGCTGGCATTTCTACAGATGCATACACACATCTGAGACCCTCAGAAAAGAAGAATAATCCAGAATATAGGAAATCTGTGGTTCCCCTCTCTTCATTTTATCCCTTTCCTTATAGTTCTAAAAACTAATTATAGGTAATCTGACATTTTAATATAGCATGTCTTATTTATTTTTTCTTTCTGAGGTATTAAAATATCTAGACTGAATTTTGCCAAATGTTAAAAAGAGAGAAGTTACTGAAGACTTTGAACACCTGCTCTTTGTGGTTGACTAAGCTTATGTCATTAGTGCCTCATGACTGTGTTTGATGTCCTTTATTGATGCAAAGTGAGACTGTGCCTTCATTATCTTGCCCATTTTGGAACAAATGAAAACTCGGTGTTAGATCTAACTGTGTGCTTTTGGGAGGAATATACCTGAATTCTATTGAATACTTTCTGAATGTGAAGAAAAATACAGTCACATATTTATAAAATAGTTGAGACCAGGATTCTTTTTTTTTTTTTAATGTGTATGCTTCTTCATTTAAAAAATATTTTTGGCCATAAAGTCAAAAAGGTTAAAGGTCATTTCACTTTCTTTATTGAGGGGGGAAAAAAAGAAATTAAATAATTCAAGTAATTAAAAAATGTGTTAGAAGTCAGTAGACAAGCTTACAAGAGAAGATATGCTCAAGAGCTGCTGGTATGAACAACGCACCGGAATCAAATGTTATTAACTATAAATTAAAAGGGGTCTAGGGAGGGGGAGGGGATGAGGGATAGGGGAGGGAAGAAAAATGTGTTATACTAGCACTATGGAGGAGTGCTGTCTATGGACAGTAGCATTATAATTATATATGCACTTCAATATTATTTGTTCAAGAATGTAATTACAAATTTACACAATGCAACACTGGTATTCTTAATTCGAACAAACAGGAACAGCAAGGGCTTTTGTTTTGTGTGTGTCTGTGGTTTTGTTTGTTTGTTTTGGTGGGGTAGCATTATATATAATCTTGTTTCTCATTTTAAGATATAGTAACAATAAACCCTGTAATTTATCCAGTATATGGGGGACTATATATCCCTTACCGTGAGGAATTATGCAGTCATTAAAATTTGAAGCATGATTTTTTTTTAAATTACGGATTTGTAGAAAAATGTTTTTTGCTCATTTCTTGTAGAAAATGCTTAACAAAATCATACAGTGGGGATAGCACACATTGATCATGCATTTTGATCTGAAGCAATAAAGCAGGGCCCAAGGTCATGCTTGCTTTAGAAGATAACCCAGGGTTAAAGCAGTGTTTATATCCTCATTCTGAAACATCTTTGCTTTTTTCTTACCCTAAAAATCTTCCAAAGTGATTTTTTAAATATCACTCTTACCAGTTTAGTATTCTCTTAGAAAAAGAAATTTGTATAAGGTTTTACAGCTGGCAAACATCCTCAACACACTTAGGCATCTCCCTCCAACATTTGAAATAAGCGCAACTTTCTTCCTTTTAAAAATGTGGTAAATGCCAGCAGACTACTCATTTTACGCAAGAAGCAAATTACATTTAAGAAAAAGTGATTTAAATGTTTTCCTTTACTGTTTATTATTTAGGTTGATGTAGTCTTCATACTGCTTCAACTAAATTAGTTATGAGACAAATTATTCTGAAAATCCTTACTAAACTGTTATCATAGGTCATTTGTTATGATGAAGTTAGAAAGTCCCAGAACTATATTTTTTTGTATTATTCCTCCATTTCCACCAAAACATTCAATTAGTATGGAATGTCAGAAGTACAGGTTCTGGTTTTGATGTTAATATTATGACCCTAAGACACAATGTCAATGTCACATAACATCCCCAAACCACCACCTCAGTTTCCCTAAGCATAAAATTATAAAGCTAATTCTTATCTTCTCACACAGGGATGTTCTGAGATTGGGGGGAAAAAGTATCTGAAACACCTTCCGGGGATAAAAAAGCTGTATAAAACATAAAAACCAAGATAGTCATTTTTTTCCCCTGTTTTTCAACCAAACTGTCTTTTTCAAACATGAAAACAAAGTCAACCAACAAGTGCCTACTTACAAGAAAACTCTTTAAGGCTCTTTTAATGGGCCTACCCCTTTATTGGCATCATACCCCAATAAATGCTGTGGAATAAAGGATGAAGAGTTTTGCAAAAATGACTATTTCACTTGATTCTGGACCATGTGTGAGATTCTACACTAGTCATTTTAAGTGGTTCAAACACTTAATTGGCTGTGGGACTCTAAGTCACCTAACATCTCCACCTATTTTCTTTATCTGTAAAATTAAGATATAATACCTACCTCCCAGTGTGTTATAAGAATTAAGTGTCTAAGACTGGGGTGGGCAAACTATGGCCTGTGGGCCAAAGCTGGCCTGCCACCTGTTTTTGTATGGAATACCAGCTAAAGATGATTTTTTTACATTTTTAAATAGTTGAAAAAAATCAGAAGAATATTTCATGACATGTGAAAATATATAAAAATTCAAAATTCAGCATTCATAAGTAATTTTATTAGAACATGCCACATTCATTTATGTACCGCCTTTGGCTGTGTTCATGCTATAACAGAAAAGTTGAATAGTTGGGACAGAGAACATCGGCCTACAAAGCCTGAAATATTTACTGTCTGGTGGTCCTTTACAGGAGAAGTTTGTCAGCCCTTGGTCTAATACATAGAAAATAATTACAGTTAGGAATGTGTGCAATCTTCATGTCTCTACCATTAAGTGGTATTAAGAGCATTTTCTTTTTTCAGAAGGACGGGGTTAAATAAATTGCCTGAAGTCACATAGCTAGGCAGTGGAAAAGCCAGTTTGACCCCAATGCCTATTTTCTTTCTGTCATATTATCCACTGTTTTAAAAAATATATTAAGTGATCATAATTTTAAATAGTTTAACAGAATTTTACTAAATATAAAAGACTGATTATATGAGTTTTTGATTTAATTATTTTTTCTTTTTTCAAAGAATCCAGAAACCATCTGATCAGTATGCTTTAAATGCTGTAATAACCAGGTTTTTCTGTAAATTCCAATTCCTTGTTAATTTAAAAACAAAACTTTGTAGTTCTAGAGATCCAAAACTAAGAAGTAGTAAAATGTTTTAAAATTATTTATTGAAAAAACCACAATACTTATCATTTTTTATGCTAAGTACTCATAAAATTGATAAGTACTCACAATTCACAGAAACAGTAAACCACTTATTAGATGTATATTAATTTTATGTTCTATAGTTGTTACCCCCAAAAGGTGACCTCGACCAACCCTATCTCCTTTACATTTTCCTTTTAAAAACCCAAGTTGCCACTGTAATATAGGAATGTGAAAAGTAGTAAACCTGAAACAAGCAAATATTGTGAGCACCATATCAGTTGACTTAAGGTGACCTTATTAACTTTTTAAAATGTTGTAATCATCAAAAATCAACATGCCAACATCTCCCAAGACTGAGAAGGTACCAACCACATCATCATGGGTACTGTCACTGTTACAATGTGCACCATAACATCAGCAGTTCAGTAATTAGTAAACTAACTTAAATGAACTAACAGTATCCAGAAGGAATTTTACTTTTCAATATTTTTAAATCTAGTATTTTTGTCATGGGCAGTCTCAGTTTAAATTATTCAGTAGGATGATTAATTGGTAATATTTTTTATAATATTGTCAGCAGAGATTAGACACATTAATATAGTACTCTGGATATGCTGTGGAAAATTTAATTCGAAGATCCTTTAGTGGATTGGCTTGCGTTTACCAAAAAGCTGTTGTGGGTCCGTCCCCCCCCCCCCCCCCATCCCTTATATGTATTGCTCTAGCACTGCTCTAGAATACAACAATGAAAGGCGTTCCTGCTCTCATGTGGCTTATCGTCTGGATGTGAGTGATGAACATATAACGTGACTCATCATTCTGGTTTGCCCAGTGGAGGGGTTTCCTGGGATACAAGACTTTCAGTGGTAAAACTGGGAGATCAGTCACAAACAGCAAGTACTAGTGGTAGCCCGTTTCCCAAAACCGTCTCCGAAGACACCGCACTGGTGCCTTTATGCAGACCCCTCCCACATTGAATAAGGCTGAGTGACCTTTGTTATATGGAATAACGATGTTTTAGTCAACAATGTACCACATTCATATAAAAGTATATAGCACGTACAATTATGTACAGTACTTGATAAGACTGTCACTGGCTTGTGTACATACTATACTTTTTGTGAGTATACGCTAATTATAAAAAAAAGTTTGCTATAAAACGGTATTTATCCCGTGTTCTGCCAGATGCATCCTCATACATCTCTTTACCACATCTTGATTGCATAGTTTTCTGTTGTACTTGATTAAATCTCATGTTGTTTTGTGCATTAACCTGCTGTACAGGCTTGTAGCCTAGGAGCAATGGGCTATATCATATAGTCCAGTTGTGTAGTAGGCTAGACCATCTATGTTTGTGTAAGCGCACTCTATGATGCTCACATAACAAAATCACTGAACTACGTAGTTTTCAGAACTTTTCCCCATCCAGCATATGACTGTGATACCATCTGTGAAAATAACTGTGTGACTTCCCAGACCAGGCCATAACAGACAATTATGGCTTCCACTTTGCTCTTTTTTGGAGGAAGCCAACTGTCATGTTATGAGGACACTCAAGCAGTCCCGTGGAGCAGTCAGCTCTGTGAGGAACAAAAACCTCTTGCTATCAGCCTGTAAATAAGCCATTTTCCAAGGGGATCCTTCAGCTAGTCAAACCTTCACATGACTTCAGTCCTGGACCACATGTTCACGACAATGTCATGACATCCTGAGACAGAAACTCAGATTATCAAAGTTTGCTGTTTTAAGCTGCTAAATTTGGGGCTAATTTGATATAGTAATAAATAACAGTGCTACAGAGAAAAGTTATGCTTAGTAAAGACTTCAGAGCGGGGAGTGGGGGCAGGCACTGTATTTGACAAGATGGTGTGGATAGGCCTTTCTTATAAAGGCATTTGGGCAGAAACCTTGAAGGAAGTGATCCAGCAACAGAACGTTCCCAGTGGAGCTGAAAGAGTTTCTCAGACTTAGTACCAACAAAAGATGTTGGCTTAGCCTTGTTAGAGGAACAACAACAGTTTCAATGTGACCGCAGTGGAATGAGCAGAGTGGAAAGGGGGGTTGGAAGGAGGTCAGAGTGCAGGAATAATTGTGCTGGCAAATCATAGGGCCTCCTAGAATAAAGACTTGCTTATCCCATACAAGCCGCTATAACAAAATACTATAGACAGAGTGACTTACAACAACAAATTTATATCTCACAGTTCTGGAGGCTGGATCAGGGTGCCAGCATGGTCTGGTGAGGGACCTCTTTCTGGTCACAGACTTCTTATTGTATCCTCTCCTGGGATCTTAGAAAAAAGCATTGATCCTATCATGAAGGCTCTGCCCTTATGACCTAATCAGCTCCCAAAGCCCCGCCACCCCCCAACACCACCACCCTGGGCATTAGGCTTTCTTTCAACATAGGAATTTGGGGATGAGGAGAGACACAGACTTTCAGATCATAGTGTTAAGACGCTTGACTTTTATTTTGAGTCAAGGGAAGCCACTGGAGGGTTTTGAGTAAGAAGGACAACATTGCCTTGACCTAGATTTTTCAAAACGTCTCCATCTTCTTTGGTGTTATGGGCTACTTGGGTGCTGAACATGTAATGTTCAGTCTGTAGCTGTGACGACTGGTTCAGTTAGGCTGTGCAGATGAGTCTAAGCACTCCCCAAGCCTTCGACATTCATGTTTCCTACACAACTGCGCTGCTACATCTGAGGGCACAGAATTAACTGAGCACATGAAATGAGGCTAGTCCGAATGTGGATGAGCTGTTAATTGTAAAACACGCTAGAGTTCCAAGGTTTAGTACCAACAACGAATGTAAAATTTCATTAAACTTTTGTAATGATTATATGTTGAAATAATATTTTGGATATACTGGGTTAAATAAAACATCAACCCTATCTTTTTTTTTAAATCGCGGCTACTATTCAATTTAAGATGGCATATGTGGCTTGGATTGGATTTCAATTGGGCAGCGATTTGGCGGGCTCTTTACTCCCAGTTAGCATGTTTTCATTCCTGACTTTAGCCTGCGCCCTTCCCTAAGAAAGGCCGGGCTCAGGCCTGGGCTCCCGGTTTTCCCGTGTATTCTCTCAGCCTCAGGCCTGAGTGTCCGGTGTCTCTGAACTCCAGCTGGCCGGCGAGGGCTCGGGTGGGCAGATTCGAGAGCTGGCAACCCTCGCTTTCGTGACACCAATTCACCCGGCAGCAGGGGCGCGGCGAGTGGCCCTCGAAAAATCCCCGACCATCGCGGGGACGCCAGGGACCACTCTCAGGATCCTCCCAGGCCCGGGAGCCGTACAGTGCGCCCCGTTCCCCCTTCTGTCGCAGCGATCGCCTAAACCGCATCACATCGCTCCCAAAACCAAGAAGGAATGTAACCGAGAAGTCTCGGAGGCCTCGGATCATCACCCATCTTAAAAGACTCAATCAAAACTCACCTCTGAGAATACAATCAACACCCAGGCTGACCCAATCAACATCGGTCTTAGGCCGAGTAGGTGGGGCCTCATTAGCCAGTGGCATTTGTCGCCTTTCCTGGCTCCTCATTGGAAGGGGTACGGGTCCAGAGGCGGGATTTCCTGTCCAGCCGGGAATGACTTCCGTCGTGTACAGTCTCCTCCTTCAGATCCACTCAGGAAGTCGGCATCCATTCTACCTCTTGGCCTGCAGTGAGGCGAATTAAGGTTTGAGCGCCTTGTGGGGTCAGGACGCTGATCACTAGATTGCTGCCTCTGTCGCCTCTGATTTCCTGCCTGAGGATGGCGACGTACACCTGCATCACCTGCCGGGTGGCTTTCGACGACCCGGAGATGCAGCGGGCCCACTACAAAACGGATTGGCACCGCTACAACTTGAAGCGAAAAGTGGCCGACATGGCCCCAGTCACTGCCGAGGGCTTCCAGGAGCGCGTGCGGGCCCAGCGGGCCGTGGCGGAGCAGGCGAGCAAGGGCACGGCCACCTACTGCGCCGTATGCAGTAAGAGGTTCGCCTGTTTGAACGCCTACGAGAACCACCTCAAGTCTCGGCGGCATGTGGAGCTGGAGAGGAAGGCGGTGAATCGCAAGGTGGAGATGATGAACGAAAAGAACTTGGAGAAGGGGTTGGGTTTGGACAGTGTGGACAAGGATACCATGAACGCGGCCATCCAGCAGGCCATCAAGGCTCAGCCGTCTCCCAAGAAGGGCCCGTCAGCGCCCAGTAAGGAGTCCGGGAGTCCTGTGGCGGCGGCCGATGGGGGACGTGTGCCTAACGACCGAGACCCGGCCGAGAAACCTCCCCGGTTCCAGTGGTTTGAACAGCAGGCGAAGAAGCTGGCGAAGCAGCAGGGGGAGGAGGGGAGTGAGGACGAGGACCTGGATGGAGACGGTCAGGGCTCTGAGTGTGGGGGGCGGGGGGGGGGCGGGGAATTGGCCCCTCTTTGGTGTCCAGATTGATACTCAGGGTTGCCTGGAGGGAGGGATCCGTTTTTAAGTGGAGCGAGTGAGTAAGCGGTTTCGGTGCTTTGTGTCGCTGGTCTGTCCAGCATCCCGGCGAGAAGTTTTGTCTGTTTAGTTCACTGTTGTAGATTCAGGGCCCCTGGGGGAGAATAGGTTCTTAAAAAACTCTCGTGGAAGGAATTGGTGCTTTCTCTGGTTTGAATAAGGAGGCTTTTTTTAAAACAAATGCATAGAAGGGCATGCTGTAATTCCCTTGTCTTTCTGGTTCTGATGGTTTTGCACTTGATTTAGTTGATCGAAACAGTAAAATGAGGGGTTCCCCCAGAACTGCGCTGCTGCTACATCTGAAGTGAGGAGCTGGAGCCAGCAACGTGGCCTTCACTTTATTTATTCCTTCTTCCCCTCATCACACGTCTTAGAAGCGCTGATTGTGTGTGTGCATATAGACACAGGAAGGAAGCCAGGACTCCTTCAAGGAGCTTCCTGTGGGCTGGGAAGGAAAGATTAAGGTATTTCTTAGCCATGCTAATTGGTCTGCGGTAAAGGACTAGTTAAAATTGAGATCTTGAAAGAGGGGTTGTCCTGGGAGGTAAATCCGCACTCTCTCCCCAAATACTGGACACGACCACCTCGTGTTTGTGCATCTGTGTGGTTTCTTGACTGCCATGACCACTTTCTTGAAACTAACCTTGTTTTGCAAATCTCTGGCTTGAAGACTGGGAAGATGTTGATTCTGATGAAGACTCGGAATGTGAGGACGCTGAATCGATGGATGAGTTGGAGGAGCAAGATGCAGAGGAGAAAGAGGCAGGGGGAAGTCCCCCACCTGGCGCCATCTCTGTCAAGGACTGCTTATTTTGTCCCCATCACTCAAGCTCCCTTATGAAGAACGTGGCTCATATGACTAAAATCCACAGCTTCTTTATTCCTGATATAGAATATCTTTCAGATCTTAAGGGGCTGATTCAGTATTTGGGTAAGTACAATAACTTTCCTTTTAATGAGGACATAGCACGTTGGGGGGTAGGTCTTCAGGAGACATTAGTTTCATGTTTCTCATCAGTCTTTGAATTAATTACATGTTTGTTTTGTGAAGATAGAAACTCGGTGCATCTTTTTTGAGTGGTGCAGATATGTGGTGAGATTTATACTGGCCACAAAGCTTTTTTCACATTTTTTCCCCTCACATTATTTTTCCAGGAGAGAAAGTGGGTGTTGGGAAGATTTGCTTGTGGTGCAATGAGAAAGGGAAGTCCTTCTACTCCACAGAGGCTGTACAAGCGCATATGAACGACAAAAGCCACTGTAAGCTCTTCACAGATGGGGATGCGGCTTTGGAATTTGCAGACTTCTATGACTTTAGGTAAGTCTGTGTTTTGTAATGTGAAGTGAAATAAAGTCATTGTCTTTGCATTGAAGCGACATTAGATGTGCCAGTGCCTGATATATGGCTGGCACTGTACAATATGTTTTTTATAACTCTTACACTTCTGTATATATGGGTGGTTATTCCCTCTTGTTTTGTAGATAAAAAACTGAGTGTAACAGAGTTAAAAACACACATATGATAAAGAGATCTGATAAGGAAAAGATGTTAGTCCCCAAACTGAAATTTGTCTGACTTGAAAATTTGGGGGTTCTTTGGCAATTAACGGCTAGGACTTCAGTTTTGGCAGTTAACCTTATGAACAGAGGCACAGCAATTAGGCTTTGGTTTTCCTGAGAGTCCTTGAAGCACAAGCTGTCTCGTAAGGGAGTTGAGGTGGTTGCTGTACTAGGCTGGTCCTAGGCTTTTGATGGTGAGATTATTCCCTAGGTGGTTCACTCTTTACTAGAAACATGTATAATTGATAAATCATGCACCGAATCTATACTTGTCACTCTTGAACAGCTAATTCCCAGTGCCAAGATGCCTCTGACCTAGCACAAGTGTGCTACGCAGGGTTTGTATAATTCCCATGCCAGGTGTGCGTCATCCATGTGATAACGAGTGTTCAGAAAAGTCCTCATCTTTCAGTTGTCTTCTGCATTTTCTTCCTTATTTCTCTTGTAGTGAAGGAGAGTTTTTCATTTTTGTTACTTTGGTGTCTGGGTGGTGGTATCCCATTATGCTTTTAATTTGCATTTCTCTGATGATGACCACTGTAGTGAGAACCTTTCATGTATTAGCCATTTAGATATCTCTTATGAAGTGTTTGATCTTTTTTTTTTCTTTTGGGTTATCTGTCTACTGTTAACATTTTATGTGTATCTCTCCAATTATTTTCTATGTATTTGTGGACATTTGTAGGAACATAGAGATTCTTCTAGAAGTGCACTGTCCAATATGGTAATTACTAGGTATACTCATGTGGCTATTTAACTTAATTAGAAATTAAATGACAAATTTAAAAATTTAGTTCTTCAGTTGCACAACTACATGTCAAAGCTCGGTGCTTGAAAGCGCATAGATTAGTAGCTACTATTTCAGATGCACAAACATAGACAATTTCTGTATCACAGAATTCTATTGGACAGCACCATTCTAGAACCTTAAAAAAACTTTTAAAAAAATTTCAGTTAACCATTGATGTACAATATTATATTTCAGCTGTACAGCATAGTGATTAGACACGTATATAACTTACAAATAGATCACCTTAAGTCTAGTACCCATCTGACACCATATATAGTTATTGCAATATTATTGACTCTATTCCTTATGCTGTACTTTAGAATCTCCTGACTGGTTTCCCCCCCCATTTCACCCTTCTCCCCAAGCCCACTCCCATCTGGCAACCATCAGTTTACAGAACTTACTATTATAATGGGTAAGTTGATGAGAGCTGCATATCCAGCTTGACATTTTCTTCCTTTCTGTCTGCTTTCCTAGGGAGAAACATATAGGTAAAAAAATTCAGTTTTAGCTCTGGCTGATGTGGCTCAGTGGATTGAGTGCCGGCCTATGAACCAAAGGACCAGTTCAATTCCCAGTTAGGGCACATATGTGGGTTGCAGGCCAGGTCCCCAGTTGGGGGTGAGTGAGAGGCAACCATGCATTGATGTTTCTCTCCTTTTCTTTCGCCCTCCCTTCTTCTCTCTAAAAATAAATAAATAAAACCTTAGAAAAGTTAAAATTCAATTTTAGGTCATTTGCTCATTCTTTTTTTAGTACAATTTTAGGTTCATAGCAAAATTGAGCAGCAGGTACAGAGATTTTCCTTGTACCCCTGCCTCCCCATGCACATGCATGTCAGCATCTTCCACTAGTTGTATATTTGTTACAATTGATGAACCTACACTGACTCATCATTATCCAAGTTCATAGTTTGCATTAGAGTTCACTCTCGGTGTTCTTAATTGGACAGATGTGTAATGACATTGACCTAAAAATCCTGTGTGTCCCCTCCCTCCACTCTAAACCCTAGAAACCACTGGTCTTTACGTTCTCTGTAGATTTGCTTTTTCCATAACTTCATGTAGTTTGAATCATATAGTATGTGGCCTTTTCAGACAGGCTTCTTTCACTTAGTGATACACCTTTAAGGAACCTCCATGTCTTTATGGCTTGACAGCTCATTTCTTTTTGGTCTGAATGGTATTCTGTTGTTTGGATTTACCATAATTTATCCATTCACCTAGTGAAGGACCTTTTGGTTACTTCACTAAAGCTGCTATAAATATCCATGTGTAGGTTTTTGTGTTGACAGTAGTTTTTAGCTCCTTTGGGGATATAGCAAGCAGCAAGATTTCTGGACCATATGGTAAAAAAATGACCATATGCCATTAGTTTTGTAAAAAACTGCCCAACTGCCATCCGAAGTGGATCTCTCGGCGATGAATGAGCCTTTCTGTCCCTCCACACTCTCACCAGCATTGGCGGTGTTAGGGTTCTGGATTTTGGCCAAATTTAAACAGTTCATTGTTTTAATTTGCATTTCCCTGATGACATGATGCAGAGCATCCTTTTACATGCTTATTTGCCAGCTGTTTATCTTCTTAGTGAAGTGTCTGTAGGTCTTTGGCCCATTTTTTAGTTAGGTATTTGTTTTCTTATTGTTGAGTTTTTAAGATTTAAAAACATATTTTTGATAATAGTATTTTATTGCGTATGTCTTTTGAAAATATTTTCTTTTGCTTGTGGCTTATGTTTTAATATTCTTGACATTGTTTTTCACAGAGTAGACGTTTTTAATTTTAACATAATCCATTATCAGTTGTTTTCTTTCATGGATCATGCCTTTATTGTGGTCACCAAACTCCAAGTCATCTAGATTTTTTCTGTTATCTTCTAGGAGTTTATATAGTTTTGTGTTTTTCATTCAGTTCTGTGATCTGAGTTCACAAGTCGTTTGCACACTTTTACTTAAGAGAAAAATGCTAAAAAGTTGTTTTGCCCTCAAACCTTTCAGCTTGCAGACCCTGCACCTCTGTATCACCCTTTTGGGTAGCTAGTGGGGTTGCCACATTTGCAAATACAATGTCTGGCTTTTGTTAAATTTGAGGTATCAGTCTCTTTATTAATGCCTTCCACTGTCTTCCAGGAGTAGCTACCCAGATCACAAGGAAAAGGAGGATCCTGATGAGACTGAGGGGTTGCCCTCAGAAAAGACCTTGGATTATGATGATGAAACCATGGAGCTGATTCTACCTTCTGGTACGTGCATTTGTCAAAAATAAGTAGCTTAATGCCAGTGAGAGTACTGGAGAGGTATGTCCCCATTCCATTCTTGTCCATACTGAGGGAAAAAGAACATCAAAATTAAAATGTGTGTTTGTGTTCTCAGGTATGTGATACCCTCGGAAGGGTGCCCCTTAGTTCTGTGTTGGCTGTTTTGTTTAAATTGGGTCACTGGTTTTGCTCACTTCTGTTCTAATCAGAATGCTTTCTCAGTCCTTTCTTTTCAAATGCATAGACCTGTTCTGTTCCATTTATCAACTTTTTGTGCCTCATTTAGGTTTTTCTTGTTAATCTTGACATTACTTTTATTCTTTGAACTGATGACTGTTCCCTTGTATTGCTCAGGCTTCCAAATTGGTAGTCAGATGGGATGTATCTGAATGACAGCTCAGGTTGCCTGTTTCTGATTCTAGTGGGGAGGGTTAGAGTCTGAGTTCTGTCTTGTACTGTGGGGAACAGTGTTCATAATGATGGGAATTTAACCCAGGTATGTAAAGATGATGGAAAGCCATTAATACGAGAGTGACCACTGTTGTTTACCATGTTATGATTAGCTGATGAGAAAAGGAGAAACTACTGGAGACACATGTGAGAAGGAAAGAGAATGGAATGGTAGGGAATGAGATGCAAAGAATACCTGGTATTTCTACTGAGTAGTCAGGCAGATATATTATTTTATTTTTACAACAAGCCTCAGGTGCTTGGACCATGTTTACCTGCAGTACCGGGAGCAGATTGCTTTGCCTCTAAATTGTTAGGGAATGAAAGAAAGGGGCAGGAGGTGAGCTATAAGTCCAGTATCCCTGGTTTTTAAAGTCTGAGTTTCCTTGCTCACAGCTTCAGGTCACTTACTGAGTCATGTTATTTTAAAGTATTGGCTAACAAACGTCAGGACAGCTCCATGACGTAGACTTAGAAGTGGTGATGTAATTGGTTTGCTGTTGAGTGCTGTGAAACCCTATACTTGTAGACAAACTTAGGAAAGACCTAACTAGCATCCAGGTACTACCTTATCCCAGAGGTTCTTAACTAGGCCATGCCTGTGTTTTTTTTACGCCCTGTAGAAAGGGTTGGCATGAATGTTAGCATGAAGCTAATTTGAGAAGGATTCTAATGTGAAGAGCTTAGTGCTATTTTATCTACCACACTTCATAGATTTGGCTTTAATCTGGTTTCAAAAACAGTAGTTGTGATAACCTTAAATCTAGTTCCTTCAGATCAAGTAGCTGATTCCAGAACCAGTAACAAAGAGCATCCAGTAGAGGGCACTGTGGGCATGAGTTTGAAAACTGGCTCAGTTCTTTGAAGGCGTTGCTCTTCAGTTCCTGTGGAGTAAGTTGGTATGAAAAACACATCTAGTTACCTGCTGACTACCCAGATGAAACTGTTGGTGGATCCACAAGAGATACATAAGTAACCTTAGGAAAATTACAGCTGGAGATATTTTTCTTTTCCACTACCTAATGTCATTGATTGTTAGGCTGTTTGTTAAGTAGGAGTGGACAGTTCTGTAAGTGGTTATTGCTGTGGCGACAGATAGATGGACAGGTTGTGACTTCACCATAAAACCCATCTGTTACATATTGGGCAGTCACAGTGTGTTCTAAAAATAATTTTCCTTAATGAGCCTTCACGTGGAGCTCTTCTCAGCACATTATACTTGGTGCTTAATGTCAGGTGCTCACTGTCATTGACACAGGGCAGGGGTGGCTCTGAACACTGTGCCTTCATTTCTCCTGCAACCTGTTGGAAACCTTGGCATTGAGTAATGAAACCTTTTCTAGGATGTTTTTAAAAAATCAGGCTTCAAGAAATACATATTGCCAAATGCTGAAGAATACAAATATATTGATGTGTTATGTGCTAATGACCAGCATTATCATTTAATGATTTTAAGGTAGTCATCATTACAAATTTGGAGCATTCTGACCTAACATTATAAATAGAAAATCACAATGAACAATGCTAGGTTTTCCTGCTCGAGTCTTCATTTCGGTTGGGTCTGTTATCCCATCAGCTATGTCTCGCTTATTTTTCATGATCTGGGAGCACTGTTAACTCTTAAGCTACCAGAACAGTCAGGTTCAGGGAAACATGTTTTCATCCATATTGGTATTCAATGACCATATCATCTTCGATTTGGATGTTTCTTTTTGTCATTCCTTGAGTCTGATTACAAAACAATCAACTGGAAGTAACTGTTTTCCATACCTGTGTAGCAAACAAACTGTTTTTAGGTAGCTTGCCAGGTAGAGAGAGTTAAAACAAAATAACCTACCTAACAGAAGTTCTTTTCATGAAAATTAAAGGTCTAGATCCTAAAAGCAAATACAGCTATCTGCCATATTTACAGTATCCCGTTCATGGTCTTTCTACACAGAGGATTTTGAAAGAAATGATTTTGTAAGTGACAAACTTTCCCAGAAGCTGTCCACCTATGGCTAGGTTTCCTAGCTATATTTCCTTTATTCATTTTCCGCAGAAATAACTGTTTTATGCCTTGTGTATGTGCTGTTGTTAAGTTTCTACATATTTATGTCTCTCTGGGAAGGTGTTTGATTGCTTATTTCCTGATTACTATTCTTGTGAAAACACAACTTGCATTGAGCAGGCTCTCAGGTGATGCCAATACCATTGGCCCAGGATCCTGTTTTGAGAGCCACTGCAGTGGAGGAGCCTGGAGTTAGTCATCCCAGAGGCCTGCTGCCTTCCCTTTCACCTGTGGTGAAGCTGAAGTACAGGGGTCAGCACACCTTTCTTGTAAGGGATCAGATAGTAGAAATTCACTTCTGAAAGCATGGCTGACTTGTATAGTTTTACCAGATCCTTCTAAATAAGCAAAAGCTGTAGAGAGAATTCAACTTAATCATCTTTTAAAATCCTGGGTCACCTGGTAATTTCTGTCATTTAGAAAGCAATAGGGCAGTGTTTCTCAACCCAGTCATTATTGACACTTCAGGCCAGATAGCTCTTTAATGTGGGGGGGCTGTTCAGTGCATTGCAGGATGTTTAGCTGTATCCCTGACCTCTGTCCACTGGATGCCTCGTCCGTACTCTAGCTCTAACGACCAAAGTGTCTCCAAGGCGCTGCCTAGTACCCTCAGGGTAAAATCTCCCCTGTTTGAGAACCACCACTATAGAGAATTTAAGAAAAGGAAAGGTGGATTCATTTCTGTTCTAGACCCAAACTGTGGCTTGTAGGCCTAAACATCAAGACTGTCCTCTGTACTTAATCTTTCTATTAAAAAAAATTTTTTTTAAATCCCTTACTTCCTAGGGTCCTATTATCTGTTTTAGTAGGTGTTGCTGTGTGGATTTCTAAGGGAGGCATATTTTATGTAAGTACAAAATGCTGAGTTTTTCACTTAAAAGCGACTTGGCCATTCTCTTTTTTAAAAATCTCTGTTCGTTTTTTTTGTTTGTTTTCTTTCAGTTTTCAATAAGCCACTTCATCTTTTTTCAACAGACACATAAAATTTTACTCTGGCGTAGCCATTTTCCAGCTTGGTAACCTATAAAGTCTGATTTGGAAAGCCCTTGCTTTAAAGCTCTGTCTTGGAAAACTAACTGACTTAGTAGCTAAATATTGTTCTTTTGAAAAACAGGTGCCAGAGTGGGTCATCGCTCCTTGATGAGATACTATAAACAGCGATTTGGCTTGTCAAGAGCTGTGGCAGTCGCCAAGAATCAGAAGGCCGTGGACCGGGTCCTCCAGCAGTACAGAGCCCTGGGATGGACTGGCAGCACAGGTATGTTGGTGTGGACAGCCATGGACCAGCCCGCAAACCCGTTTTACAGCAAGGGGCTGGCGTGAGGCCGCTTCCATTTATGTCGTCTTTGTGGAACTTAACCTCCTGGCTCTTTGGCTTCCTTTACCACTTGATATGTTTATGGCAGTAAGCCCAAAGTTTGTGACTTAAAAAGTTTCTATTCCTGTCACAGTAACTTCCTAAAACTGTATACACTATTAACTTTTTCAGAAGATAATAAGTCCCAGAAAAAGTATTTAGTAATCATGGAGTATTGTAATTGTCCTGGAGGTTACGCAGAAGAATTAAATAGTATCCTCGTGGCAAATAGTTTGAGCTATGGAGTTAAACATGACCTATCTGATATACTTGTAAGTTCTTAAATGATGAGTGTGAATAAGTTAATTTACTCACACCTCTTTTTCCTCATTTATAAAATGTGATAGTAATAATAGGACCTCCCTCATAGAGTTGGGCAGGTTGAATATCATAATGCATGTGTAATATAGTATGTGCACATAATCAAGGCTAGCTATCCTTTTTTTAACTTTTCCATAGAAAACTTAGTAAGAGTCGGAGGAATAAAGCAGGCCACTGAGATTGTTAGTGTCTGAAATGTTATCGTTATGAAATTATTTAAAGCTGTTCTGATGGGTCTACTGTGTGAAGCTCTTTCCTCAGCTCTTCTTGGAAAGCATCAGCCCTTTAGAGGACTGTGGAGACATTAAGAAGAGAGCTCTGTTTTAATAGCCTGGAAAGCCACATCCAACTAAAATCCATTTGCAATGCCACTGTGTTCAAATACACTTGGTTTCCTTAACTGTGGCTACCTATGAGCTTTTATTACTAGGTCAGAACAGATGAAATATAGGGAGAAGTCACAGCAAAAAGGCTCTGTCATATAATCCACCCTCTGCTGGTCCTCAGGCGGGGAGGGCACCCAGGCTGGATACGGATGACTCGATCTGCGACAGACCCTTCGCACATCACGTGGGCCCTGAAGTGCATCTGCTTGGTGGCATTGTGACCTGGGGCCACTTAAATCTAGCCGACACTGGCTTTAACCTTACACTTCTTGATTGTGTAACTCAGTTTATAGTCCCTGCTTTTCTCTGTCCCCTTAGATCAATAGGTCTTTACCTTTGGGCTTATAGACCCTTTTCAGATGATGAAATATAAAAGGGTCATCCCAGAGGAAAGTATAGGTATATATAGAAATTCTGGTATTCAATTCTGGGGTGTACATGAACCCCTGGCCCATTGCATGGAGACCCTAAATTAGCAACTTTTCTTGAACTACAAGTATCTTCAACTAAGTTTGAGATTCTCTGCAAAGATTGGGTTTTCTCTGATCACAAATAACAGACATTTGCTAATTTCTTATCCCCTTTCCAACCACAGGAGCGGCTCTTATGAGCAAGCGGGACATGCAGTATGTCCAGAGGATGAAGTCAAAATGGTTGCTGAAGACGGGAATGAAGAACAATGCCACCAAGCAGATGCACTTCAGGCCCCAGGTGGTGTTCTAAGGGCCTGCCTGCTGCGGATCAAGTCACCGTGTCCTGCACAGGTGCCTTCCTTGTCTGAGGACCAGCAGAAGCCGGATTGTATGACGGAGCCTTTTTACAGCTACAGTTCTCCCTGTACTTCATCTCTTCCGACATAATAATAAAAGGCAGAATCCTACTGGCTTTCCAATGTCATTTCTATACGGGGTTTAAAGGTTATATTTTCACAGAGTGAGTGGTGTGTCTACTGGACTTTGCGCTACTGCTAGGCAGTGTCTTTATTGTCTCAGCTTTTATCTGATTTGTGGCTGTCAGAATAATACGGGAAACTTCAGTAACTTGTTCATTCCAAAGTTTAACTTTCAGGAGAAGAACTTGCCAGGTAACACACAGTAACCTATGTAAGGGGACTCATTTGAGTGTCACTCATTTGAATGTATAATGACTCATGAGGTGGTGAACATCTCTGGGCATGTTTGGTAAATCCCGGCAAAGCTAAAGAGCCTGCCAGTGGCTTGCTGTAAAGTCTTTTTATATCCAAATGTGAACACACAAGGACGGTTCTGTGCACTCACTCAGCTTCCAGTGCTGCCTTTACCTGCCTGAGCAGTTAGTTCAGGAAGGAAATAAGTGTAAAATGTTTCAATCTCATTTTCGAAACAAATTACCTCAGTGAAATTTCTGAAGAGATTCTCAGTTTACGTAGCTGAGAGGAAACAGTGATTTATCAGAAATGAAGTTAAACATGAAGCTCAGATCCATTGAGTGATCTTTGTGACTTTGGAAAACTGACTTGGCTTTTTCTGTCCGTAAAGTGGGGTGTTTACTACCTCACAGGTTGTTGGGGTTAAATAAGTCTGCTGAGACCCGTCACTCTCTGAGACCCTCACATACAGTAAGTGCAAGATTGCCCTGCTGAGCACACCGGTGCCGGGAGACCTTGCTTGTCCTTAGCCCGTGTTCACTGGCCCTCGTATGCTAGATACATGCCTCTTTCAACTTTGGATGCAGGGTTGAGGTAATTCTGTTTCCTCTGTATACTGGTCCATTATCGTCCACAGTGGAGGGGTCGCTGCCTTTAATTTTGCTCCTTCATCCTGTTGTCTAACATCCTCCTTGTGCAAGTGCCTACTCTTGTGTTTGACACATTTTAAATCTATGTCCTGGGAAAATGAAGTAGTGCTTTACACAAGGTGTGTTTTTAATTTACAGTTAACTAAATGGACACCACACTGTGCGGGGACTTTTGTCAGTTCCATTTTCCATTCACTCAACGTGATAAACCTAGTTTATTGCTTCTGATGGCTGTGAGGTGTCCGTAGAATGTGCTTGTCTCCTACCAGCTGTTACACACCAGCTCAGCACTAGTGTACCTCGCTAGTGTCCATACCCTTTTAGTTTTGAGCATTTTTACCTGGGGGCGTGAGCAATGAGGATAGTATGTTTGCTGACCTATAAAATACCCCTGCTATTTATTTAATTTCTACTTCCAGGCTTCAGGAGATAACTTCTTACCATGTTTCCCTGAAAATAAGACAGTGTCTTCTATTAATTTTTGCTTCTAAACACGTGCTAGGTCTTATTTTCAGGGGATGTTGTATTTTTCCATGAATAAGAATTCACATTTATTGTTGAACAAAAAATTAACATTTATTAATATACTGTAGTCATGTCATCACAAACATCAGCATTACCAGCCAAACTCTGAATTCCATCAAGAATTTGGGGGGAGCTATAGCTATGACTGCCACTAAGTCTTATTTTCAGGGGAGGCCTTATATTTCTAAGCTTGAAAGAAATTGCACTAGGTCTTATTTTCGGGGAAACGGTAGTTCTGATTCTGGATTTGTGAAACAATTCACAATCTCACCTCTATCTACATCACAGTTATAAAATTTAGAAAATTCTATTAGGAGGGCAAAGAAAAGAGAGATGTAAATATCTCCTTAATAGTTGAATGAACCAGACAAGAAGCATGGCAAATTTTGGAGAAACTTTTTTTGTGGCGTAGGAAAGTTTGGAAATGTCTGCTAGTTTATTTCCTGGTTTTCCTCTCCTTGGATGTTTTTTCTTTTCCTAAGCACACAGTTTCCCATTCTGTCTTATGTACTTAGGATCCTTTGGGCTTCCTGGCCCATTCCCACACAGTGATTTGCTACCAGTTCACCCCATTTTGTTCCTTTCATAGCCACATGCTCTTTTCCTGATACCTCATGCCTGTCACATTGGAGAAACAGGTGGAACCTGCCAAGCAGGTATAAGCTTAAGACCTGGGGAAGGTTGTATCCTTAACGTCATGCTTGATCACTTTAAATTTCCCTACTTATAATATAGTGTTTCTCCATATACATCATGCAAATATTGGAAACACCACTGTAACTTAATGGGAGAGAAAAGAAGAGTGAAAAGTGTAGACACCATCTTAATATTATAAAAAGAGCTTTGACATGGTAAACCCCCTGCCAGGGTCTCTGGACACTCAGGGGTTCCCAGGTCACACTTTGAGAACTACTGCATTACATTTAAGTGCTTCTCAATACACACAGTGTAAGTGTCTTGGCTGAATACTAAGTGCTCCTTAAAAAACAGTGTTTCCTCAAGTAAATCCCAGCCTCGTGTATAGAAGGAGCAGCGGCTGTGTGATCAGAGACGGGGGTACCATCTTGCTTCCTCCCTGGTAGTTTGCTAAGTTTGTTTCACTCTGTCTCAGATTCCTCCTCCATAATAGGGCTAGTCAAAATCCCTTGCAGAGACATGGTAGGAATTCCACAAATACAGACAAGATGCCTAAAAGGTGCTGACACGCAGAGGATAGGAGGCCTGGTCAGGGTAGCTGTTAGCTTGGATTAATCAACAATGGCCATGGAAGGGAGGATAAGGGTTGTGTTTGGCCAAAAGGGAAGGAAAAGAGAGCCAACAGGGCCAATCCACAAACCCTTACCTGAGAACTAGGTAGGTGTTGAAAGTCAGATGTGTTCAGAGATACATAAGTTTGGAGTTTTAGAAAGTTAATACTGTGCCTATACTGTATATAACATTAGGCCTCCATAGGTCTTAGAGAACCACCTGATAAACACATTGCTCTTTCTGTGGAGGAACGTATTCTACTCCCACCAAGGCCTAGAAATAGCGTGGGTCTGTTTGGGCCAGGTTTGGATACCAAAGGACTTACAAACCATCTTTCAGTGTTCACAGCTCTGGGGATTTTTGGACTGTGAGTAAGGGATTGTAGGTCTTATCAAACGCTACTGTGACAACACCAAGCAAGAATGTGCCTGTGCGATTTCATTCATGAGCAAGAAGCAGGCATCTCAGGATCCAGAAACACCTTGGCTAGCTTTCGCCTTTCAACCAGCTTTATAGGATCCCCGGGTTAGAACAGTGGCCTCTGACTTCCTTTCTTTGGCTGTTGTTTACATGTTAAAGTCCAAACACTTATTATACATGGGTGGGGAGAGGGAGTTAGACATGTGGAGTGTGTGTGTGTGGTTCAAATTGAACCCAATAACAAGTGTCTTTTTTTTCCCTTTCTCTTTAAACAAATTCTTAACGAACGCATAGAACGTATGTCTTCAGTTTTTTTGAAGTCCATCTAGACAGGAGCCTACTTTTCTGAAGAATTAAGATAGGTGAGATGACATATTTTAGATACTGATAAGATCATTTATCTGCCACATTCACAGGGATGGAAACTGAACACATTTAAAAAGCTGTAAACAAGAGCCCGTGCTCATTGTTTCATGCCCATAATCCCCATTTTACAGAATTTCACAGAGAAATAAGCCCAAATTTGTTTGAAGATGAAAGCTTGCTATAAATTAATGTTGAACAATGTAAAAGGATTGCAGGTCCCTGTAAGTAAACTTCTGAAGAATTCATCAGAATTTGAAAGGACACAAGATTATGACAAGGCTTGTGGATCTTGAGAAACCACTTCAGCTACTGGTTTTTGTGGGATTTAAGATAATTTGCAGCTACAAAGATAAAATCATTTTAAATGATTTTTTTTGCCTACACTATTATTCTGAGTTTAGGGGGACACGAGTTACATTTATTCGGACCCCTATACATGCTACACACATTACTAGACACTTTATTTTGTTGTTTCCAACTTAAAAACATGCATATTTTTAATTGTAGTAGGCCCTTTTAATTCAGCATCATGGTATTAAAATGTTCCTCCCTGGCCATGCCAAAAAGCAACAAATGTTTGTTAAAAGGCAGGGAAGTAGAAGGAGGGACTTTTTATAATATGGGTCTTTAGTTAAATAGAAATGGCTGCTGCAGTGAGTTGGGAAGACTTGGCTTTTATCCTTTGATAGTCTTCCTTACTTTTTTCTTTCCTCCCTACCTCTACCTACTTCCCTCTCTTGTATGTTCTCTTTCTCTTTCCCTCCCTCCCTTCCTCCCTTGCCCCTCTATCTCTCCCTCCTTTTCTCCTTTTCCTTCCTTTCTTCTTCCCTCCCTGCCTCTCTCCCTCCTTCCCTTTTTCCCTTCCTTCCTTCTTTCTTTCTTTCTTTCTTTCTTTTTCTTTCTTTCTTTCTTTCTTTCTTTCTTTCTTTCTTTCTTTCTTTCTTTCTTTCTTTCTTTCTTTCTTTCTTTCTTTCTTATTTTACCTGTCAAAAGTGGATTTTAATGTTTGTATAGATAATAAATCACTGCTACTTTATTGTCTTCATTATCTGGAATTGCTTTAGGAATGACAATTATTGTACAACCACAATTAGCTGAACCCAGGGCTTCTACTGAGATCCCTAGGACAGTAAACACCAGGCTCATGGACACCTGTCTGATCTTACCATGGATACACAAACTCAGAAACTCAGTATGTACCTGTATCTCCCCTCCAGGACTGAGGCCCTCATTCCCCCAGCTTCCCTGAGTGCTGGACTTTGATTTCTCATATGTGAGTCCCTCTGTAGGAATGGCCTTCAGCTGAAGGAAGCCCCCTTGCCCAAGGCCACACCCCCCTCTGCAGGGACAGCCTGCATCCAGTGGCTGCCCCCTCACCTTGAGTAAGTCAACTCTGAAGGCTTTCCCAGATTCAGAACTCTCCATGGGTTTGCCTAGGGCCTTTATTGCTACAGTATCATTGTGCAATTCCCAATGCAGAATCGTTTTTCTCTTCTTTGTAGGCATCCACCCTGAATGCACTCCCCATTAAAAGTCCTGCCTGTAGATCTCCATTTCAGTTTCTGGGGAGCAGAACTAAAACCATTGGTGCCAGGAATGGTCCAAGGAAGGAGGCTCTTACAAGAGGTCTGGAACTGGGTCACCAGCTGGCCCGTGGTCAATGAGGACACCACCACACAGGCGGGTGTAGAATACCAGTAGCCTTGGGCAGGCTGTAGCCCTGCAATTGTTCACATTTTCACCTTGGTGAGACAGCTGGGAGGGAGTGCACTGGTGGGTGCAGGCTCTGGCTATTTGAGAGGCTCAAGGAAAGTGGTAACTTTGAGTACACTAAGTCCTCAATGTCATCAATAGTTTCTTGGAAACTGCAACTTTAAGCAAAACAGCATATAACAAAACTGATTTTACCATAGGCTAATTGACATAAACTCGAGTTTAGTCGCTACATCATCTTCTGGTCATCTTCTGAATAAAGACCCGAAACACTTCTAGTATTAAACATCAGAATAAACATGAGCGATGGCTTCCAGCCAAGATGGAGGCTTAGACGGACACGCTCGGTCTCCCTCTACAACTAGAGTGGAATACAACTACTTCAAAACAAAAGATAACTAGAAATTCCAGAAAATAAAGCTACACGGAAGCCCAACGCATGAAGTTATAAACCAGCGGCGCTCTTTGGGCAGGTAGGACGAGCGAAAGGGGGCGGTGCTGTTTGCGGTGGCACCTGGGACAGCGGCGGGGAGAACAATCCCAGCGGCAGGGAGAACAATCCCGGCTGCAGTCAAACCCCGGCAGCTCGCGACCCCAACACTGGGGAAAGCAGCCACCACATCGCCTTGAACAGTGAGGCCCAGGGGGGCGGGAGGACGGATCCCGGTCTCCTAGCGGAATAACTGAGTGAATCCATCTTGGACCCCCGCCCCCACAGAAAGCGACACAGGGCTGCGAAATAGGTTGCAGACAGGCGCCGGTTGCTGGGTTGTGACGACAAAGCACCACGGCGCAGCGAGAAAGGTTGCGGAAAGGCGCCGGTCGCTGGGTCGTGACGAGTACACAGGCACTGCCCCCTATTGCCGGCCCAAGAAAACAAAACGCATCTGTCAAAATGAGGCACACGACCATAGAAGTACCGGTGGCTCAGCTCACTAGGCAACAGATGAGGAATCTGACAGATGAACAAATAAGAAACCTGTCAGAGGCTCAGTTCAGGGCCATTGTTATCAGGTGGCTTACAGAATTAACAAAAGATCTGGAAAAAGATGAGAGAGAAGCGAAAAACACTCATAACGAAAGGAACAAAACCACATACGAGACAGATTGTGAGGAAAAAAAATCCAGAGTTCATTTCAACAAACCAGAATACAGAGAAGGAACGGGAAGCAACGATGAGAGGATCAGAAACCTCTGGGACAGCTATAAAAGGCCCAACATAAGAATCATTGGCTTGCCAGAGAACGAAGAAGACGAACTAGAACTTGAAAAATTGAGTGAAAATATAATAAAGGAGAACTTCCCAAACTTGGGGAAGGAAATAGACTTACAGGTCCAGGAAGCACAGAGAATTCCAAAAAAACTGGACCCAGGGAGAACCACTCCAAGACACATTATAATCAAAATGTCAAAAATTAAAGATAAAGAGAGAATCTTAAAAGCAGCAAGAGAAAAGAAAAGAATCATGTACAAAGGGGTCCCAAGTAGACTATCAGCCGACTTCTCAAGGGACACCCTGCAGGCAAGAAGGGACTGGCAAGAAATATTCAAAGTAATGAAAATCCAAAACCTACAACCACGAATACTCTATCCAGCGAAATTGTCATTCAGAATAGAAGGACAGAGAAAGTGTTTCCAGGACAAAATAAAACTGAAAGAGTTCATTAGATCCAAACCACTGTTATATGAGATGTTAAAGGGACTGGTTTAGAAAAAGGAGGATCAAAACTATGAAATCTAAAATGAAAACTGCATCACAAGAAACAACAGAAGCTAGGGAATTGAAACAAGGGCAAACTAGACAGGCAACGAGAGTGAAAAAAGAACTATAGGTACGGGGAACATATTGGGGGGAGGTCAACAGGGAGGGGGAATGGGGAGAGGGAGGGAGATGATATAGGAATTGGGGATCATGGTGGGAGGGAATGGAGTGGACGGAGAGAGGTTGAGAAGAACTATATGCACAACTAATGGACATGGTCTAAGAGGGGGGGACAACTGGAGGGAGGGGGGCCACAAGGTGGAGGGGAGCAGAGGGAAGGGAAATTGGGACGGATGTAATATTATAATCAATAAAACACATTAAAAAAAAAGAATAAACATGAGCTAAATGTACATTTAAGATAGATTAATAAAAACAAGATAAGGATTTTCCAACCTGCTGATTCTAGTTCAGGTCTGCCACCATTAATATACTCAGTACAGCAAGGGTGGTGGTCCCCATCATGTGCTCATTCAGCTCACTGTTCTGCCCAGGTCAAAACCCGGGATAATGATCATTCAGTGCAGATTGCCATCAGGTCAACTCATTACCTAATGTGTGTGTTGCTGTGACTGAATATCCAATGTGTCAGCAACAGAAACCAACACTGAGGCCCCAGTACAGCATCCTTTCCTGAGGAGACCAACTAATTTCTTTTTTTTTTTTTAAGTATATTTTATTGATTATGTTTTTACAGTAGTCCAATTTTTTTTTTTTTTGGCCCTTTGCTCCCCTCTTCCCAGGACCCCCCTTCCCTCCAGCAATCCCACCCCTCTTAGTTCATATCCATGGGTTGTGCATATAAGTTCTTTGGCTTCACTGTTTCCTATAATACTCTTAACTTACCCTGTCTATTTTGTACCAACCAATTATGCTTCTTAATCCCTGCACCATTTCCCCATTTCATCCCCTTCCCCCTCCCAGCTGATAATCCTCCACATGATCCTCATACCTATGATTCTGTTCCTGTTCTGGTTGTTTGCTTAGTTCGTTTTTGTTTTTATTTGTTAGATTCAGTTGTTGATAGTTGTGAGTTTGCTGTCATTTTAATGTTCATAGTTTATATCTTCTTTTTCTTAAATGAGTCCCTTTAACATTTCATATAATAATGGCTTGGTGAAAATGAACTTCTTTAGCTTTACCTTGTCTGGGAAGCACTTCATCTGTCTTTCCATTCTAAATGATAGCTTTGCTGGATAGAGTAATCTTGGTTGTAGGTCTTTGCTTTTCATCACATTGAATACTTCTTGCCAGTCCCTTCTTGCCTGCGAAGTTTTTTTTTTGAGAAAGCAGCTTATAGTGTTATAGACACCCCTTTGTAGGTAACTCTCTGCTTTTCTCTTGCTGCTTTTAAGATTCTCTCTTTATCTTGAAACTTTGGCATTTTAATTATGATGTGTGTTGGTGTGATCCTCTTTGGGTCTAGCTTGTTTGGAACTCTCTGTGCTTCCTGGACTTGTATGTCTATTTCTTTCACCAAATTTGGGAAGTTTTCCTTCATTATTTTTTCACATAAGCTTTCAATTTCTTGCTCTTCCTCTTCTCCTTCTGGCACCTCTATGATTTAGATGTTGGCACACTTAAAGTTGTCCCAGAGGCTCCTAAGCCTCTCCTCATTTTTTTCAATTCTTGTTTCCTCATTTTGTACTGGTTGATTGTTTTTTCCTTCCTTATGTTCCAAATTATTGATTTGAACCCCAGTGTTCTTCCCTTAACCATTGGTTTTATTCATTTAGCATAGCTTTCACTTGTTCCCTTGTGTGTTTGCCATACTTAAGCATATCTGTCAAGCCTGTGAGCATCTTTATCACCAGAGTTTTGAAGTCTGCATCTGTTAGGTTGGCTATCTCCTCATCACTTACTTCTCCCACTGGAACCTTGATCCATTCCCTCTTTTCAGCCATACTTCTCTGTTTCCTCATCTTGACAAGCTCCTGTGTTTGTTTGCCTCTGTGTCTTAGGTAAAGCTGTTACACCTGTTACATTGTGAGGGACGGAGCCTTAGGTATTCATCAGTACAGGGAGGCCTGTTTCACCAAGTTGTGGTGCTGTGTAGGGGAGGGGCCTGAAAGGAAAAAATGCCACTTGCTCAGCACTCACTCCTTTTCCAGGCACCTCTCCCACTTCCATATGGGACTGGCACCTCTCTAGCTATTGCCCTGGCCATGGTTCCCAGAGTGGGTGGGTCTGCAGATGTTCTAGGGCTGTGGGGGCCCTTTAAACAAGAGGATTCTGCTGAGAGACCGGCAATTTCTTTCTCTTCCCCAACTCCCAATGGTTTGCACAGTCAGAAGCAATGAGGCTTTATTTTTCTCGGCACTGCAACCGTGAGCTGTGTGGTCTGGTCTGGTGCTGGAAGCGCTCCCCAGGTGTCCCTTTCTACTTTTTAAAATGTGTGACTGCACTTTCTACCGGCCTGCTGCTGCTGCCCCTGCTGCTGCCACCACACCGCATCCTCTCTGCCCCGGCTCTGCCCCTCCTACCTGTCTGGATGAGTATTTCTTCTTTATATCTTTGTTTGTTGGACTTCCATGCAGCTCAGTTTTCTAGAACTTCTGGTTGTCTCTAGTTTTGAGGTAGTTGTATTCCTTCTTAGTTGTGGAGGGTGACACAGTGTGTCTTTCTAGGCCTCCATCTTGACCGGAAGTCCCACCAACCAGTTTCTTGTTAGCAACTTGATTACATTAGATCTCTTTCAATCTGAAAGTGGCAATGATGTGTCTTGACTGGCACATCTTCAAGAAGTGGCTTTGCTCTTTCTGCTCACAGGGACTTAGACACCAACATTATTGATGAATTTATATATAATTTATAAAGTGACATGGGATTCTACATGATGTAACCCTGGACCAAAAATTCCATTATAATAGCAATGGAAGAGCAACACTGGCCATTTATAACCATGGGACCCACTGGATTCCACCACTCCATACTACACACCCAAAAGCTTCTGGCCCAATAGAGCCTTTTGAAAAACAGCTCAGGTGATAGCCTGGAGATGATACCCTGTGAGGATGAGGTGGCATTAAACCCATGTCCATTACATAATCCTGTGCTCCCAGTAGATGAAGTCGATGGGTCCATTCAATAAGAATTGGAAGTAGGCCAGGCCCCACTTACCATTTCTCCCAATGGCATGCTTGGGGAATTTGTGCTTCCTTGTCATTGCACATTGAGTCTCTTGGGTCCTGGGCCCCAGAGGGAGAATGCTTCTATCATGGTATATAGCAAGGATTCCACTAAACCCCAATAGGTAAGCAGCCCAGACTAGTAGTAGTGCTACCTGAGGTTGTGGGGAACCTAGAAAGGGCAGTAGAAGAGGGAGATAGTGATACCAGCTGTAGTGGCAAGGACTGTAGCTTATCCACAAACCTTTCTCTTACAAGCTTCCCCAGAAAAAGAGACCAGAATCATACGGGATGAAAATATATGAAGGTATTAGACCTGAGTGCCTCAAGGGGTAGACTGTAGTGAGTGGGGAGTTTTACTCCCTAGGTGCCCCAGTCAGGACCAAAGCTCTCATTTCCCAAGCAGTCAGAAGAGCTGGCTATGTCTCCTGCACATGGACTCATCAGCGAGTCCTACTCAGGAGTGGCCCAAGGTTACAGTTTATTACCAATGGCATCCAGAGAATGGCTTATGTGAATGTAGGAAGGCTTGGTACCTTGCCTCCATGAGGAAAATTCTGAAAGGGCCATTTCCATTCCCCTATGGTATTGACTAAGAACTCTTTGCGATTGCATCACAGCTCAGCTTCTGCCTGTGCCTGTCCTGCTTCTCTCTCTTGCATGGATGTGTTTCTGAGAACGCTTCCAAATAAAGCCCCTGTGTGTGACTTTCCATCTCAGAGTCTGATTCCCAGGAACCTGGCCTAAGAGTGTACTCTGGTTTAAACATCTTATAAGTGGCTTTATTGTCCCAGTTGTAATTCTGGGGTTAGAAACAGACTAGTGATGAAGAGTAAATAATGTTTCCCTCACAAACTGAAAATTAAAATATTCAGTAGTTTCACTCAGCAGAAGAGATTTTGCTGAACACAAAGGGTTTTGTTTCTATGAGAAGGTGTCTCTACATAGCATCTTTTCTTTGGTGAACTTTGGTGTTTCAATTATTTATTTTTCAATCAAGTTCTAATCCACTGTTTAGATAAATGTTTTTGAAGTATTTTGAAAGTGTAGTGTGTTTTTAAAATTAGCTCCCAGCTGTCATTATATGGAATGTGCGTGGGCCTATGGTGAATGAATGCATTTTTAACCCCTGACTACTCTCGGCTTGCTTCACTTTATCCCTGGAAAAGCAGAGCTGTTCTGTGTTCTTTTTCTCACCCCACTCATGATTGTGTTTCACTTGATTATCCAGAGCACCTTAACTTCTTTAAAGAAGATTATGGAAAATTGATCTGCAGAATTCATGTTCTATTTCTGTTTCCAAATTATTTCTTTGCAACAGGAAAGACATATTCACTGAGTATATCCTAGATCTTTTAATTCACTGAAGTTCTTTCTTAAATGGATAGTTTTCATGCTCTTTCTATTTAAATCAGCGGTAGTGTTGTGTACCAAAAGAACACAGAAGATGATTTATCCTTTTTTTTGATCATCAATTTCAAAACTAGTCAGAGAATATGTGCAGTGCTCCATTTCAAATACAGATAAGAAATCAACAAAAAGCATATGAAGCATGTTTTTCTGACAATTTTTTTTCATATTATTTATGGAATATTCTCAAACCATGAAAGTAGACAGACTAGTATAATGAACCTTCATGTACCCATCACTCAGCTTTAACAGTTATCAACACTTTGCAAATCTTGTTTCATTTACCCATCTCTACCTCCTGCCCTTTCCCATCTCCCTCTCTCTCTCTCCCTCCCTCTCTCTCTCTCTCTCTCTCTCTCTCTCTCTCTCTCTCTCTCTCTCTCACACACACACACACACACACCCAGACACACTTTTTTCCTGGAATATTAGAATACCAGACATTGTGTCATTCTTCTCATAAAGTACTTTATATGCATTTGAACAGTAAGACTTTAAAAAAAAATGTAGGAATTATCATATCCAACAAATTATTTCTTAAAATGTTAATACCCAGTGCATATTCAAATGTCCCCAATTGTCTCCAATTTGTTCTTTTACAGTTGGTTGTTTAAGTAATAAGAACCAATAAAGTCCATAAGCTTCATGGTCACTGTATCTCTTTAGTATTTTGGTCTGCACAGTTCCTCCTCCCTCTTGTGCCATTGAATTTGTTGGAGAAATCGGATTATTTATCCTTTATGTCCCGTATTGTAGAATTACACCATGCTCTCTGTATTTCCTATAAACATAGACCTGAGGCTTGATTCAATTAAAGTTCAAATGCTTTTTAGGTCATAATATGTCTTATCCTGTGAGCTTCCCATTAAATCACATTAGGAGCTCCTGCTCTCTGGTTGCTCACTTTCAGTAACATCCATAAGCAGTCCGGGTGATGTCAGGATGCTCTGTCCTATATGAATTTCTTTATAAACGTTTCACCTAGGGTTGTAGCATTCACTGACAACCATGGCCTAGACCCAGTGTCTCATTAAGGACTAAAAGGGTAATTTCCTCATTGCCATTCCTTCTGCATTAGTTAGCCATTACTCTTCTATAAGGAAAAATTTATCCTCTTCAATTATTAGGATGCTCTGAAGCACAATTTGTATAGCAAAGGCAGGAAAAATTCTTGATTCTTTCTACATGTTTATCAATTTTCAGAATAATGAATTGGTAACCTAGCAACCTATAAGTTTTTTTTTAAGGATCATTATGAACTCATGAATTTTTATATACTTAATATTTTAATTGACTCTGATTATTATTCTTTTTGATAGTCATACTGTGCCATTTTGACTGATGGGATAACTTTCAACTTGGCTGTCCTTTGACATAACTTATTAGCCTTTAATAGTTCCTCGGTTTTCTGCATTTCAAAATGTTCCAGATTTATCTTGTACATTTTAGATTCCATGTACACTCCCAAAAGTGATTTACTGGGTCAAAAAGATGATTCTTTTTAAGGTGGTTGGACATTATGAGGAGATTATGGGCTTTGGAGAAGGGTTAGAGTCCTAGCTTTGTTGCTTACTAACTGTAGGGCCTTAGAAAAAGCTTTATGTCAAAAATGAGGATAAGGAAGAGGACATTATAATAGCAGAGGCAATTATTTTATTATAGTGTTAGGTGGAGAAGCAAGATGCACAATTATATAAAAACGTGTAGAGAAACAATTGTGAGCAAATAGGCTAACATGCTAATAGTTGTGCCTTTTGGTGGTGGGACTCACAGGTCATGTTTCTCTTCTTTATGATTCATACTGTATTTTTCCACATATCCTAGAATGGAAAGAAATAAGATCACTGTATTAAAAGACAAATAAGTCACCATCACACATACTATCGTTGATTAAAATTCATTTGGGATATGACGCATCCCGCACTCCTTTTGTGTCTCTCATGGTCAATTTAATCCTCTTGTAACAGAATTTAATGCAAATTATGCAATAAAGAAAAATATTGATGTAACTCTACTCCACCACCTGCTCCTCTCTCTATGCCATGTCATATTGATTTCAATAGCCCAGGTCAAGGCTGAGTGTTTCCTGCTTTCAAGGGTGACCTCTGAAGGCCTCAGACTGTTTTGCCTCCTTGCTCTCAGGGGAGCCCCTCTACGTTCTGGGTTGACAGCTGAGAGCAGAGCAGTAAAAACAGGAAGTAAAAGAAAATCTCCATTTGACATGCTTATAAATCAGTTTTCCCAGGGGACAGAATTGCTGGTTTTGGCACTTATTGAAAATAATCTTATTGATCAGAAAATGACACCAATTTGTTCTTTATTCACATAAGGATTCAGATGACTTGTCAAAGATGAATTAATCTGTAATCTTGTAATCCTTTAGTCCTTGCAGATGATAAAACTTTTGTGAAAGATATCTGCAGATGTTTCTAACATAGGATTTAGTCTGATTTTCAGGAATGGTATTTCAATCCTGGAGTTGAAGGCCATTGATTTTCTGTTTTAGAATGGGGAATGAAATTTTACAGACATTTGGGGCCTAATGGAGGGTGATAATCACAGGTAACATTTTTCTTTATATTTTATTCTGTTTAAGTATATTTTGTTTCAAAGAGAACTGCTGATTTTAATTTTAAAACCGTCTAGCTAAGTCTCACATTGTGGAAACTTTGCTACTGTGGCCTGCTTAATTAATCACGAACAATGAATTGCCTTTGACAGGGCTTTAGGTGGTCGTGTGAGAAGAAATGTGTAAAACAAAGTGTCCTAGTAATTGAAAACAACTGGTAAGGATTATTTGCATCTCTTCCTTTCCTTTGTGTTCCTCCTCTTTGCTGAGCTAATTTGGGTGCTGATCTGTAGATTAACCAAACTCAAGCATTTGCGTCAGGACCATTGTCACTAAAAGCACCGCTTCATTCAACAACATCTTTAGTGGGCTCTTGTTCCAGGGGTAGGTTCTCTATTGCATGTTGGAAACACATTGACAATGGAGACACAGTGCCTGTTCACAAAGACCTTACAGCCTAGCTAGCTGGACTGGGCATCCCCATACTGGTAAATACAAGATTAGCAGAGGCTGCACCAAGAGTGCCATGTGCTATGTGATGTGTGATGACAGGAGCCATTCCTGTGATGATGATTTAGTCAGGGTTCTCCAAACAGACCCAATGCATTTCTATCATCTCTATCTCTCTCATTATTTTAAGGATTTTGTTCATGCAATTGTAGGAGGCTGGTAAGTCTGAAATTGGCAGGGTAGGCAGGCAGGCTAGAGACCCAGGGAAGAGTTGATGTTGCAGTCTGAGTCTGAAGGCAGTGCTGAGATAGAATTCCCTCTTTCTTGCCGGGAGGCGTGGACTCTCAAGCTTTTACTCTTAAAGCCTTCAACTAATTGAAGGAGGCCTATCTAATTCATTCCTATGACACAAGTTTAATATTTAAAAAGATATTTATGCAGAGAAGATAAATATTTCTCTCACTCCTGACCTCAAGCCACCTTCAGTCCTTACCCAGAGGCAGTAACTACTACCAAATTGTTTATTCCCTTGTAAAGATATTCTATGCATATATGAGCAAATGAGTATAGAGGCTTCTCAAAAATATACCAGTAACACCTTGTTTTTTTTCAGTTAACAAAATACCTTGGAGATTATTTCATTTAAATTTAGTTAAAACTGCCTTTATTTTTTATAGTTACATAATATTCCACTGAACAAATATACCATAATTTATTTATTCAGTTTCCCAACTAGATTATTTTCAGTCCTGTGTTAGTACAGACATAATGGCCCTGAATATTCTTGTATAAACATTTCTGCACTGCTCCCTGCCCCACCATTCTTTAGGATATATCCCTAGAAGTAGAATTGCTAGGTCAACACATATGGGCATTTGAAATTTTGACATATTAACAAGTCATCCTACATAAAGGACTACCAGTTAAGGACCCCTACAAGTGGTTATTCTCAGGTCCAATCTACAGATGTACAAACATGACATCACAGATGTTATTTTCAAGGATGATGATGACTTTGGGGTGATCCATTTTTTTTTTTTTTTTCATTTTCCCATGCCCCTGGTGACAAATCATCAGCATTTTGGAGTCAGATGCCTGGATGTAGTCTAAGGAAAGAGAACACAGTGACGGAAACTCCCCCATAGAGACCTCTACCCCAGAGCTTTACCTTATTACTATGGGGCTTTGATCAAGTACCAACATATCTCAGAGATATTGCGGGTTTGATTCCATACCACTGCATTAAAGCGGATCATTATCTTTTTCCTGGTGGAGGGTCTTGCTTTCAATTTGTAAAAAATGCAACATCTGTGAAGTGCAATAAAGCAAAATGCAGTAAAACAAGGTATGCCCTAACAAGAATGTGGTCTCTACTTGGTGACTTTTTCAAGGTCACACAGCTCATAGGTTTTAGAAGTAGACTTGAGATCATACTCAAGTTTTTGTTGGTTCTTGGGACCCTCAGAATCATAGATTTGTGACCATGCCTAAATGAGCTGATTTATCTGCCTCTTGTATGAGCTAGTTCATGCTCATCCTTTAGGGGCTAATTCATGTGTGTCATTTGTGAGCTGGTTCATGTGCATGGTACAGAGTAAGCACTCAGCGAACATTAGCTATTATCTTTCTTCTTGTTTCATAGGAGGTTGGTGTGGATGGGGTGGGGTGGGGGAACTGGAGGGGACCAGGAGGGGTCTGGACATTTTGGGGTTGGGGACTGAAGCTCCAGAGTTGGCTGCAATGACCTCCTAGGTCCTTCCAGCTGTGTGATTCACATAGCTCCAGCTTGAGAGCAGAGTTTGAATCATGGGGGCAGATGAGCACTTTTCTTAATTGACCAGCAGCTAATGGGAGCTGTATTTCTTGGAATCTGCCCATTGGATGAGAGCAAACATTAATTACCTCTGGGCTGGAAAGGCCAGATACAATTTACGGAATGAGAGGGCATCTTCCCCTGCTGGTTATAAAACAGTGAGCAGGGGACTCGTGCGCGCCTTCCCACAGCGGAAGTCCATCACCACTGTGATGTTAAATACAGGCCGAAGGCCTCATAAACCAGCATCCACGTGTGAAGCAATTAAATGTGGCACTGCCCCTGTAGCAACGCTCCAGCAGCTGCCTTTGGGTCTTTCAAGGCTCAGCACCTTGTAGAACGACAGAGGAATAATAATGCATTGGTTTTATTTTGGGACACAAAGAAGGCCAAAGTGAGAGCTAGCCTCTTCTAATTAAAGCAAGATTGAAAAGGCATTGTCACCCAGGTCCCCAGGGAGGGATGGGGCTGGCTTTCCCCTGGTGGCACCTCCTGCCAGTGCCTCTGCCAAAACAGCCTCTGTGGTCAGCTGTTGGCTGAAACTAGGCACATTGGCCACAGCTGGTGGGAAACCCAGACTCCACGGAAAGGAGTAGGGGTTTGGCTGCTGCTTTTCAATAATAAGTGCAACCTACCACTTCCCGATTTACATCTCCTATTCCACCAAATGCATGCTTTCCCACTTCATGTTGGGAGCCCAGAGAGTATTTTTCTGGGCTCGGTGAAGTTGGTGGTTATTCTGAGCATGTTTCTGAGATGATGCGGTTAGTTCAGTTTGTAAGAACTACTTAAGACTCTCAAATGGAGGCTGGTCCAGGAGGCAAATCTGAACCCAGGTTAGCTGGCACTTACAGCACCTGTCAAGGAAACCTAACACACCAATCGCAGTCCTCCAGCTCAGCTCTGGCTGGCTCACCTTACCTTAGGAAACAGGACCTGGTAGCCTCATAAGGAAAACCGCGACCCCCCCGCCAGTGCTATTCTATTTCCATGTTGCCTCTTCTAACACTTTCTGAAGCTCACTGTGGCCCCAAATCCCTCAGGAAGTGTCTCCACTGCTTATGAGGCACTGTGCTTCCCTGTCCATGGATTATTCTCCCTTGAATAAAGAACACCAAACTCGCTACTAGATTATTTTAGTTGTCATTTGGCAGTTTGGAGGAAGAGTAAAGGAGAGTACCATACGGGATTTCTTTTCTCCTCTTTTTGACCTTTCTGTTCAAGAGCAGGAGCCTGAGTGAGTCCCATTGACACCAACACACATGCCTTTAAAAGACACTGAGAAGGGAAATTGCCAAGAGCCTTTTATATCAAGCGAACTAAAATTGGAGCTGGGTGACCATAAAGAAGTTTGCCTATGTGCATCCCACTCAGGAACTCTTGAACTTTTAATAATCTCACCATGGCAACCAGACCATCCATCTTCTTCACTTTGGAAGAAGCCAATCCATTTCACCAGCCAGCATCCTTCGTTTCAATAAAGGACCTAACTGATCTCTGTCAACCTAGCCAACATCCTTCATTTACATAGAGGACCTAAGTGGGGACAGCACTTACAGTTTTGCCTTTACAAACCCTGCCTTCTATGTTTCCTTTGGAGCATGTTTTAGGTTGTTACCTGAATCTGTGAATCCCTCCTTTGCTCAAATAAATGTGTGTGTGTGTGTGTGTGCATGTGTGTTTTATTCTTTATTATAGCCCTTCATCTCTGCCTGACAACACCCAGGTACCTCCTTGACCCTGGGCATGTCTGCGTGTGTCTGGGTGTGGCACATCTTCTTTGCTCACCCTATCTGCTCTGCCCTCCTGGTCAAGTGGCCACTGCTGTCCCTGCTCCAAGGCTTATGCCATATCCCTCTCCACTTCACTTCCCTGGGTTTCTGAGAATATCAGGGCAAGTTGTCTTATGTTACCCAGGCCCCAGGTGCATTGGTGCCAGTGTAGCTGAGGCAGGGTCACTCAGTGGTTAAGAGTTTGACCATCTCTGTTAGAATCTTGGCTTCACCTCTTGCTGTGTGTTTTTGGGGGAACTGCTTATCTTCTCTGTGACTCTATTTCTTTATCTGCAAAACATGGAAAATAATAGCACCTACCTCACAGGTTAGTTACAAAATGAAATGAGGTCCAGTTTGTAAAGTAATCAGAACCGTGCCTTTTCTGTAAGGAACTCCAGAGTCCCTGAGCACACTGACTTCATGCTTTGCCCGAAGACCTCTCTCTCTCTCTCTCTCTCTCTCTCTCTCTCTCACACACACACACACACACACAGTAATTGATGGACAGATGTTAATTGGTGATTTCTTTTCCCCAGCTGAACTGGGGTTCTTGGGTAGGGGTAAAAATATGGGCTATGAGACTCCTAATATTTAGTCTGGAAGCACTCACTAGCAATATGTCCCTGAGGGATCTATTGTACTTAGTCACTCTGAGACCTAGTTTCCTCATCTTTAAAAAGAAGACTCCTTATTCTATAAGGTCAGTTTCTGTCCTTATGTCCCACAATCCACAATTCTGGATTCAGAAGAGCTACAATTTATAGTGGCAATTAATACACAAGCAAGGAAGGCCAAGTCCTTATTTGCATACAAATAGAATGCTAATCATGAGCAGATAAAGCTCCTCAGAATCAAGATAAGCTGTCAGGACACCATCCTTCTGGGGGTGCCCAGACAGAGCAAGCTGATGCAGGAGAAATTAAATTTAACGAGAGCAACAGCGCTATCAGTTATCGATGTCCCTAGGCACACTAAGTGGCATCTGGCTCCAACTGCTTAGCTTGAGGGAGGCCTTATCACTCCAGTCATGGAATTTGGAACCATTTTCTACCAGAGCAGAGGGATTAAAAATAATGTTGGGCCCAATGGGCAGTGACTAGCAGTCAGCCACATGGTGACATTTATTGTTCACAGAAAGGGGTTTTGGCAGAGAGGAAGTCCAGAGGCCATGGTAGATGATTTAGGACCACCAGCAGAATACAAGTTCACCTCTGAGAAAATTCATTCGATTTCTCTGCAACTGAGGTTTACTTTTCATTCTGTAAATAGTTATTTGATTCCTTCTGACTCACAAAGAGTAAAATTCCTATCTTATTGTGCTGTTATATGATCTATATTCACTTATTTGAGTATTATCTTGATATATATTTTAGCTAATATTATATAAATACATTCCCATGTCTTGGAAAAAGTAGTCCTTGACATAACTGAAAGGTGTATATCATTATACAAGGGTTGGCAAAAGTAGATTTACAGTGGTGAGTATGCAAAACAGTTTATTATTATTTATTAATTATTGTATTACTTTCCATCTGAACAACTGTAAACCTGCTTTTGCCTCACCCTGTATTGAAAGAAATTACTATAATCTACTTAACCTGTGTTTTGACATTTAGCTTCTTTCCGTTATAAATAATCTTAGAACATCTTTGTCTATAATTTGTACTATGTCTCAAAAGTGAAATTATTGTGTAAAAAGTGTATGTGGGTTTTTATTTTTAAAAGTTTAATTCAAATTTTCAAGTATATATGGAAGTAGGGAGAATGATCTTCTGAACCCAGCATGCCCATCACCAACTTCAACAGTTATCAACCCGCAGGCAACCTTGTTCCATCTATTCCCTATCGCACAATAATTTTGAAGCAAGTCCCAGATGTTATTTCATATGCGTATTTTCAGTATGAATTTTCTGAACTTATTAGTATTGTCAAATACCCTGTCAATGAACACTTCATTGATTCGTTTTTTATATTTGAATCAGTATCCAAATAAGTTCCACACTGTGATTAGTAGGTTTTTAAAGAGCTCTTTATATCTGTAGGTTCTCTCTCTTCTGTTTTCTTCTGGGAAACTAGGTCATTTTTCCAATAGTCTCACATAAGTTCTTCTTTCTCATGTTTTTATAGACTAATAATTTGTTCTAGAAACCTGATCATATGCTGATCCTCCCAGAATGAAGTCTTCCTTCCCAGTTCTCCTCTCAAGTTGGAATATTCATTCTGCTTGAACAAAACAAAATTAAGTATTTGTATCAACCAATCAAACATGGTAGGCAAAAACAATGAAATTATTCTGATTGGTTTCCAGGGGGAAAGGGGCACTCATGCAAACCATCTGGACTGCTAATGATGTGTTGTGGGGCAATGAAGTCCTCAAACAAATGGGGATCTTAAATAGAGATTATTAAACTTAGTGCGAATGGAGGCTGTGATGGTTAATTTTATGTGTCAACTTAAATGAGCTAAAGGATGCCCAGATAGCTGGTAAACATTACTTCTGGGTGTGTCTGTGAGGGTGTTTCTGCAAGACATTAGCATTTGAATCAGTAGATTGAGTAGAAAAGATGGCTCTTACCAAAGCAGATGGACATCATCCAATCCACTGAGGGCCCAAATAGTACAAAAAGGTCAAGATTGGACAAATTTCCTTTCTCTTTTGAGCTGGGGCATCCATTCTCCTGCCTTTGGACATCAGAGCTTTAGGTTCCCAGGTCTTTGGACTGAGATTGATACATTCAGTTATCCTGGTTCTTCTGTTGTAAATGGTAGGTCATGGAACTTCTTGACCTCCAAAGCTGCATGAGCTGAGTCCTGTAACAAATCTCCTCATCTTATTGGTTCTGGTTCTCTGGAGATCCCTGACTTATACAGATGCTAAAATGCCAAAACCAACAAATGCTTGCTATACTTACCTTGGGGCCCAAAGCATAGATCTCATATTAGAGGGGTCAACCAACCACAAAAGGAAGTACCTCTTTCTGATGCAGGGAAGATGAGTCACATGATCTAGGAGGGACTTCAAGGATCTTTTGGCCAAATCTTCTGGAGAGCCAAGAACACTGGACTTCCCCAGAGGCTAAGTGATGAGCCCAAGATCATACTCCTAGTCATTTGTGGGCCTGGAATGTGGATTTTTAATTCTGATCCAAAGTTCCTTCCTTGGAATCATTGCCATTCTTATCTTAAGATAAATAAGTACTGACCCAAAATGAGAAAAGTCCCAGTGCCATATTACTTACTAATAATTTAGTCTACTAAGTAACACTATCTCTGCAAGAAAATCATAGGTAATTTTAAAAAAAGCAAAGCATGTATATTTGCCTGGTATTTGAGGATAGTTTTTCATTAATTTGTTCAATAACTTTCTACATATATCTCCTAACAGCTGAAATATAACTTACCTTTATATCCCCTTCTCCCTCTCACCCCCCAAATAATAAAGTGCCCATTGCACATTTTCATTTAAGTTTCATTTTTCCTTCAAGGAGACACACATACCTTTCAAGCTATTTATTTATAAAGGAGTTCACCTTGCTGCTTAATGGACCCCCTGGCCAGTCACCAACTGATGGAAAAACAGGCAGAATTCATTCCATCTGGCTGATTGATGCCATGAGTCACGTTAGTGAAAAATTCGACATGTCTTCATCTCATGTTCATTCTTTCCTAGTTTTGTTTTTTGTTTATTCTTTATTATCACCTGGATAAGGAGAGGGAGGTGAGAGAGACTTTATGGGGAAGATATTTCACATGAATATTTATTCAACTTATTTACTGAAATATCTGAATGTACTGATAAACTTTGAGAGGGCAGGTGTTGATTTACAGACTCATCTCAAAGTTAAAACACACCTTTTTAAGGGAGGTGAGAAAGTAAAAAGCAGCCCTGAGAGCCAGGAGCTGGCCCCGTTGTTCTGCTCCTGTAAACAAGGTCACAGAACACAACCTCAGACAAGGTCGCTCTGAGACTGTGAAGAAGGGAGACCAAACGAGGCCCCTATGTGGCCCGTAAACTGCCAGACATCCTCTCTCCCAGCTGAAATGAGTGACTGCTGCTTCTTTACCAATTATAGCTTTACCTTTGCTCTAGTCTGCTCTCCCTATAGATAAGTTTTAGTAATGTACCCAACCACAGAATTTCCCCATTTTCTGACAGCACCCAGTCTAGACCAAACCTGTGCATCCTTAGAACTGGCTTCCCTTCCCTCCCCACCACCCCCATCTGCCAATTACCCAACCAAAGACCAAACCCTAGAACAGGCTCCTTCTAACGTGCTCTTACTGAGGTACTTTATGGTTCCTCTTGATGAGTGTACTCCCTCCCTGCTGTGAATAATAAACCCAGCTTGTTCAATGATGGTGTGTTCCTGATGGTCTTGGGCTGGAGGGCATTGACAGAGGCTAAATGCATAAAACTTACCACTTGCCTGTCATTAAATCATTAATCAGTGATATTGAAAGGAAGATTTGAGACCATTCCTTCCATCATTTTTTGTTTTGTTTTGCTTTGCTTCATTTTATTATCAAGCACAGAGCTCTTTATTTAGATAAATATCTTAGGTGGTGTCCTAATATACAATATAAAACACACTAAAAGGGAGATTTTCTGGCCTGAACAGAGTGGCTCCTGAGCTCCATCAGCTTGGGTCCCCCACCCCTGCTCCCAGAGTAGCCTTAATGTATTCTCCTTAATGTACTTTCACATGTGAGATGGATTAGGCAGAAAACCACTTGTCTGGGATAAATCCATCCTATTATAGATTAAGTATCCAAGTGAGTGCCTTAAAGTCTCACCTGTTGTTAGGGACACATGTTGGACCAAGATTCTGGTTTCCTGACTCGTAGGCCAGAAGCAGAATTCTGTGGTGGCTGTTCTTTGTTCATGAGAGTTCGATTCTGGCTTACGTGAGCTAGTGACCTGTCCTGGACTGTTCATGTGGATGTCATGGTCTGACATGCCCACTCATCAGGACTCTGACCCCCAGCCAATGTCCAATACCTCTGCTCTTTCCCCTTTTACTTTCTTGACCAATAGCCACAGTAATTATCAGGGTGATCTGTAATTGGAATATAATAGATTCCCTTTAAGGCACAATTGCTGGGAAGAGCTCTACCCATTGGGAATGAGATTCTAATGAAAAGTGTTTGGTTCTTTTTGCTAAATATCCATTTGAACTCTAAATGCTCAAATCCTTGAGGCAAGAGTAGCAGTGAGGAGAGAAAGATGAACTTGGAAGACTATTGAAAAGAGGACCAGGTATCATGGCCTCAATGAATCCTTGGATGGCCTTAGTATGGGTCGATTAAATGAGGTGTAAGCTTGCTTTATGCAGGGTCTTTACTTATAAAGTAGAAGAAATAAAGCCTCTTGGCTGATGCATGGGGCTATTGTAAGATAGGTGGGTTTTGGAAAGTAACTTAAATTCCACGAATGAAAAGGTCCACAGAAATCCAGGGGGATCATAGGGAGAAATATTTTTGGTGATGTCTGTCACAATGCCATCACATTCAGAAGAACACTTGTTGTGGGTGGCTGAAATGTTACATGAAGTGAGAATATTTCCTATAGTTTTCAGCTCAGGCAGGGCAAGGGGTCAGATCCAATGAAGCAGGTGGAACTCAGAGAAGAAAAGGACCTTAATGAAGTTGTTCTGTACTTAAGATGAGGATTAGGATGGAGATGGATGATGTGCCAAAACCTCATCCACCTACCTCTCTAGGATGGCTTCATTACCCCAGGTCATAGACTTTTCTGGCCAGGCTGTGGCACAACTTAGGCTATTTTCATCACGTTCTGACTTGTTTGTCATATACAATGTGAAGGCCCAGAAACACCAGCAAAGGCATCTGTGGATAGATTTCCTCACCAGACCAATTAGGAAATAAGCTCCAAAATACCTGTTGTAAACTATCAATAATGAATCCATTGCTGCCTTTAAGCTCTGTAAAAAACTGTCACGGAGCACTTCTCAGGGAATTGTAACCAAAAGCTGGGCCTAGGTGAGAAGAGTAGGGCACTCACCGTGGGCACAAAATTTAACAGGCGATTGACAAATTCAGTAATCAAGATAAATAATATTTACATGCAATATTTTAAAAATTTAAATGGGAATACTGTCCCTCTTGTGATTGCCAATAAAGCCTTAGCATCTGACTGTTGACTGTAAGGGCTTTCCATAATCAGTGCTTTTCATTCTATTCAGTTTCCATGCATTAACTCATTGTCTTGGTCAGCTCAAGGTCCCATAACAAAGTCCCACAGACTGGTGCCTTAAACAACAGACCTTTATATCTCACAGTTCTGGAGGCTAGAAGTCCAAGATCAAGGTGCTAGTATGATCAGGGTCATATGAGAGCATTTTTCCTGGCTTGCTTGCAGATGGCTACCTTCTTGCTGTGCCCTTACATAGCATCAAGGGAGAAGGAGGGGGAGAGAGAGAGAGAGAGAGAGAGAGAGAGAGAGAGAGAGAGAGAGAGAGAGAGAGAGAGAGAGAGAGAGAGAGAGAGAGAGAGAGAGAGAGAGAGGGAGAGAGAGAGAGAGAGAGAGAGAGAGAGAGAGAGAGAGAGAGAGAGAGAGAGAGAGAGAGAGAGAGGGAGAGAGAGAGAGAGAGAGAGAGAGAGAGAGAGAGAGAGAGAGAGAGAGAGAGAGAGAGAGGAGAGAGAGAGAGAGAGAGAATGAGAACATTCTGGTCTTATGACACTAATCCTATCACTGGGGACCCACCCTCATGAGGTCATCTAAAACTAATCACCACCCAAAGAGCTCACCTTCAAATACCATCACATTGGAGGTTAAGGCTTCAACATATAAACTGGGGGAGGGGGACACAAACATTCAGTCCATAAAGCTCATTTAATTCTCACAGCAATCCAATGAGATATTTACTATAATCCTTTTTTCTGTCTTTGTCCCTTTCTTTTGTGTGATAATTAGAGCACAGAGATGTTAAACAACTTGTCCAAGCTAATGCAGTTAAACCAGGATTTGAAGCCCACCCTGACCCCAGAACTTTTATCCACTCTTCTCACTCATACTGCCTCTAAAGCGAAAGAATATTTTCTCAAGAGAAATCTTTTCTGAGCTACAGACAGAAAAGAGTAATGATTTCAGGGGCAGTAGAAATCTTCCCATGTTTTAATTACCTGCATGTGGACCCAGAAAAGCCCTGTAAAGTAAAAATACCAAGTGGGAGATGAGAAAGGGAGAAAGTAGGGGGCAGTTTTTGACCCCAAATTAACTAAGATGGC